>NW_012105254.1:1338560-1367244 GCF_000951045.1 Mandrillus leucophaeus
ACCTTGCTCTTCTGACCTTGAGTTTTTACCCCTCCACCCAAAGTGCTGGGATTACAGGTATGAGCCATCGCACCCGGCTCTTTTTTTTTTTTTTTTTTTTGTGATAGAATCTTGTTATGTTGCTAAGGCTGGACTTGAAACCCTGGCGTCAAGTGATCCTTCTGCCTCAGCATCCCGAGTAGGTGGGACTACAAGTGGGTGCCACAGCACCTGGCATGCTACGCATCTTGTATGCAACTCTACCAAGTACTCACAGGGATGGTCTTATCTAAGGATATCCACCCCCAACCCTGTTTTCCACTCCCTTTGAATGCTGGCTTCCTGAGAATACTACCCAAACAACCTGTTGATAAGACAAAGTTGAGTTTACTCTTACCGCAGTAAGGGTAAGCATTACCTCAACACAGTCTTAGTGGCTTCCTTAGGGGAAAGGGCTAAACTGTGATGTTTATGAGGCTTCAGATACTAGTTTAAAGTGGGCCTTTCATGCAGAGGATAGATCATCATTGGATAAAGAATCATGATATAGTAGTTTAAAATTGGTGGACACAGCAAGGGGAGATTTTGAGGTGAATGTTTTTATTAAAGAGTCTTAGGGAGTAAATAGCTGTTGATGCTGTCTATTGAATTGAACAGTTTGATTTTCATTTAAACAATTTTCTTGGAGAAGGTTTCTGGAAAAACCTTATTTGCAACTTTTATCCTCTTAAACAAAATTTTTTTTGGAATAGTAAAGTCAATGTTGATAAAGACAGCACAATTGTAAAGTGATGTTAGTAAAGTTAGTAAAGTGTGCCGAATAGGAAAGGCATGTTAATGCAGACAGTAAACTGTGTAGGTCTAGGTGGTATAGTTCTCACCCACAGCAAGACATGCTCCCATTCTGTGTTACTCAGTTTTCAGGGCTCCAGAAGGGTAGTCTTGGGCGCTCTATGTCTAAAGATATTATAGTGCACATCAGCTTACCACACGTACACACGGACATTTATTGTCCTAGTTTGGGTTTCCTTCAAAACAGACTCTGAGACAGGGATTTGGTTTATTTGGGATGTGATTATAGGAAAAGCAGGAGGGAAGGTGGAAAATTAGTCAAAAGTGCGTGAATGAGCAGGTTACCACTGTAGGCAACAGGGACTTAATCCCTCCTGGAAACTTCTAAAAGACTGTGGACTACCTTGAGGGGTAGGAAGTTGGGGTCCTCATCCACTTCCATCCTGGTACTTCTGGCCTGTCCCAGACAGGGTGAGCACACTCCTTTAGAGGTTAACAAACACCTTCAGAGGGAGTCCATTAGCCTGTAAAAGAATTCTCTAGGTGGCCTATGGGAAGACCCCAGGGGTATGGCCATGGCAGATTTCAGCACCTGCTATACAGCCCAACATGGTGGTAGATGCATAGTAGGTGCTTGATAAATATTTATTGAATGAATGAATAAACACACATTGTTTAAAGATGAGCTTTAGTTCTCAGACTATAGTCTAAACTTTGATGATGAGATAGACCTTTTCTTAACTACCCCATAATTATAAGGCTGGTCCTCTCATAATAAAGTTAGCACCTCACAATATTATACATCCACCTCCTCTGCCCTCTTTTCTCCCTGTAGCCCTGCCAAGAATGAGAAAAGGGTGAATCACGGATCCTTTTAATAGCAACTCATTTAGCTTCATGAAGACTGACTGTGAAGACTGGAAATTAACTTGCAAAGGCACAGTGAAGTTCTTAGATGGGAAATACTACCTTCTGCTGTCCCTGCTAGTAGAGGTTGGGGAGTTGGGGGGTGGGATGACAAGTGTGTTCTTCAATTATAGAGTTGTTTGTTTTGACATCTGTTGTCCCTGGTTTTGGTTCCTTTTTACTCTGGAAACTACGTATTAACCTAAAGGAATGGTTATCTTGGTGGGAATGTCAGGGATGGCAGCAGGCCTGTGGGTGGTTAGGAGGCTAATTTGGAACAAGTTGGGGGTGGGGGAGTAGGCTGCGATTCCTGAAATCACACAAATAAAGGCCAGATCTGCAGTGTGTGAAGACCTTGCTTGGCAAAAGGTAGTGCCAACATCATTGAGAAAGAGTTGATTTAGGCTGATGTGAGCTAAATGTACATGAGAGGGCTCCATTGACCAGAGATAAGACTCCCAGATATAAAACATAACAGAAAAAGGACTACTTAACAAGCAAAAATTTATCAAGCACCGACCATATACTAGGTATTGTGCTAATGTTACACTCGCAGCCACAACACAGTAAAACTACATTGGTATTGAACTAGGGATTGCTAGTTAATTTATTTATTATCTGTTACTTTCTTTGGGACTAATTTGGGGGAAACCAAATTTTCTACTTTAGTGTATAAAGTAAGAGAAGAAATGTTAAAAGATACTGTTATGGACTGACTGTGTCCCTCACCCCCAGATTCCTTTGTTGAAATCCTAACTCCCAATGTAACGGTATTAGAAGGTGGAACCTTTGGGAAGTGATTCAATGTAGATGAGATAATGAGGGTGGAGACTTCATGAATGGAATTAGTGCCTTTGTAAGGGAAGACACAAGAGCTTGCTATGTCTCTCCCCTCTTACCATGTGAGGATACAATGAGAAGACAGGCTTTCTGCAAATCAGGAAGAGAGTCCTCACCAGAATCTGAATCTGCTTGTGCCTTGATCTTGAACTTCCCAGCCTCCAGAACTGTGAGAAATTGTTTGTCATTTAAGTCACCCAGTCTATGGTATTTTTGTTATAGCAGCCTGAACTAAGATATACTCTTCTAAGAAATGTTAAAACCAGGACAAAAATAAAGTGAACACTTATAAAATATCTTATTTATCAAATTAATTACTAAGGGAACCAGTAAGACTTTATAATTAGTTCAAAGGAGAATTCAAAGAACATATCACGAATGCTTACATAAATTCAGAAATAGATGCAAAACTGCTTGATGTTCATTCCATTCCACTGACACAATTCATTTGCATTTCTATGTACATGAATCGTTTACATTATTATCTGTTTTTTTCTACAATGCACTGAGTTGTAAAATAGTGTGAAGGCATCAAAAGGCACAAACCAGGCTGGGTGCAGTGGCTCACACCTGTAATCCCAGCACTTTGGTAGGCTGAGGCTGGCAGATCACCTGAGGTCAGGAGTTCAAGACCAGCCTGGCCAACATGGTGAAACCCTGTCTCTACTAAAAATACAAAAATTAGCTGGGCATGGTGGCACCTGCCTATAATCCCAGCTTCTTGGGAGGCTAAGGTAGGAGAATCGCTTGAACCCCAGGAAGCAGAGGTTGCAATGAGCTGAGATCACACCACTGTACTCCAGTCTGGATGAGAGTGAGGCTCGGTCTCAAAAAAAAAAAGGCACAAACCCCTATGGAATCAGATAACCTGAAAGAATGTACCAGACAAGACACTCAGAAATATTTTTTTGGTTCATTTCAAAGTCTTTCACAAGTAACTGATAGAAGTAATGTTTTCTGAGTAGTCTTTCTGGAAGCAGAAAGTAGACTGCAGACTGGCCAAGTCTTTTGAATCAAAAGAAAAGTAGTTTCTTGTGGCAACATTACATACTACCCAGGAGATAAGTGAGGAATCATTTGGGACTGCATCTTCTAAATACAAGAGTACCGATCTATATTGGGGAAAGAACAATTGAAGGAAAATTTAATGAAATTTGCCCCATGAAGAGGAACAGAATCAATTTAGCAGGCGCTTCAGTTACAGAATGTTCAGCTACAAATAAAACCTATTGGGGGAAAACACGAAGTTCGTGAAACTTCCTTTTTTATGAACTCCCTGGTTCAGATTTCATAATGAATTGTGACAAGAAGTAGGAAGAAAATTACTTTTATTTATTTATTTATTTTTGAGACAGAGTCTCGCTCTGTTGCCCAGACTGGAGTGCAGTGGCGCAATCTCCGCTCACTGCAAGCTCCGCCTCCTGGGTTCACGCCATTCTCCTGCCTCAGCCTCCCAAGTAGTTGGGACTACAGGCGCCCGCCACCACGCCCGGCTAATTTTTTGTATTTTTAGTAGAGACGGGGTTTCACTGTGTTAACCAGGATGATCTCGATCTCCTGACCTCATGATCCACCCACCTAGGCCTCCCAAAGTGCTGGGATTATAGGCGTGAGCCACCTTGCCCGGCTACTTTTATTTTTTAATAGCTATATTGAGATATAATTTACATACCATACAATTCACCTATTTAAAGTGTATAATTAATTTTTTTGTTATTTTCGCATGATGTAGAATCACAATCACAGTCTAATTTGAGAATGTTTTCATTCTGCTAAAAGAAACTTGGTACCCATTAAAAATCACTCCTCATTCCTCACCCCATTACATCCTTTAGCCCTAAGAAATCACTAATCTACACTCTGTCCCTGTAGATTTGCCTATTGTAGACATTTTCTAGAAATAGAATCATATAGTATGTAGTGTTTGTGGCTGGATTCTTTCAACTAGCACTTAGCATAATGTTTTCAAGGTTCACTAATCAATACTTCATTTCTTTTTATTGCTGAATAATATTTCATCGTATGGGTATAGCACTTTTTATTTAACCAACTGTCAGTTGATGGACATTTAGGTTGTTTCTACTTTTTGGCTATTATGAATAGTGCTGGTGTGAATATACATATTTTTGTTTGGACATGTGTTTTCATTTCTTTTGAGTGGACACTTAGGTGTAGAATTGCTAGGTCATTTGTAACACTATATTTAACATTTTGAAGAACTGTTTCCCAAAGCAGCTGTGCCCTTTTATATTCCCACCAGCAGTGTATGAGGAAGGTTTCAGCTTCTCCACATCCTCACCAACACTTGTTATTGTCTGTCTTTTTGATTACAGCTATCCTACTGGGTGTGAAATACTGTCTTATTATACTTTTGATTTGAATTTCCCTGATGACTAATGATGCTGAATAACTTTTCATGTGCTAATTGGTCATTTGTGTATCTTTTTCAGAGAAATGTCTATTCAATTTTTTTGCCTATTTTTAAATTGAGTTATTAGTCTTTCTATTATTGAATTGTAGGAATTCTTTATACATTAAGGATACCGGTTAGATACATGATTTTCTGTTTTTTCTTTTGTCACTTGTGCTTTTGGTGTCATATCTGAGAAATCATTGACTAACCCAAGGTCATGAAGATATGCTCCTATGATTTCTTTTAAGTGTTTGATAATTTTATCCCTTACATTGAGGTCTATGATCCACATTAAGTTAATTTTTCCATATAGTGTGAGGAAGAAGTCCAACTTCATTCTTTTGCATGTTGTCTCAGCACCATTTGTTGAAAAGACTATTTCTCCCCGTTGAATTGTCTTGGCACCCTTTCTCAAAAATCAATTGACCATAAATGTAAGGGTTTATTTCTGGACTCTCAGTTCTATTCCATTGGTCTATGTGTCTATCCTTATGCTAGTGCACACCATCTTGATTACTATAACTTTAAAGTAGGTTTTGGCATTGGGAAGTGTGAATCCTCCAACTTTGTTCTTCTTTTTCAGATTGTTTTGACTATTATAAGTCTCTTGCATTTCCATATGAATTTTAGAATCAACTTGTCAACTTCTGGAAGAAACAAAAGCCAACTGGGATTTTGATAGGGAGATCCAAAGATTACTTTTAGACTTTAATGAAAAGATTGCTAAACCAAATTTTTGTTTTCAGGTTTTTGAGTTTCAGCCATTCTCATGTAAATTGTTAATATGTTTATTTTACTCTATAAATAAAGTAGAGCTGTTAAGATCTTTGCTGTTAGCACATTGGTATTGATTTCTATATAATTCACATTTCACTAATGTGTTAAATGTTATACATCCTCCTTAGTTTTTTCAATTCATAATGATGCAGTTGTATAGACTGTATAGAAAGGCAAAGGACAGGAAGAAGGTGATAAGAATTTGTTAGAGAAGTAGTATAACATGGTCTGGTAGTGAAATAACCTGTCTTTTGACTATACATTCATGTTTTAATGTGCTTTATCAAACATGAGATGCTAAATAGATTGGTAGTTTCATTGAGCTTTCCTCATCATTATGCAAATAGATATAATGAATTTTAATGCCAAAAAATGTTTTCAGGGAGATTCAATTGCTTTTTTATTCAGATGTTACGAAATTGGTAAGTACTGTTTTACTAAAAAGTATTTTGAATGAACAATTATAATCACCCCCAACTCCAGAAAAGCAAATGTATTTGAATGAAAACAAGTTATGTTTAAGGGTCTAGGATTATAAACCCAGAGGTTATGTCATGGATATGTGGGACTGTGCTTGATTTTATAAAGAAGTTGCCAGATCAAATAATTTATTATTGAAGATGCTACAAGTTAATCTGGGAGTACAAAAGCAGTTATTATAGAAATAAATATTTAAAAATGTTGTTCACAAGCTGTCAGTCGTGATCCTACCAAAAGAATGAGACATTTAGGCTACAAAGACAAACTTAAAATGCCTGTGACTCAGACTGGTTTGGCTTTGAAGCAGGTTGGACTTCTAGAGCTACTCAGAGAGGAAGTGGTGCACAGTGAATCAGGCAGTACTTGGGTCTGCACATATGACTCAGTAATAAAGAGGAATTAACATCTGCAACACAGTGCCTTAAAGAAATCACAAATTTCAACTGAGTTGGCATTGAACTACTTGGACCTGGCTGGAAATTTGTGATTGGGGGAAAAAATGTTAAAAACTTGTATCCCAGGCCAGGCGTAGTGGCTCACGCCTGTAATCCCAGCGCCTTGGGAGGCCGAGGTAGGCGGATTACCTGAGGTCAGGAGTTCGAGATCAGCCTGGGCCACATGGTGAAATCCCATCTCTACTAAAAATGCAGAATTAGCCGAGCGTGGTGACACATGCCTGTAATCCCAGCTACTCGGGAGGCTGAGGCAGGAGAATCGCTTGAATCTGGGAGGCAGAGGATGCGGTGAGCCGAGATCTCGCCATTGCATTCCAGCCTGGGCAACAAGAGTAAATCTCCATCTCACCAAAAAAAAAAAAAACAAAAAACAAAAAACAAAAAACAAAAAAACTTGTATCCCAGAAGATAGAGCTATTTGGTATGGTGCAGCTGTAGAGTACAAGACTATCTTGGGGTTATGGCAGCATGAATGACCAGGAAGAGGTCTCATTTCTGAAATCAGGAAAGTGACATGCTTTGCTCAGAACAGGGCTTGGGTGCAGCAGGGGCTCAGGAACTGAGGGAATAGGTTCATCATGCAACCTGTTCAAATGAACATCAGTCCTGATAAGGAAGGCTGTACTTCATAAGCATGTTGCAGTCAAGAGTTTTTCAAGCATATAGCCTATGGTGACCCATTTGGTTCTCTCTCTTTCTGTTAGTTGAAGTCTTGCCTTGAATAAGACTAGATGGTGCTAAAAGTATTGGCACATTTTATGGATTAGACAACAGCCGATATTTCTTATTGAGGTAACCAGAACCTCATTGTTCATTCAGTTATTAATTTAAAAAAGTGTAGTGATCATTACTGTGTATTGGATCCTGTGCTAAGATTTGGGGAGACGGAAATGAATGGGACCTAGGGCTCATAATCGGGTGAGGAGACCCACATGCCATTTTTTTGGATGGATGCTGCTACTATTGATTGAGCAATGGAGATTAATGGAGGAATCTCCGGTAATGAAAGATTAATGGAGGAAGAGCAAGTTTTAGAGGACAAGGAATTTCATTTTGGAGATAAGTTTGTGAAGTCTGTAGAGCATTGAAGTGGAGATGCCTGATGGGCAGTTGGAATTGTATCTGACTCTCAGGGAGGAAGTCCAAATGGGAAGTCTGGATTTGAGAGCCATCATTTAAAGACGATAATTGAAGTCATTGACATTGATAAAGTCACACAGAGATTCTATAGAGTAAGGAAGGGAGAATGATTAGAACTAAACCCTGGAGAAGCCTTCCAGTTCAGCAGTGACATCTGATGAATGCTGTTGTCTGAATACATATTACTCTCACATCAGTTAATTTACATTTGAAAAGCATGAATAAACTTGCAAAAAACACATTCAAAAGGAAATTATCACTGCAAATACAGACCCAGAACATTTTCAAAGTAAAGATTTAAAAATCAGGCCAATAATAAAATCCAAAGTACCTTCAGAATCAAAGAGGAAGTTTAGGTATTAACTATATTAAGGGAGTAATATAGATAAAGTGACCAGAGTTTCTGAACCCAAAGTAAGCTCTAATAAGTTTGACTGTTCTTGTGGGAACTATGGGACATAATAGTTGAAATAAAAACTATCTGGAATGCATGACTGAGATCAATATAGAACAATGAAGTAACAAAAGAACAACTCAAACATAAAAACTAGGAAAATTAAAAGGCTATATAGGATCCAGATTTGTTGATATCCTTGAGTGAGATTGGTTGAATTGATAACCAGAGTTGTCTCAGTTATCTCTTGCTGTGTATAAAAAATCCCTCAAACCTTAGTGGATTAAAACAATAACAGTCTATTAATTCTCATGGATTCTGTGGATTCACTGGGCTCAGCTAGGTAGTTCTTCTGCTAGACATGGTGTTGGCTGTATTCAACTGGGGACTCAGCTTGGGATGGAATGTCTAAGATGGCATACATACATGTCTGGCCTCAGCTGGAATGGCTAGGGCCTGGTTATGCCTCTATCTTCTCATTTAGTGGCCTAGCCTGAGCGTTTTAACCTATCGGCTGATTCCAGAAACATAAAAACGAAACTACAAGTGTTCTTAAAGCCTTATAGTTCTTGTAGCTCTTAGGAGTACTAGAACATCACTTCTGCCTCATTGGATTGGCCAAAACAAGTCATGAGACCAGTTCAGGAGAAAATAGACTCTACCTCTCGATGGGAGGACTGTACAGAGATAGAAGGATTGTTGGTGGCCACCTTTGGAAATGATCTACCACAAGAGTTGATTTCCATTTTCAACTTGGCTGCAAGTACTGCAGTTTTGTTTCTGTGGGACACTGAGTAGGATACTATGTTTGGTTCTTACTTCCAGGTGAATACTAAGAGTTCGTGATGGCATTGTAGTTCCTATAACTTTCTAATATATTTTGCCAAAAAAGTCTACCGGAAGGGAAGTCTATAAACATTTTTAAGGCCTTCTCAAAACAGAACTTTGACACTAGTTATCTAAGTTTTCTCTTTTCTTTTCCTTTATCTTATGTTTACCAGTTCCCCCCGCCCCCGCCCCAGAATCTATCTTAGTCTTGTAATAAAGTTAAGGAATTGTTATATTGTGAAATTCTACAGGTACACCTTTTCCAATTACGCGTATGCAAGTGTTGGGGGGCTGAGGGTAGAGGAAGAGAAGTCTTTTTTGAGTTATTTTAAGAGTAGCAGAGCAGGTGGTTTTGGTGACTTGATCTGGGCCTGGCTGTACCATTCACTGGATGCTCAAGGGGTGCTAGTGGCCACTGCCCTGCTTCAGATGTGAAGTAGGTATGTACCTTCATCAGGAATCTGGAGCTGAGCAATAGCTCCCAAGCAGATAAGGGAGGTTTAAAAAATAATAAGGTTGGGTTTGTGAACATTGCCATTTTTTTCTGTGTGCTGAAGAACAGGCAGGGTTTAGTGATCACATAGCTTACAGGCAGGTGAATAATTAGGAAGAATGACTGTCAGATGAAAATACGACATTTAGACATTCACAGCCTTTGGTTTTTTCCTGCCTGTGACAGGGTGTTCAGGAAAGGCACAGGTTAATGAAGGAGAGGGAGAGAAAGAGAGGGAGGGGAAGTGGGAAGGAGAGGGAGAGAGGGAGAGAGAAGTGTAGTGGTTTGTAGCACAGACTTTGTGATATTTTGGGAAGTGACATATGGGATGATTTGTGGAAGAGAGAGTTAAGAGTAGCATGGTGAGAGAGTAACTTCTCAGATAGGATAGTGAAAAATTTCTGGGAATTTTGGGATGCCTGAAAATGGGAGAGGAAAGAGGATTTTAGTAAGAGTTGTGTGCTCTGTATCATTGGATCCCTTTATGTAGGGATTGGGGTTCCTGTTTGGATGGTGCTTCTTTAACAGCAGCACTTCTCAGGCCCACTGCTTTAATGACATTACCTACTTAGGGAATTTTGGACTCCAAATCTTCACTTGGGAACATTGACTTTTTTGTGCTATTCTTATCTTCTTGCTTTTTTTTTTTTTGTTTCCCCTCTCGGCAGTTTATAATGCAATTTAGGGAAATGTCAGTCTGCTTCCACTCTGCCGTGGAAACACAAAGAAAACGGTTTTCGCTGAATTGTTCAGCTAGAGAACGAGGGAAAGGGTATCCTGGAGAAAAGCACAGAAGTAATCAAAATGAGAGAACAGAAAGCTGAATACAAAGCTCAGGGGTGAGAGGGTTGGCTTCTTACCACGGTTATCACTTTGCTGCTGTTAAATTCCAGTCAAGGGCTTTTCTCTGCCTCTTTCTTGAGCTGGTTTTATCTGACTGCTGTTTTCTTACAGCAGTGGTTCTTAGCTGCAGCAGGGGAGGCTGCATGTAGTTTGGAGAAGTTGCATGTGTGATGCTGATTGAGAAGGATTGTGCCAGGGGCTGCCCATTAACTACTGAATGACACATCAACTCTTGTATTAAACATTCAAGGATCTTCTTAATGTGGCTCCCCAGACCATACCTCCCACTCGCCTTCCAGCCGAACCTATTACTGTGGCTGGATCAGACTCTCTCTGACTTCAGGGCACCTCACACTCCTTTTCAGCCCCCGCTGTTTAACACCAGTGTGCTAGACTGTGCCTACAAAAGATTTTGCCATTCCTCAAGGCCCCACTCAGGTCTTTCTTATTTTATGGAACCTTCCATAAATGCTCCAGCCACATTGATTGGATCTTGTTTCTGGAATGGGAGTTAAATGGGGCCAGGATTGGGAGAGGAGGCTGTGAATGCAGGGAAATAAACAGATTATTTATATGGAAATCTGTCAACAGCTTCTTATATAGCTGAGTTAATCTAATGACATCAATGCTTTGGACATAGGTTCCCAGTGGTACAAACAATTTTTTTCCTCAAAGAGTCTTCTGAAATCCCCTCTGCCGTCCTAGCACAACAGTTTGAATTTCTTAATGAAGGAAATGTGCAAATTGACCATGTGGCTACCACAACCAAGTGATTTATCCCCACAAACTTGAAAATGCAAATCATGGAGATTGGCTGGGGGAAGCAGGAGGAGAGCAAAGATATCTCATCCAGGAGACAGATTATCAAAGGCTCACAGGCAAGTGAGTGAGATCATATATGTAAGAGCAAGTAATGTTAAGAGGCTGTTCTTAGTAACACTTTGCTCAAATAATATCACAATAAGTATGCAAATAGCTGCCTGATAGTTCAATGTTTAGAGATACAATAATTTTCCTCCACTATTCCTCTTTGGATATTCAGGTTGTTTCTAGAGTTTTTGTTAGCATAAAGAACACTGTGGTGGACATCCTTACTCATATCCATTTGCATACTCTTTTCTATAGTTCATGGTCTCCCCCTCGCCCCACCCTATCTAACTCCATGAATACAAGCAAGCTATTCAGGACTTCTTTAGGTCCACACCTGCTTAAAAAAATTACTTATAGTTTCATAAATCCATCAATGCCATGGTTGATCAACAAAAAATTGCGAACTTGACTAATTGATAAGGCGTTATCACACTTACAGAGACGTCTTATTATAAATCCACTAAATGTTCTAGCATTTTGAAAATGTGCCAGGCTTATTTCAAGAAGTTAACTTGAAACTACTGGGCTAAATCAGGAGCGGGTGTGGGAAAGAAATAGCTGAGTAGGTGGAAAAAGTCAGAATGAAGTAGACAAAGGGCAATGGTTAATAGTAATTAGTAAATATCAAAAGCAAATAAGGATAAGGATAAGGCATGCCTAATGATTGTGCTAGAGGTAGGGTGGGCAAAGTGAAAGTAAAGTATCCAGTTATTCTTCAAGGGCTGTTTAGTCAAGTTAACTGGAAGATATGACAATAGTTTGCTCTATGAGCTGAAATCATGAAGGCAAAGGCCAAAGATGAAAGTTGTGTTTAAAATTCCCATTAGCTGCATGACTAACAGGGGACGAGTGGTCAAATGAATCACCTTAGGCAGTTGAACAGCTTTACTTGTCAAAACTATTAGCCATGAACCTTTCTTAACAGGAGGCAGTCACCTTCAGCAATCTGCTTTTCAAAAAGTAAAATGAGCCCCAGATGGCCACTTATTAACTTCAGCAAGACTTGACTCTTCTCACGTTGCAAGACAAAATTGATGGAAAATGGATAAAATCTTACTCTAGTTTATCAGTACAATAGCCTGTGGTTCTGGAATAAGTGATATAAAAGATCCTGGACTATTGTTCTGGTATTTAGACATCAGGAGATCATACTGGGGTGGTCAGATGTATCTATCTGTCCAACATCATTTCAGAATTTCTGGAACCATAAAATTAATAAAACTTCTTTACATAATATAAATAGTATATATTTTTTCTAATTATAAAATATCACGTGATTATTGAAAACAGATAACAAAAGGTATAGCAAACTTCAAAGAAGCGGGATCATCCTCTACCCCACCATAATCAATCTAGTTGTCTGGGCCATTTTGGGTGTTTTCTTCCTGTTTTTTAAAATGCATTATTTAGAACATAGTTGAGATCATACAACATATAATGGATAGGATCTATATTCAATCTAAAGTTATTTTAATTTATCCACCTAAGAGCAACCATATATTATGAAAACAATGATCTGAAACAAAGAAATGGAATGTTTGACAAAATCAGGCAAAATAAATAAATAAATAAATAAAAGCAGGCCAGTAACTCCTTGTTTTCTCTAACCATTGACTCATCCCTTTCCTTCCTCATTCTGTTTATTAAGTCGTGAATATCCCTGGTTCCTCTCTTCCCTCTGAAGTCTCCTCCTTGAATGTACCTATCATATTGATTTTTCACTTCTCTGTTGTCCACTAAATTTGAGAATTCATTTACATGTAGTCTTGCTTCTAATTTTTTTAAAAATGATTTATATGTCTTAACTCATCTTACTTTTTGAGGTCAGGGGACATTTATTATAGTTTTTATACCCATCCTAATAAGTAGCAAACAGCCAGGAACATAGTAGGAGCTGAAGAAATATCTAGGGTTGACACAAAAAGTGTTTTAACAAATAGTTGCATGGGGAGATGTAATAGTTGAATTATCCAGACCTGTGCAGACAAAGAAAAACTATAGCTGCACTGTTCAATATGGTAACCACTAACCATGTGACTGTTGAGCATGTGAATTGTGGCTAGCATGAATTGAGATGTGCTCTAAATATAAAGTACATTAGGCATTTCAAAGGCATAGTATACAAAAAAGAATGTAAACTATCTCAGTTTTTTTTTTTTTTATTATACTTTATGTTCTAGGGTACATGTGTACAACGTGCAGGTTTGTTACATATGTATTCATGTGCCGTGTTGGTGTGCTGCAAAGTGTTTTCCAACTTGCTTCCATTCTCCCCATCACTTTCAGGTACACCAATCAGACATAGATTTGGTCTTTTCACGTAGTCCCATATTTCTTGGAAGCTTTGTTCGTTTCTTTTTGCTCTTTTTTCTCTAAACTTTTCTTCTCACTTCATTTCATTCATTTGATCTTCAATCACTGATACCCTTTCTTCCAGTTGATCGAGTCGGTTACTGAAGCTTGTGCATTTGTCATGTAGTTCTTGTGTCATGGTTTTCATCTCTCTCAGGTCGTTTAAGGACTTCTCTACATTGGTTATTCTAGTTAGCCATTTGTCAAATCTTTTTTCAAGGTTTTTAAGTTTCTTTGCACTGGGTTCGTACTTCCTCCTTTAGCTCGGAGAAGTTTGATCGTCTGAAGCCTTCTCTCAGCTCGTCAAAGTCATTCTCTGTCCAGCTTTGTTCTGTTGCTGGTGAGGAGCTGCGTTCCTTTGGAGGGGGAGAGGCACTCTGATTTTTAGAATTTTCAGCTTTTCTGCACTGCTCTTTCCTCGTCTTTGCGGTTTTATCTACCTTTGGTCTTTGATGATAGTGACGTACAGTTGGGGTTTGGTGTGGATGTCCTTTCTGTTTGTTAGTTTTCCTTCTAACAGTCAGGACCCTCAGCTGCAGGTCTGTTGGAGTTTGCTTGAGGTCCACTCCAGACCCTGTTTGCCTGGGTATCAGCAGCAGAGGCTGCAGAAGAGTGAATATTGCTGAACAGCAAATGTTGCTATCTGATTGTTCCTCTGGAAGTGTCGTCTCAGAGGTGTACCTGGCTGTGTGAGGTGTGAGGTGTCAGTCTTCCCCTAGTGGGGGATGTCTCCTAATTAGGCTACTCGAGGGTCATGCACCCACTTGAGCAGGCAGTCTGTCCATTCTCAGATCTCAAACTCCATGCTGGGAGAACCACTGCTCTCTTCAAAGCTGTCAGACAGGGGCATTTACATCTGCAGAGGTTTCTGCTGCCTTTTGTTCAGCTATGCCCTGTCCCCAGAGGTGGAGTCTACAGAGGCAGGCAGGCCTCCTTGAGCTGCGGTGGGCTCCACCCAGTTTGAGCTTCCTGGCCGCTTTGTTTACCTACTCAAGCTTCAGCAATGGCGGGCGCCCCTCCCCCAGCCTCGCTGCTGCCTTGCAGTTAGATCTCAGACTGCTGTGCTAGCAATGAGGGAGGCTCTGTGGGTGTAGGACCCTCTGAGCCAGGTGTGGGATATAATCTCCTGGTATGCCATTTGCTAAGACCCTTGGTAAAGTGCAGTATTAGGGTGAGAGTGACCCAATTTTCCAGGTGTTGTTTGTCATGGTTTCCCTTGGCTAGGAAAGGGAATTCCCTTCCCCCTTGCACTTCCCGGGTGAGGCGATGCCTTGCCCTGCTTCGGCTCTCCCTCATTGGGCTGTACCCACTGTCCTGCACCCACTGTCCAACATGCCCCAGTGAGATGAACCCAGTACCTCAGTTGGAAATGCAGAAATCACCTGTCTTCTGTGTCACTCACGCTGAGAGCTGGAGGCTGGAGCTGTTCCTATTCGGCCATCTTGGCACCACTATCTCAATATTTTTTATGTTGACTACTTGTTAAAATGATAATATTTTGAACATAATTGAATTAAATAAAATGTATTACTAAAATGAATTTCACCTCTTTTTATCCTTTTCAGTGTGCTACTAGAAAATGTAAAATTACATATGTGGCTTGCATTCTACATATATTTTGTTGGATGTTGCTGTCTTGTATGACAATGAAATGTAATGTTTGAGATTATTCTTTCTACACGGCAGAAATTCATTATATTTCCAGATACAGTGTATTTGCATTTCAATAGGTAATAATTATTTGCATTACTAACAGTTTTCTATAGCTTAACTTCCACCCTTACAGAGTTATAAAATAGCCTAAATAATGGGAAGACAATCAGTCAAAGGTGCATACCTGGATAGAGCCAGAGAATCCTGGGATGGTCACTTGGACAATAAACAGCACTTCACTGAAAAGACACTCAGTAGTCTTTTGCCCATTTCCAAGTCTTTGGCAATTTTTCCTAAGAGCATCTTTCCATATTCTTTTGTTACTGTCCCATGTGATTATGTAGGATCACATTTTCTTTTCTAGTTAATATGGATAAACTGTACTTGCAAAATTCATACTTAAGCCAGAAATCAATGTTTTAGGAACTGTGACATTCCCAATAATAAGGATAAAAATGTTGGGAGTAATGCAAATACTTAAAGAATCATATAGAATAGAACCAAACACACTTGAAATGATTGAAAAGATAGTGAAATTAATCGCATTTTGTCATGACTCCTTAGCTTATCACACTGTTGTCGAATGGGTGGAAGCCATAATCTTTTCTGCTATTTAATTAGCTGGAAACAAAGCCTGGCTATTGGTTGACTGGATCTGGTATAAATCCCCTCTTCTCCATTTTTGATTAATCAAACTGCCATTCCTTATTTATTTATTTAAATTGACAAATAATTGTGTATATGTTCATGGTGTATAGCATGAGATTTGGAATTATGTCTACATGGTGTGGAATGGCTAAATTGAGCTAATTAACATATGCATTAACTTAAATACTTATTTTTTTGTGGTGAGAACACAAAATCTTCTCTTAGCAATTTTCAAGTATACAATATGTTGTTATTAACTACAGTCACCATGTTGCACAATAGACCTCTTAAACTTATTCCTCCTGTTTAACTAAAACTTTGTACCCTTTGACCAATATCTCCCCCACACCCCCATCCACAGCCCCTGATAACCACCATTCTATTCTCTGCTTCCATGAGTTCAACTTTATTAGATTCCACACATAAGTGAGATCATACGGTATTTGTCCTTGCTCTTTCTTTTAAAGGAAATAAATTCTCCTGTTTAAGTCAAAGGATTTTCTTTGTGATTTTTGGGTCTGTTCATTCTGCTATGGAGATTAACAAATATTAATTAGCGGATGACTGCTGGGAAGTGAAACTCACAATCAATGAAGTGGTTAATTAAAGTTGAACTTTTTGATTGTCATTTCTAATATTTATATATACATATATATATGTTTCTTTAAGTTATTGATTTAAACACCTGTCTTAGTCCAAAAGAAGATTAAAAAATGGCTGAAAAGGGATTATAGAGATGACTTTTGTTTCAAATGTTTTTAAAACATCCAAAATTTAAAGTAGATAACTATCCCTCAAAGTTAGCTGCTCTAAGCTTGATTTGACATTTGACGTTCCTGATGCTCTGGCTTAGATCAGAGCAGTTCCAAGAGGCTTGGTGGTGGCGATGGGGGTTCGGTGAGAAGTGTGGCAGGCAGGTCTAGATCTGGCCCCGCCCTTACCCCAGGACACCCCCTTTTCTGTGCGCCTTGGACTCCAGTGTCAGTTCTTCTGGCCCAGGGAGGCCGTGGAATTGAGGGCAAGTGTTTGCATTATTGATGAGGGTAAAAAGGACTCCAGAAGTTTTGAGGCTTTGCTTTTTCCCTTAGCCCTACAGGGTCAGGCTTTCATGCAGAAATTGGCCTGGAAATTCTCCACCGATTTCATAGCTGCAATGTTTTTGAGGTGTTTTTTAGATAACAAAAAACTAAATAAAATTCTCAAAGCTTATTTTGTTTACTTTTAGAGTACACAAGACAATTCTGCAAAAATTACAATTATATATATTCTACTTGCTACTAAGACTGTATAACATTGGTGGGGATAAGAGATTATAAGTTTTTTTTGGCCAGGCGCGGTGGCTCACGCCTGTAATCCCAGCACTTTGGGAGGCCGAGGCAGGCAGATCATTTGAGGTCAGGAATTCGAGACCAGCCTGACCAACATGATGAAACCCCGTCTCTACTAAAAATACAAAAAAAATCCGCCAGGTCTGGTGGTGCATGCCTGTAGTCCCAGCTACTCGGGAGGCTGAGGCAGGAGAATTGCTTGAACCCGGGAGGAGGAGGTTGCAGTGAACCGAGATCACGCCACTGTACTCCAGACTGGGTGACAGAGTGATACTGTCCCCCACAAAAAAACAAAAAAACAAACAAAAAATAAGTATTTTTTCCTAAAAATATCTACTTAATGCACTCTTTTAATTTTTATTTTTATTTCAATAGTTTTGGGGGTACAGGTGGTTTTGGTTACATGGATACATTTTTTAGTGGTGATTTTTGAGATTTTTGCTGTACTCATCACCCAAGCAGTGTACACCATACCCAATATGTAGTCTTTTATCTCTCACCCCCTCCTAACTTCCCCCTCCACAGTCCCCAAAGTCCATTATATCATTCTTATTCCTTCGCATCCTCGTCGCTTAGCATTCACTTGTAAGTGAGAACATGCGGTATTTGGTTTTCCATTCCTGAGTTACTTCACTTAGAATAATGGCCTCCAGCTCCATCCAAGTTGCTGCAAAAGACATTATTTTATTCCTTTTTATGGCTGAGTAGTATTCCATGGTGTATATATACCACATTTGCTTTATCCACTTGTTGGTTGATGAGCACTTAGGTTTGTTCCATATCTGCAATTGCGAATTGAATGCACTCCTTTTAATAGTCAGTTTTACTGTCGATCTCTTTCCCTATGTAATTACTTGAACTATTGGACCCTGAGGATCTGCCCCGAACATCTCCTAAGAAGTGCTCCAGCAGAGTGAAATCTTGAAAGTCATTCACAAAAATGTTGTTAAGAAGTGGCTTGAGCCCTTCTCTGAGCTGGCAGAAATGAAGGAGAATTACAAGAAATTCTATGAGGCATTCTCTAAAAATCTAAAACTTGGGATCCATGAGGACTCCACTAAGCAGGGACGTCTGTCTGAGCTGCTGTGCTATCACACCTCCTAGTCTGAAGATGAGATGATGTCTCTGTCAGAGTATCTCTCTCACATGAAGGAGGCACAGAAGTCCATCTGTTACATCACTGGTGAGAGCAAAGAGCAGGTAGACACCTCTCAAAGCGGGGCTTCGAGGAGGTATACTAGACCAAACTCACTGATGAGTACTACGTGCAGCTGGTCAAGGAGTTTAATAAGAAGAGCCTGGTCTCTATTACCAAAGAGGGTCGAGCTACCTGAGGATGAGAGGAGAAGAAGAAAATGGAAGAGAGCAAGGCAAAGTTTGAGAACCTCTGAAAGCTCATGAAAGAAATCTTAGATAAGAAGGTTGAGAAGGTGACAACCTCCAATAGGCTTGTGTCTTCCCCTGCTGCATTGTGATCAACACCTGTGGCTGGACAGCCAATATGGAGTGAATCATGAAAGTTCAAGCAATTGGAGACAACTCTTTAATGGGCTACATGGTGGCCAAAAAGCACCTGGAGATCAACCCGACCACCCCATTGTGGAGAGGCTGCAGCAAAAGGCTGAGACAGACAAGAACAGCAAAGCTGTCAAGGACCTGGTGGTGCTGCTGTTTGAAACTGCTCTGTTTTCTTCTGGCTTCTCCCTTGAGGATCCCCAGACCCATTCCAACTGCATCTACCACATGATCAAGCTAGGTATAGGTATTGATGAAGATGAAGTGACAATAGACGAACCCAGTGCTGTTGTTTCTGATGAGATACCCTTGCTTGAGGGTGAGGAGAATGGGTCTCACATGGAAGAAGTAGACTAGGAGTTTATATTTGGAAACCTTGTGCCCTTGTATAGTGTCCTCATGGTTCCTTGAGTGGCTCTGTCCCGTGGCCTTGAGTGGCCTTATCTCACCTGGCTCCCTCTGCAAATGTCTAGTGTTTTTTCTCTCCTATCAGTGTGTCTAAGGCAGGAAACAAGAGCCGTAAGCCCCATCCTCTTCCTACTTTTATTTATAACAGGATATTGGATGTTGTGTATTGTGCTTTTTTGTTTATTTTGTTCTGAAATGAAAGTATACCAAATAAAGCAGATGCCGTTTTTATGTGGAAAAAAAACCGCTTGCCTGTTCTGTGTGTTGTCTTTTGATTTTCTTGATGGTAACATTTGCAGCACAAGCATTTTTAATTTTGGTGAAGTCCAATTTGTCTGTTTTTTCTTTTGTCACTTGTGCTTTTGGTTGTGCTTAGACCTTGTCGGATCTAAGGAGCCATTGTCTAATCAAGTAGTTAGCTTTCAGTGTCTCCTGAGACTAAGGGCCATAGAAGAGGCTGAGTAAAGACTTGCAACAGGCCGGGTGCGGTGGCTCAAGCCTGTAATCCCAGCACTTTGGGAGGCCGAGACGGGCGGATCACGAGGTCAGGAGATCGAGACCATCCCAACATGGGCTGACATGGTGAAACCCCGTCTCCACTAAAAAATACAAAAAACTAGCCGGGCAAGGTGGCAGGCGCCTGTAGTCCCAGCTACTTGGGAGGCTGAGGCAGGAGAATGGCGTGAACCCGGGAGGCGGAGCTTGCAGTGAGCTGAGATCCGGCCACTGCACTCCAGCCTGGGCGACAGAGCGAGACTCCGTCTCAAAAAAAAAAAAAAAAAAAGACTTGCAACAATGATATGTAATTGCATGTGCGTTTTAAAAAATAGACTATTTTTAGAAAAATTTTCATTTTACAGCAAAATTAAGCGGAAAGTATAGAATGTCATATGTCCCTTTCCCCTGTACCACATCTGGCCTCTTCCATTACCAACATCCCACACCACAGTGGTTCATTTGTTACAATTGATGAACCTACATTGACATGTCATTATCATTCAAAATGTAGTTTGCATCAGTGTTCGCTCTTAGTGGTGCACATTCTATGGGTTTGGACAAATGTATAATGATATGGATCCACCATTACAGTATCGTACAGAATACTTTCACAGCCCTATACATCCTCTGTGCTCTGCCTATCTCATCCCTCCCGCTTCCCAAGCCCTGGAGACAACTGACCTTTTTACCATCTCCATAGTTTCACCTTTTCCAAAATGTCATATAGTGAGAACCATACAGTATATAGACCTTTCAGATTGGCTTCTTTCACTTAGTAATATGCATTTAAGGTTCTTTCCTGTCTTTTCATAGCTTGATAGCTCATTTCTTTTTAGCATTGAAAAATATTTCATTGTCTGGACGTACCACCATTTATCCACGTACTGAAGGACATCTTGGTTGCTTCTAAGTTTTGGCAATTATGAATAAGGCTGCTATAAACATCTGTATGTAGGTTTTTGTGTAGACATAAATTTTCCTCCTGTTTGGGTAAATACCGAAAAGCGTGATTGCTGGATTGTATGGTAAGAGCATGTTTAGTTTTGCAAGAAACAGCTGAACTGTCTTCCAAGGTGGCTGTACCATATCGTAGTCCCACTAGTAATGAATGAGAGCTCTTGTCGCTCCACATTCTTGCCAGCATTTTGTGTTATCAGTGTTTTGGATTTTCATTATTCTAATAGGTGTGTAGTGCTATTTCATTGTTGTTTTAATTTGCATTTTCTTGATGACAGATGATATGGAGCATTTTTTCATATGTTTATTTGCCATCTTCATATCTTCTTTGGTGAGATGTCTGTTCAGATCTTTTGCCCATTTTTTAAACTGGATTGTTCATTTTCTATATTGCTGGATTTTAAGGGTTCTTTGTGTATTTTGGATTATAGTTCTTTATCAGATCTGTCTTTTGCAAACATTTTGTCCTGGTTTGTGGCTTGTCCTCTCATTCTCTTGAAGTGATTGTGTTTCCTTGAATTATTCACTTCACATTCACTTACTGAGCATCTTCTATGGTCTAGGTTCACCACAAGGGTCTGGGTATACAGAAGTGATTAAGACATAACCTTGCTTTTAGGCACTTTTAGCGTGATGAAGGAGAAGGATGAGTAAATAGGTAATTAGAACACTCTTCTAAGGTAAACAGTCTTAGGCTTCTTGGAAGAGGAGGCTAAGACCTAAAGAAAAAGGATATCGACAAAAAGCACAGGTGGGCAGAGCCTTCTGGGTGAAGGGAACACTACATCACAATGACATAAGTAAGTTCTTGTCAATATGATAATTAGCTATTATTGCTATGGTAATAGTTTGTCTAGGCTAGAAGTAGGCACACTATGGCTGTGGGGCCAAATCTGGCCAGCCATCTGCTCTTGTAAATAAAGTTTCATTGGAATACATTCATGTGTATTTATACATATATTTTATGTAGCCACTTTTGTGCTACAAGTAGTTGCAAAAGAGACAGTCTTGCTTGCAAAGCCTCAAATATTTACTCTCAGGCCCTTTACATGTGGGGCTCAGATTGAAGGGGCAAAGATAGACTGCTGCTTTAGTGAGATACTTTAGTGATTTTTCCATGGCAAAACCACATGGCGAAAGTCATGGACAGGTGGAGAATTGATTCCAATCACATTTCTGAGGGCATGGCAAGCTACACATATTTTTCAGGAGTAGCAGAAGTTTCATTCATGGCTGGTCAAAATTAATGTCTGTTAAATGACAGTGACTTTCTCCCCATTTTCTGTGTCTAAGAGGAACTACACTGTAAAAAACTCCTGGCAGGCAGCTCTGACATTTTTCTTTTTTCAGAAAGGTAATCAGATGTAGATCACTTTCTTTCTGATTGTCCCAGAATAATTTGAGAGGAGAAAAGAGGACATGACCTGGGGCACTTAAAGACAGGTTGCTTTTCACTAACAAAGCTGGAGGACTTTTTGAGTTCTTCTAAATTATAGGTTTATTATAGCTGGAAAGACTTTCTTTTCAGATAAAGATCAAGAGGGCATCTCAATTTCTTTGTGAGATATGATTAGCTTCCTGGAAATCCTGTGTATATAGCTCACTCGTGATGCTTACTTTTTAGGCGTTATCTACTTACATCATATTTTTCATTTCTCCCTTAACATAAGTGTGCTGGGAAAAAAGTACACCCACATGCATAATTTATGTATATAATTGTATAAGTGCATATATATATATATATATATATATATATCTCCATTTGTCCTGAGACTGGGCTAGGTTGTGAGGCTGCTAAGTGTGAGGTTGGTAGAAACTACCTTTGAGGGGCCTTTCAGTTTTCCTTCGGTCTGTCTTTTAATCAGCCGCCGATCCTGCTTTCTGCTCCCTAACTCATTTCTTCTCCCATATCTTCCCACCCCTTCCCGGGCACGGGTGTCTTTTGGGCTTGTCACCTCTCTGGAAAGTACACTATGTGATAAGCACATCTGTACTGACAAGTTAAGTTTATGGCTTTTCAAGTGGGACATGAGAAGTGGGTACGACTCAACCAAAGGAAAAAAATACTCTGATAATTGAATTGTAGACAATAACACAAAAGAGGTATTATGTTTATATTGGGGATTTTCCTAGCACCTCTCCCTTTATATTATTATCACATAAACGATTATCCCCTTCATCAAACAGAACCTGCCCTTGGGCTGGGCACAATGACTCACACCTGTAATCCTAGCACTTTGGGAGGCCAGGGTAGGGGGAGGATCACTTGAGGCCAGGAGTTCAAGGCCAGCCTGGGCAACATAGTTTTAAGACCCTATCTTTTTTTAAAAAAAGAAAATTACCCAGGCATGGTGGTGTATGCTTGTAGTCTCAGTTACTCTGGAGGCTGAGGCAGGAGGATCACTTGAGCCTGGGAGGTCGAGGGTGCAGTGAGCCATGTTTGTGCCACTGTACTCCAGCCTGGGTGACAGAGCAAGGCCGCATCTCAAACAAACAAACAAACAAACAAAAAACAAAAACCTGCCCTTGTTTTATCAGTATTATTTTGGTATTTACATAAAATATTAATTGATTATATTATATTGTTATCATCATCATCATCTAAGCTTGAATTTATTAGGCCTGGAGGGTAAACCATTCTAGGACTCTAACTCCTTAGTGGAAATTATAGCTCCTTAATGACAGCTACAAGATGTCGTGACTCAACAAACCCAGTGTATGGTGCAAGAGCAGAAGCAACCCTGTATGACATATGCTGGAGAGAGATTACGATTTATTATTTCAATTTTACAGGAGAAAGCCGAGACTTACAGAGTATAAATGCCACACCCAAGTTTGTATGGCTACTTGAGGAAAGGAGGAAGAGTAGGATCTGATCTCTTTTCACCCCAAGCCCAAGACTCTTTCTTATATCAGGACCTCAGAACCCCACACAGCTTCTTCGGGGTTCCACTAAAGCGATTCAACCTAGGTTGCCCTGCCCAGGAATCAAGTGGAACAGGTGGCTTGCTTGCAGGGATTCTGAAGAACCTGCACGATCTGCCCCCAGCAGTTCAGTTGGTAGGATCAGACTTGCTTCAGTAACCAATTCTGGCCCCTAGTGGTGAGATGATTTGAGGCTGAATTTTGCCCAAGGTTGGGGCATTGAGGGAATTGTATGCCCCTCTGAGGCTTGCAAAGGAACCAGAGTTCTTTTGAACAGCTGCATCACAACTAGGTAGCAGTGCTGCCCTCAGACCAGGACACCAGGGGCCCCTGCCCTGGGCCCCACACCTTAGAAGACCCCATACATCATGAGCAATGAAAGACAGTGACTTTTGGAATTTTTTTGAACTCATAAAATTTGAAGTGTTTTAAAAGTTTGATGAATTTTTAATGTTTTTAAAGACGTTTTTATAAGTGCGATAGCTGATTAAGTTACTGAGAATTACAGGAGAGAGATGTACTCTCCTAGGCCCCCAGGCCAGAGGATTCTAGGCTGAGAACTTGTAAGTGTGTGTTAGGCTGAGAACTTGTGTGTGTGTGTGTGTGTGTGTGTGTGTGTGCGCGCGCGCATGTGGTGGAGGGTTAGGGGACCGCTTCCACCCCAGGAAACCAGAGGAAGAGTGGCTGCTTTCATTTGAAGATGGCCATTCTAGTCTGGCACAGTGTGGTACACCTGTAGATCCAGCTACTCTCTTGAACCCAGGAGTTTGAGGCTGCAGTGAGTTATGATCAGCCATTGGACTCCAGCCTGGGTGACAGAGTGAGACTCCATCTCTTAAAAAAAATTAAAATTAAGAAAAAAACACATTAAGTTGACTGTTCTAAATCACCCAACGTGGGTGATTAGGCAGATGGGGTGCCCCAAATAACTGTTCCCTCCTCCCCCTCTGCTTGGGTGGTGGTGTTTTGGAAAATGCTTAGAACTGCCTGGAAATCTTGAGCTGTGAAAGTGTCCTTCCCGGCTCCTTGGGGAGCTTGATTTGGTCGATCTGGGGGCAGATCCAGTCACCCTGACACTGCCTAGGCATCTTTGACTTGGGTCCAGCTTCCACCATGCCCTGTCCCACAAGACCCATTCTGGTATTTAGACTCACAGACACGACTGACCTTGGGGTAACTTAGGTTTCTTTAGCCTATCCAAGGGAATGGTGGTCCCCAGGATGTGGGGTTCTGGGTGGGAAGGTATGCCAAGTTGCTGGCGTAGCTTGATTTGTAAATTCTTTATCTTTAGACTACGGTATGTGAGACTGCATTCATATGCTTGCTCCAGGCTCTGCAAATGTTACTTTGCAAAGCTGTTATAGTAGCTTTGCAGGCTTTATGATCTCTGCAATAATGTTTTGAACCCCTTATCTGGGCTACCTTCTATTATGGGTTGAATTGGGTCCCCCCAAAAGATAGGTTGAAGTCCTAATCCCTAGTACCTGTGACTATGACCTTTTTTTTGGAAATACGGTCTTTGCAGATGTAATCAAGGTAAAATGGGTCATTAGGGTGAGCCCTAATTCAATGTGACTGATGTCTTTATAAGAAGAGAAAGACACCAGGTGAAGACAGAAGACACACGGTGAGGAAATGACCATGAGGAGATAGGGCAGAGATTGGAGTGATGCTGACAGAAGCCAAGGAATGCCTAGGGGGACCAGAAACTGGAAGAGGCAAGGAAGGTTCCTCCCTACAGACTTGGGAGGGAGTATGGCTCTGACAACACCTTGATTTTGGACTTCTGACACGCAGAACTGGGAGAGAATAAATTTCTGTTGCTTAAATCCACCAAATTTGTGGCACTTTGTTATAGCAGACCTAGAAAATGAACACACTCATTCAAAGATGTTTCTGTCTGTGGCTTTAAAGAGCAGGATTGGGATGAGAGTACAGTTCTTGCAGTTCTCAGTTCTAACGTCATAGAGACAGCAGGACCACTTTAATTCTCCTGAGTTAAAGTGACCGCGACATTGTGTGCTGATGCTACCCATTCAGTTTTAAAGACAGAATTGGAACAGATGTGATAACTAACTATAACCCAGGGTGGTATTTTTTTCCTTGTGGTATCAAATTAATTCACTTTTATAGAAATATGCTGATGATTTGCCTTTCCAAGGGGAAGTTGTTAAACTTTCTTGGGCGAACAGATTTCTTTAGCATATAAGGTTACAGGTTGATGTTATAGACTTTGAAACTGTCAACCAAGGCAATGTGTCTCTGTATTTGCATCTATTGCCTCCAGAACATATGAATGTTTAAAGAAGATTTTTAAAATTCCAATTCAGCCCCTCCGAAGTCATTTTCAATCCTAGGAAATGGAAATGCAGCTTACACCTGTATTTCCCAAGGAATTGATGTAATGTAATTTGTATAAAATAATCATAGAGAGTAAGAGCAAAGAGTGGATCTTTGCATTAAAGTGAAATCAGCCCAGAAATCACTCTTCTCGGGGTCTGCCTTTCAGAACCCCATTTAGCTTTTAAATAAGACTCCTCTTTCCTGACTTGCTTTGATGAGCCACTCTCATCTCAGTGATTACTCCTGACATTTAGCTGTTTGTACAATTAACTGGGGGTCGTTCTTTTCTCTTGGAGAAAGACCATGTGCAGTGAATATGCATTTTCAAAGTGTTTCTTTGACTTGGGAGAGTGGCTGTGGATAAGCAGTTAAGATGATACCTGGAGTAAAGTTTGTGATGGAGACCCCAAACACTCACCCTTAGCAAAGCTGTGAGTGGCTATCAGCACATACTCACTCCACCTCCCTTGTAGTCCCCAATGAAAGCTCATTGAGTTACCAGGTAAGCTGGTAATTTCTTATGTCAAGGAATGAAAAATTAAATCTGATAAACTTCTCTGAGGATTGAGAACTCCATATGTAGCCCCTATAGGTGATTTTAAAAAACCCCAAGGAAATGACTCACAAAAAGGATTGAAATTTTTGCAATGAGATTATAGATAATCTCATTGGGATTATCTATGGGAGTTATTTGTTCCCCTTGGCATGACTGTGCCTGGGCTAAAGCCTGGGCCAGCAGGTAGAACAGGCAGGGATGGAATAGATCAATGAGACTGTAGCAGAGAAAAATGACTGCCTAGCAAAGATTCTGCTCTTCTTTCTAGCATAGCACTATAGTTGGGACTACATTGTCCAGATTGCTTTACATAGCAATGGGGCTACATAACATTTTATTGCCATGGCCTGTGAGTGGAAGGGTTGTGTATCACTCTTGGATGGAGGCGACTGAGAAGCAAGTGTGCCTTCTCCCTCACTTTCCTAGTCTACTGACTATCTTCAGAGGACTCCGAGCCCCTGGGAAGGTGGAGCCATGAGATGGAAGGAGCCTGTCTCTGAATCACTACAAGGAGGGAAACTGCAGTACCTTTTTATGACCTAATCCCCAAACTCACCACCCACAGTCACTTCAGCCACATTCTATTTGTTAGAGGTGAGTCACCAAGTCCAGCCCACACTAAAGACGAGAGTTAGGCTTTACCTCTTGAAGGGAGGCATATCAAAGGTTTTGTGGACTATCATAGGTTTTGTGGACATTAAAAAAAAAAAAAACTACCGTGAAAACTTATTCCAAGGTTGTCATTTTTAACAGTCACTGAAGCATGTGCTCAATACCAATTATATTTAGTGTTCAAATAAGACTGTAGACATATTTATTTTAATGTACTTTTCAGATTGATATTCATAGGGCATAGAAATTCATAGGGCAGTTTTCTTAAGTCAGTGAGCAACTTTCTTACGTCATGAGTCAGATGTGACACTGCCAAATTTACAACTAAGTCCACTGGCAGTTAACAGGAAAGAAGATGGAGAACCTATCATATTTGTTATTTTTTAGTTTGTGATATTATGTAGCTAAGTGTTCACCCTACCCTGCCCTTTCCTTCTCTGCCTTCTCTTCTTGAGTGGAGAGTGGACTGAAATGGTCAAATACACTTCATCTCTGATTCATGTCTTCCAATTTCTTTTGTTCCCCTACCTGACAAATGTATCTGTTCTTTTTTCTAACAGTGGAACAATTCTATAAGAATGCAAGCATGGTGTGTACCTTCCTGTAATAATAGTTTTCTATTTGGAATATAAGAAAATATAAGTATTTTTTAAAATAAACATTTTATATATTTGAATCCTCATTAGTAATAATAATAATTATATCAAAATGCCAGTAATTTATTAGGGTTTAGAACATCAAATTTCTAATAGATCACATTGAAAGATTAAGTATAATGTTAATGGAGAGGACCATGGGAATGTGGGGTACATGTTTTGGAAATGTACTTTTTTCTTAAATACAGAAAGACACTGCTTTAATTGATCATTTGCTAATGAAGGAACTGGATTTAGAGAGGCATATGTGCATCCTCTGAAATACATGCACTGAAAGAAAACGAACAATTATGTTGTGAGCCTCCATGTACTTCATTGTCCTTGATAATTGCTTTCTTTTTTTTTTTTTTTTTTTGAGACAGAGTCTCGCTTTTCATTAACAAAACTATGGGTGCAGGCTTTGGGAGTTCAACAAAGAACCCATCATCGCAGAGCATTTTCAATGACAATGTGACGTTTGACACTCACAACAACTCTGCAAGATACATATCACTGCTGACAATTTACATATTCAGGAACCTAAGATTAGAAGTTAATGACTTGGCTAGGACCATGTACCTAGCAAGTGGCAGACTGGTGTTTTTTTTGGGGTGGGGAAGGGGGGAGATTTTAAAAATTCAAATTGGTAATGACACATTGACATAGTTCAAAAACTAAAAAAATGTTTTAAAAATACAGACTGATAAGCTTTCTCCTCATTTGCCTCTTGGTTCCTTCTTGCCTCCTATTTACGTAACCCCTTTCATGAGGTTTTAGAAAGAATCTTGCCAAAAACATGCAAGTACGAATATAGTTTGTAATTTACCCCCTTCTTACACACAAGAGTATATGATATATAATACTGTTTACCTTGTTTTTTCCACCTAACATTATTTCCTGGAATTCTCTCTGTAGCATTAGGTGGACATCTCCCTCATTCTCTTTTTATAGCTGCATAGTTTTCATTGTTTTTTTCTTTTCCTTCTCCTTCCTTCCTTCCTTCCTTCCTTCCTTCCTTCCTTCCTTCCTTCCTTCCTTCCTTCC
>NW_012105254.1:1369779-1370551 GCF_000951045.1 Mandrillus leucophaeus
TAGCCAGGATGGTCTTGATCTCCTGACCTCGTGATCCGCCCGCCTCAGCCTCCCAAAGTGCTGGGATTACAGGCGTGAGCCACTGTGCCTGGCCAATATATCAGAATTTCATTTCTGTTTATGGCTAAATAATATTCTAGTGTATGGATATGCCACATTTTGTTTATCCATTCATCAGTTGATGGACATTTGGTTTGTTTCCACCTGTTGCTTATTGGAATAGTGCTGCTGTAAACATTCATGTACAAGTTTTGGTGTGGACATATGTGTTCATTTTTCTTGGATATCTACCTTAGGTGGACTTGCTGGATCATATGGTGACTCTGTTTAACTTTGGATTTGACCAAAGAGAGTGTCAGGTGGTTAATTGTCTTATTGAAAGATTTATCCCAGTTGTATTTTAATTAACAAACAGCCTTGGTACATTTAAAAAACATTAACTTGAGGCCAGGCATGGTGGCTCATATCTGAAATCCCAGCACTTTGGGAGGCGGAGGAGGATGGATCACCCGAGGTCAGGAGTTCGAGACCAGCCTGGCCAACATGATGAAACGCCTGCCTGTACTAAGAATACAAAAAATTAGCCAGGCGTGCTGGTGCACGCCTGTAATCCCAGCTACTCAGGAGGCTGAGGCAGGAAAATTGCTTGAACCAGGGAGGCAGAGGTTGCAGTGAGTCAAGATCATGCCACTGCACTCCAGCCTGGGTGACAGAGTAAGACTCCATCTCAAACAAACAAAACAACAACAACAACAACAACAACAAAAACATA
>NW_012105254.1:1375186-1426887 GCF_000951045.1 Mandrillus leucophaeus
TTCCTTTTTTTTCAGGGTCTTGCCTTGTCACTCAGGCTGGAATGCAGTGGTGCAAACATGGCTCACTGCATCCTCGACCTTGCGGGCTCAAGTGATCCTTCTGCCTCAGCGCCCCCAAGTAGCTGCGACTATAGGCGCAAGTCACCATGCCTGGCTAATTTCTGTATTTTTTGGAGAGACGGGGTCTCCCTATGTTACCCAGGCTGCTTGAACTCTTGGGCTCAAGCAATCTGCCTGCCTTGGCCTCCCCAAATGTCGGAATTATAGGTGTGAGCCACCACGCCCAGCCCATTGTTTTTCTTTGCATGATGTACCATGGCTTATTCAATCAGTCCCCTTTTGATGAATACTTAGGTTATTCTCATTCTTTTGCTGTTAAAAGCCCTGCTGCGATAAGTAATGTTACAGACATGTTATTGTGGGCATAAGCAGTTGAGTCTGGAGGCTAGCTGCCCAGAAATGGAGTGAACTGGGTTTTGAACCCATGACTGAATGATGTAGCGGCTTTCTCCCCACACAGCCCATGTGTGTTCACTCTTTTCTTAGCTGAAATTTGCCCTTTCCAGTGGGCAGATAATAAAACACTGTTTTGATTCTCATTTGTGATTTTTTGTGTGTCTAATTCCCTTAGGAATCTCAAAAAGGGAAAATTGAGTGAGTAGCTAGGCAGGATTATGGCATCCCAAGCCCCCTGACCTCAATACCATCAATTCTGGTTGTTAAATCCCATCTTCTTTTCCTTGGATCAGCAAGGGGTAATTTTTAGAGCAGGGCCTGGGCAAGCCAGAGGAGTTGGGAAATGCAGCAATGGCCAAATGCCATTTGGGGGATATTTTTAGTTATCTAAATAAATTGTATTTCCACAGTGTCTGCAGAGCTTATGGTTTGTGTGCAGTAAATAAAATGATGGAATGCCATGAGGGAGCCTGGCCAGATGACTCCATTTGTGTGCATTCTGTTCCAGAGGAATCCCTTCAGCAGCAGACGGCTCCATGTGATTCAGTGAAGGCGCACAAGCTGCTCTCCAACCGCCGTGGCTTCTTTCCTGTTCTGGTTACTGCATGCCAGTTTCACCACACCACACTCAGAGCAGTTTCCCAGAGAGCGTGGGTGTTAATGATCAGGAGGAACAGAGTTCTGTGATCAAGTGAATTTTGGAAATGCTACGTTGAACAGAGTTAAATAAGGTTCGTTCCCATAGAATATGTTAGCACTGCTAATAATGTATATCAAGAGGGTGGTGTGTTAAGTAGGGTTTTCCAAACTTATTTGAACACAAACTCCTTTTGTAGTTAAAGAACAACCATTAATATCAATCTTTTGTCCCTCAGCTCCAAATCCACCCTTTGTTGCCCAGATTTTGATTCTGGGATGTTTGCTCCTTGCCGAATGGCGCGATGCTGAGTTTTGTTGGTAGAGGCTGCTGGGGTGACTCGGGAGAAGGGCAGGGCTTCTCTTTCTAGTGTTGGTATGCTTTGCTTCTCCTTGTTTCCATGGCAGTGGGCTGGGCATGGGGGATACCCAGTGGAGCTCATGCCAGTGAGTTTCAATGGCACCTCCGTGGGCAGCTTCATGGCAAGTTTTGCAGGTGCCCCAGCTGTGGTGGGCTCAGTGACAGCCTCTTCCATAGGTGCCCTGGCTGACTTCCCCATGAGCTCAGCAGGACCCCCTGCAGGTGACACCTTTGTGACTTTCTGGAGAGTCTAGCCATGCCAGCTTCCCAGAAAATTCAACAGCATTCCCAAAGGGAAGCTTTGTTGTGAATTATCAGGACTCCAGTGGGCAGTTTCCTTCCCACCAGCCTTGGCCTGATGGTCCATGTTGTGGGATTTCCAGCTTGCCAGCTGTGGCCCATAGTTTCCGGCCAGGGTTCTCACTACACAGACCAGCTGTGGTCCAGTGCAACCCCAGGACAACCTGACACACTTCTCCTCCACCAAGTGGGCTGTAGCCCATCTTCTTCAGTGAAGGCTGAATCCTAGCCTTGGGGAGGCCTCTCTCGCATCCCATTTCAAGTTTGTTTCTTCCTTAGTCTCCCTTAGCCTGAAAGCTTGCTTGCTTTCTTCCTTCTTCCTTTCTACTTTCCTTCCTCCATCCCTCCCTCCCCCTTTCCCTCCTCCTTTCCCTCCCTCCCTCCCTCCCTTCCTTTACATTTGAGATATAATTCACGTACCATACAATTTACCCTTTCAAAGTTTACAAGTCAGTGTTTTCACAAAGTTGTGCAACTATCACCACTATGTAATCCAGAAGATTTCCATCTCCCCAAAAAAGAAATCCTGTACCCATTAGTAGTCACTCCCCATTCCCCATTCCCTGCACCAACCCTAGCTCCTGACAACCACGAATCCACTTTTAGTCTCTAGAGATTTACCTTTTCTGGGAAGTTCATATAAATGTACTCACATGTACATGTTTTTTTTTTTTTTTTTGGTGTCAGGCAGCTTTCACTTAGCATAATATTTTCAAGTTACATTCATGTTGTAGGATATATCAGAATTTCTGTTTTTTGTTTGAGACGGAGTCTCGCTCTGTCGCCCAGGCTGGAGTGCAGTGGCTTGGTCTTGGCTCACTGCACGCTCTGCCTTCCGGGTTCATGCTATTCTCCTGCCTCAGCCTCCCGAGTAGCTGGGACTACAGGCATGCACCACCGTGCCTGGCTAATTTTTTTTTGTATTTTTTAGTAGAGACAGGGTTTCACCATGTTAGCCAGGATGGTCTTGATCTCCTGACCTCGTGATCCGCCCGCCTCAGCCTCCCAAAGTGCTGGGATTACAGGCGTGAGCCACTGTGCCTGGCCAATATATCAGAATTTCATTTCTGTTTATGGCTAAATAATATTCTAGTGTATGGATATGCCACATTTTGTTTATCCATTCATCAGTTGATGGACATTTGGTTTGTTTCCACCTGTTGCTTATTGGAATAGTGCTGCTGTAAACATTCATGTACAAGTTTTGGTGTGGACATATGTGTTCATTTTTCTTGGATATCTACCTTAGGTGGACTTGCTGGATCATATGGTGACTCTGTTTAACTTTGGATTTGACCAAAGAGAGTGTCAGGTGGTTAATTGTCTTATTGAAAGATTTATCCCAGTTGTATTTTAATTAACAAACAGCCTTGGTACATTTAAAAAACATTAACTTGAGGCCAGGCATGGTGGCTCATATCTGAAATCCCAGCACTTTGGGAGGCGGAGGAGGATGGATCACCCGAGGTCAGGAGTTCGAGACCAGCCTGGCCAACATGATGAAACGCCTGCCTGTACTAAGAATACAAAAAATTAGCCAGGCGTGCTGGTGCACGCCTGTAATCCCAGCTACTCAGGAGGCTGAGGCAGGAAAATTGCTTGAACCAGGGAGGCAGAGGTTGCAGTGAGTCAAGATCATGCCACTGCACTCCAGCCTGGTGACAGAGTAAGACTCCATCTCAAACAAACAAAACAACAACAACAACAACAACAACAAAAACATAATTTGAAACATTATTGTGAGGTGCAGATAACATGGGCTTTGGAGTCAGGCAAGCCAGGGTCAAATTCCACCTCTGCTGTTTTTACCTGAGATGGGGTGATGGACTGAGGTAGAACCCCCCCTCTACCATTATTAGCTGGGCTGTGGCACATTCTGATGGGGGAAAGAACAGAATATGGTCTTCCCTGCTCAGGGTGGAATCCGAACAATGATTTTTTTTTGTGACTTGATGTAGTAAACTTAGTTAAGCTACACATGGAAATGGGTTCTTCTGGTTAATTAAATATTCTGGCTGAGAGAACAATACCATAGACCCAACATAGATGAATTCTTTTAGAAAAGAATTTGATCACAAAAAACATCAACTCAGTACTAAAAGCACATCAATAGCTCTTCATGATGGTTTAAAGTAGATTTCCAGAAATCAACAGTGATTCAGAGTGTCACAACTTGAGGGACCAGAAAGCAGGGCCAGATGCCACTTGGTGATGAGATGGGAGTTCAGCTGACGTGGGACTGAGAGGAGTTTTCTCAGCCACTCCAAGACCAGACACATGAGCCTTTGGGTATTCTGAATATTTGGGACTCTAAGGTAATCAAAATGGGTTCCTTTATCTTCTTGTCAAAATATATATTAATAAATTGTGTATACGTTATGTTAGGGTACACTGTATAGTCATTCATTACTTGTGATTTAAATCAAGCCAGCAAAAGTCTTAGGAGTAGCTCTGAAGATTAGCTTTTGAAAATTCTCAGCAATTTTCTTCCCCTCAATCAAAGGACTTTCTAATGGTGAAAACATTTCATACAGTAAGTGCATTAATATGCTTTCTCAGATTTTACTACTCCAATTAATGATTCCATTTTCTTCACGGGTTATTGACTGAAATGAGAGTGATTCCCATGTGGGAGGCATGTTCACGTACTTAATATCTGAGGGCTGCCAGCAGCCTAGCTTAATGCTGTGTTCTTTGAACCTGCAACTATTAGGACCAGAGCAAGTCCATAATTAAAGTAGGTCCACACTGTGATGCAGTTTCTCCAGCTGTGGAAATTTCTAGGGCTTATCAATATCCCATGGAAAATGAGTCTCTACGAAGGCACACATTTACTGTGCAAGTGACAGACAAAACTGTCACTAATTCTAATGCACCTGGAGTAAAGTGATGTGCATATGCATTACACATAATCATAAATGCTGTGGCCACATGTCATCCATCTGCACCTTCTGTGCTACCAGCAGATCATGCTGAATGATCTCAGAAATTCAGATTATTATTATGCAATATGAGAAGGATCTAGGTAAAGGCAGGTGGGGTGGATATGCTTACAAACGTCTTCCCATATATTCTATTCGCATATATTCTATTCACGCCTAAAGTGAAGCACAGGTTTATTTTAGGGCTCATTTTTCACAGATCATTGATCATAAGTTTTTAAAATACCTGCAGAGTGAAATCCAAAAATGCCCAAGAGCCAGTGCCACAGCAACAACATCTGCCTCACAGACATACATTGCCTATTATGTGCCATCCAGTGTATGTTAAATAGTAGACATTATATCTCAAATATTACTTGTTGTATATCATAATCTTGAGTTTTAACAGCTTGCAGCTTCAGAGAGTAGAGTAGGAAGCTTGGCTGCATACAGTATGTGGGATGCTCAGATAGGAAATATGTAAACACTGATGAAACACATGCTTATTCTGGTCAATAATGTCATGTACATAACAATTATGAAATGCTACTGTAGGTGATCTTAAAAGGTTTCCTATTACATACATTCATACATCAGAATAAAATCTATTACATCTCCTCTTCAGTGTTGTGATAAGTGATATTGTGAAAATCACCTTATTGCCAGGCTTTCTAAGTAATCATGAGGAGTAGGAGAGGGTTCAGGAGAGTAACAGGTAAGAAGGTCCTATGCAGCCATAAAAAAGAATGAGATAATGTTCTTTGCAGGAACATGGATGGAGCTGGAGGCCGTTATCCTTAGCAAACTAACACAGGAACAGAAAACCAAACACCGCATATTCTCACTTATACGTGGGAGATAAATGATGAGAACACATGGACACATGGAGGGAACAACAGACAATGGGACCCACTGGAGGTAGAGGGTGAGAGGAAGGAGAGGATCAGGAAAAATAATAATGGGTATTAGGCTTAGTACCTTGGCGATGAAATAATCTGTACAACAAACCCCTGTGACATGCTTTTACCAATATAACAAACCTGCACGTGTAACCCTGAACTTAAAAGTTTAAAAAAAGACAAACAAATATCTAAACAAACGATGGTACCTTGGTTCTTGAAGAGAAAAGCCATGAATTCCCCAAACTATAGACTGGTGAATTTGATATTGATTCTAAGCCAGAGGTCAGCAAACTTTTCTCAAAAGTGTCAGAGAATAAGTAGCTATTTGAGGTTTGTGGGTCACATAGTCTCAGTCACAACGACTCCACGCTGCTGCAGGAGTGTGAAAGCAGATATTGACAATGTGTATGTGAATGAGCATGGCTGTGTGCCAACACAACTTGATATTCAAAAATGGATGGAGGGCCAGATGCAATATTCTAGAATAGGCTTAAAAGAAAAAAAGACTGTGAGTCCTTAAAAAGAGATGTGTTGATCCCCAGGAGTTTGCATGAATGCAGTGGTCCTCAGCCCCAGCAAGGACGACATTAGCCTAGCAAGGCTACACATTGGAATCACTGGGTGAACCTTGAAAAATCCTGGTGCTCAGCCTGTATCTCAGACCAGTGAAATCAGAATCCCTGGGGTGGGGCCTCAGAAGTTCATCTTTTTTAGAGGATTCATAAATGAGTCCCAATGTGAAGCCACAGTTGAGAACCACTGCATGAAGTCGTGAAGTAGTGCCAGGTTAACCTCACTTCTTCTTCCTGAAAAGCCTCTGATAGTTGCTATTTGGCACTTTGGAGAATAATTTGCTGATCTCTGGCTTAGAATCAATATCAAATTCATCAGTCTGTAGTTTGGGAAGTTCATAGACTTTCTCTTAAAAAACCAGGGCACCATTGTTTATTTGTTTTTTATTTTTGTTTTTAATATTTGGAACTTCCCACCTGTTATTCTTTTTCCTTCCTTCCTTCCTTCCTTCCTTCCTTCCTTCCTTCCTTCCTTCCTTCCCTCCCTCCCTCCCTCCCTCCCTCCCTTTCTTCCCTCCTTCTTTCCTTCCCTCCTTCTTTCTCCCTCCCTCCCTCCCTCCCTTCTTCTCATCTTTCTTTTCCTCCTTCTTTTGGATAAAGTAGCCAGACAGCTCTATTAGGGAAAAATAGTAGACACTGTTCATGTGGATTTCCACCAACCATTTGCCAAAACCTTTCATTACTGTTCTGGTGGACAAATTAGGACAATGTGGTAGATGACAGAGCTGGGCTCTGATGAATGGAGTAGATACTATCCAGAATTCTTTCATGGCCTCGCCCCTCCCCAATGGTGATTGTATAACAGGCATCCAGTAAATCTTTGTTGTGGGGACTGGAAATCCAACCTATAAGAAATGGTTGAGTGAGCTAGGAATGTTTAACTTGCAAAAGAAAAAAAATTATAGTGGAATTTGAAGAGGGGTAAACATAACAATTGTCTTAAGATGTTTGTTGGGCTGTCATAATGAAGAAACATTTCTTTTGAATTTTTTAGAGTAGAAATAGAATCATTGTGGGAAGCCACCAGGAGGCATTCATTTGACAAATATTTTTTGAGCAACTGTTCTGTACCAGGCACTGTTTAGGCCCTTGAGACCTACCTATGAACATGACCTAAGACCCATGCCCTTGTGGAGTTTATGGTCTAGAGACTTATTTTCATGTATCCGATTATTGTCAGAAAATAGAATGGGCTGCTTCAGAAGGTATTGATTGTACGTTGGATAATCACTTATTTGAGGTCATTATTGTCAGGCCTCTGAGCCCAAGCTAAGCCTCATATCCCCTGTGACCTGCATGTATACATCCAGCTGGCCTGAAGCAACTGAAGATGCACAAAATAAGTGAAACTAGCTAGTTCCTGCCTTAACTGATGACGTTCCACCATTGTGATTTGTTCCTGCCCCACCCTAACTGATCAATTGACTTTGTAACAATACGCCCTCCCTGCCCTTGCCATAGTGTACTTTGTGATATTCCCCCGCCCTTGTGAATGTACTTTGCCCAATACACCCTCCCCACCCTTGAGAAGGTACTTTGTAATATCCTCCCCAACCCTTAAGAAGGTACTTTGTAATATTCTCCCCACCCTTGAGAATGTACTGTGTAAGATCCACCCCCTGCCCGTAAAAAATTGCCCCTAACTCAACCGCCTATCCCAAACCTGTAAGAACTAATGATAATCCCACCACCCTTTACTGACTCTCTTTTCGGATTCAGCCCGCCTGCACCCAGGTGATTAAAAAGCTTTATTGCTCACACAAAGCCTGTTTGGTGGTCTCTTCACACGAACGCGTGTGACATTTATAAGCCACAAAAATCCAATAAGAACCTTTATCCCCGAGTATCTCTGAGTCAAGGAAAGTGACTTCCTTCCCTCTCTTTGCACTCACCCTCCCTTCCCCCATCACTCCCCTAATCCCACACTCATTTTCAAGGTAGCAATGTCAGAAGTTTACAGTTTGATCTGGCAATCCCGCAGCTCCAGGCAGGACAGTCACAGGCAGTGAATAAAGCTGTGAACAAATTGCCCCTCTCCTGCATGACAAGGCCAATGGAGGCAGAGAGGAGCTTGCTCCCTGCTTTGAGTTTCTGGGACTAGTTTTATGTTAGTGTCATCCTGCACTTCCTATACAATGGGAACTGACAATGTCGTGTTTGGGGCCATAAACAGTTAAATTATGTGTCTTTGGAGTCTTGGGGTTTCAAAGACCACTGGCTGGCTGGTTGATACATAGTACTACCATGAAGTTTTCTGTTTCTACATGGTTTTTCCTTTCAACTCTTTGCCACAACCAGATACTAGTAATGGGTTGAGATGATGGGAAAGTTGTGAGGAGGAAGGATGCTGTATTTTCTTTCACTGACCACAGTGATGCACATACATATATATACATACACGTATATTTATATACAAACACATACACACATGTATGTGTGTGTGTGTGCGCGCGCGCACGTGTGTGTGTGTGTATATATATATATGAGAATATTGTTTACTCTGTGGTTGGTGGGCCAAAGAATGAACACAGTGAGAGAGTGGAGGCAACAAAGTGGCCCCATGAAGTGTGGCACACTCCTATTTCAAATGCCCAATGCTGACCTCTCAAGAAGAGCAGAATGCAAGAATTTCACCATTTGGGGAGAGTGAAGTTAAATTTGAGGGCAGGAGAAGCAGGGACAATGTGGAAGGCAGACTCCTGAGAGGGCTGGCAAGAGCAAGAAAGGATGCCAGCTTCAGAGAACCTAGGCACTATACCTAGGCACTACAAAGGCAGGCTTTGCTTCAGGCTGAGGGGAGAGGACAGGCTAGCACGGTGAGTGTGTTGGGGGAGCATGACACAAATAAGAGATTGAGGGTCATGGGACCCTGAGTTTTAGAGATAAGGAGGACCACAAGATTTTGTTTTTCTTTGTTAAGCACAGAGCCCAGTAGGCTTACTCACATTACCCAGTTATTTTTTATTGCATGTTATGGAGGAAATTATAATTTTTGTGGTATTTCTCAACTTGAGGATTCACAAGAATGTAAATGGTCTATTGTCAATAACTGGATTCAAGTTTTAGAAATATCTTGATGGCGTAAATGATTTAAATGTTGCAAAACAAGAAAGTTACCATCACAGGATTAAAATGTCCCCTTATCTGAAGATTGCAGTTGTTTTTAATTACTAGAGCTGAATCATCGTTGTTCTTTTGCCTAATGTTACCTAGAGTATTGAGCTAAAGCAAGCCTGACAGATAGTTTCAATGTCACTGTGTAGGGTTGTGTTTGTTCATTGATGTTTACCCAGAACCTCCCTGAAAATGCAGGCCGGGAGCTTGGCCCCAGAGTCAGGAGTCGTTGGCGTAAAAATCAGTGTTAAGACATGGCCATTCAGCAAGGTCTTTTCTGTTTTCAACATCAGTTGAGAAGAAGTAATTTAATAATGATTTAAATTAGGTCAGAGGACAACAGGGCTTCTCTGCAGAATTACATATCATATAGATTTTTCTCTAGAAGCAAGATAGTGTTGTAGGAAAGTTTAACCAATTCCCATTGCTGCTACATGGTTATCTTTTTCTTTTTTTTTTTTTTGAGATGGAGTTTCACTCTGGTTGCCCAGGCTGGAGTGCAATGATGGGATCTCGGCTCACTGCAACCTCCGCCTACCAGGTTCAAGTGATTCTCCTGCCTCAGCCTACCGAGTAGCTGGGATTACGGGCGCCCGCCACCACGCCCGGCTAATCTTGTATTTTTAGTAGAGACGGGGTTTCTCCATGTTGGTCAGGCTGGTCTCGAACTCCCGACCTCAGGTGATCCGCTCGCCTTGCCTTCCAAAGTGTTGGGATTATAGGCGTGAGCCACCGCACCCGGCCATGATTATCTTGATATCAGAAAGATTCTGTGTGTTTATTTCACTGCAGAAACATGGCTGCTTCCTCCAGGAGGCAGCATGGGTGACTGGGGTGCAGATGTCTTGCTCCTCTTCAGTGTTTTCCTGCCTCAGTCCTTGGTGTAGTGCCTAGGTTCTCTGAAGCTGGCATCCTTTCTTGCTCTTGCCAGCCCTCTTAGGAGCTGGTGTGCTTCCATGTCTTGCAAAGTTCTTAAAGCTGGCCTGGGCATGCCCCCTTTCTATTGAGATAGCAAGAGGCAGCCCCTTCAAGGCAATAGTTTCCAACCCTGGCTACACTTTAGAATCTGAATGCAGATGTGCAAGCCCACTTCCAGAGATCTTGAATTAGTTGGCCCACAGTGGGTACTGGGGATTCTGATGTGCAGTTCGGGTTGAAAATACTACTTTAATCAGTTGTAATTTTGGTTCCAGCCCCTTTGAGTTTCACCCAATGTTAGAATAAACTTTCAGGAAAACCCTCTAATGAGGACTGTATAACTAGATTGGGTCAACAGGTTTGGGGATATTTAAATGGTGGTCACAACAGTTCAGCAATTGAAGTTACAGAATGATTGCTTCCAAAGGGGGTCTAGAATCATTTTACTGATACATACTTCTGTGGTTGATACAGTGAGTAGTTCTTTGTTGGCCTGGACTAGGCTTTGAAAAACACTCATGTGAGCATTAAATTTTGTCCTCTATGGCTCTGGGTGTTTGGAGGCTGCATAGAACTGACAGGTAGACGAGCAGGCCAGGATCATAAGCTGTGAAAGTATTAAAATAGGCTTGAAGTTTGACAGCTTGCCACATTCATTCAAGCTCTGGGAAGATGCTTATATTCGGGAGGTACTGGGTCATTATCTGCAGAATACGTTTGTCATGATCATAAATGACTTATTTCTTCAGTTTAAAAAATACTGTTGGCAGAGGAGAGCCAGTCAGTTTTTTCTTTTTTCTTTTTCTTTTTTTTTTTTTTTAGTGGAGGTATGATGTGATAAAAACTATGGTTAAGGATTGCTTCTATAATAATACAGTCATGCCCCACGTAACGTTTTGGTCAAGCATGAACCATATATACAACAGTGGTCCTGTAAGATCATAATACCGCATTTTTACTGTGCTTTTTCGACATTTATTTATTTATTTACTTATTTAGAGACAGAGTCTCACTCTGTCACCCAGGCTGGAGTGCAATGGTACGATCTCAGCTCATTGCACCCTCTGCCTCCGGGGCTCAAGCAATTTTCCTGCCTCAGCTTCCCAAGCAGCTGGGACCACAGATGTGCGCCATCATGCCCGACTGATTTTTGTGTTTTTTGTAGAGACGGTTTTGTCATGTTGCCCAGGCTCGTCTTGAACTCCTGAGTTCAAGCGATCCACTCACCTCAGCCTCCTGAAGTGCTGGAATTACAGGCATGAGCCACCACGCCTGGCACTTTTTCTATGTTTAAATGCAAAAAAAGATACTTACCATTGTGTTACAACTGCCTATAGCATTCAGTAGTCACATCCTGTGCAGGTTTGTAGTCTAAAGCAGTAGGTCATACCACATAGCCTAGGTGTGTGGGTTTGTACACTCTATGATGTTTGCACAATTACAAAAACCACCAAAAGAAGCACTTCTCAGATTGTATTCCCGTCGTTAAAGGTTTGTAGTCTAAAGCAACAGGCCATACCACATAGCCTAGGTGTGTATAAGTACACTCTATGATGTTTGCACAATTACAAAAATCACCAAAAGAAGCATTTCTCAGATTGTATTCCCATCGTTAAAGTGACCCACAACTGTGTATTGGATGGATGGCAGGAGAGGGAGAACCCCAAAACGGCAGTTCAACATTACAAATTATACCTCTAAATTGAGACAGGGGAAGTGGCACTGTGGCCAGAGGGTTTGAGGAGGCTTCATGGAGGGGATGGTTGGAAATTGATCTGAACCTTGAAGGATGCACAGGATATTTGGAGAGAGGTGAGTCATTCCAGGGTGGGAGACATTTATGAACTGTTATCCAGTCATGTTAAGAAATAAAAAAATTGGCCGGGCGCGGTGGCTCATGCCTGTAATCCCAGCACTTTGGGAGGCCGAGGTGGGCGGATCACCTGAGGTTGGGAGTTCAAAACCAGCCTGACCAACATGGAGAAACCTTATCTCTACTAAAAATACAAAATTAGCTGGGGTGGTGGCACATGCCTGTAATCCCAGCTACTCAGGAGGCTGAGGCAGGAGAATCGCTTGAACCCAGGAGGCAGAGGTTGCAGTGAGCTTAGATCGCGCCATTGCACTCCAGGGCAACAAGAGTGAAACTCTGTCTCAAAAAAAGAAAATAAATAAATAAATAAATTAACAACTTATTTGGAACTCCTTCTCATTGCCCATTCACATTCTGGGCAATTGTCTCACTTCTACTGCTTCTTGCATGTAAAATCTGTACTCTATGCCAGGGCCTTGAGTATCTTGTACAACACATTCAAAAAAATCTCTATAAATGTCTCTTCCCAAGTCTCTCCTTTCAGCCATTCAATTTCCCAGCTCCAGCCTGGACACCACTTATCCCTTCAGGCGGCTTCTCCCCTTCTTCCATTCCTCCCCTCGTAAGATTTCAGCCCTGTCCTGGTTTCTTTCTTTAGTCTTGTTACTCCCACCCAACAGGCAGGATTCCTTAGGTATGGAGAGGCCATTTTGCCGAGGATAAAGCATTTGGAGTACCTCCAGCTCTCTGCACCTGCCCACCTGCTGTCATAGAGTGAATTGAAGAATTTTTTTTTTTTTTTTTATACTTTAAGTTCTAGGGTACATGTGCACAACGTGCAGGTTTGTTACATATGTATACATGTGCCTTGTTGGTGTGCTGCACCCATTAACTCGTCATTTACATTAGGTATATCTCCTAATGCTATCCCTCCCCCCGCCCCCTCCCCACAATAGGACCCGGTGTGTGAAGCTCCCCTTCCTGTGTCCAAGTGATCTCATTGTTCAATTCCCACCTATGAGTGAGAACATGCGGTGTTTGGTTTTCTGTTCTTGCGATAGTTTGCTGAGAATGATGATTTCCAGCTGCATCCATGTCCCTACAAAGGACACGAACTCATCCTTTTTTATGTCTGCATAGTATTCCATGGTGTATATGTGCCACATTTTCTTAATCCAGTCTGTCACTGATGGACATTTGGGTTGGTTCCAAGTCTTTGCTATTGTGAATAGTGCCGCAATAAACATACGTGTGCATGTGTCTTTATGGCAGCATGATTTATAATCCTTTGGGTATATCCCCAGTAATGGGATGGCTGGGTCAAATGGTATTTCTAGTTCTAGATCCTTGAGTAATCGCCACACTGTCTTCCACAATGGTTGAACTAGTTTACAGTCCCACCAACAGTGTAAAAGTGTTCCTATTTCTCCACATCCTCTCCAGCACCTGTTGTTTCCTGATTTTTTTAATGATTGCCATTCTAACTGGTGGAAGATTTTTTATAAAGGTGCTTTTTGCTGTGCAGCTTAAGTACAAACATGATCCCTCACTGTAAGAAGCTTATGATCTCACTGTTGGGTGGGGCTATACAAGACTGAAGAAAGAAGCCAGGACATGGGGAAAATTTTCCACATAAGTAGGGTAGATGGTGATATCTGAGCTGGAGGAAAAATATGAGCCCAGGAGTTGCATGGCTCAGAGGAAAGACTTGGGGAGAGGCATTTATAGGAAATTTTATGAGATGTGCTATGTGCTGTGCAATGTAAATTTCTTATTCATCTCCTCAGGAGACGATCAATGGATTTTCACTGATTCTTTAGTGCAAATGGATTCTTTATGGTGTCTGAGGAGAGTGCTCAGTCCTGCTTGTGGTGAGAGGACAAAGGCTGCTACCTGTGAGGTTGGACACAGGGACTTTCTTGCTCTCCTGCTTACTCTTGGCCCAGCATGGTGGAATACAGGCTGGATGCCCAGTAAATACTTCTGATTCTAATGTATTTTTATTTTTACAACTTCCCTTTGAGACCCACAGTTTTATCCTTGTTTTCCAGATAGGAAAACCATGAGCCTGAATTACCATACTTCTGCTTCCCAGATTCTTGCATACTATAGGAGAGATATTAGAGGATTTATGCCACATACTGTCTTCTACTTTATACATTATATCTGAATGCACAAGTCTTAGTTCAATCACACAGCCTTCACTTTTGTGTTTCATTTTCACTTTTCAGCACAAAGATTATATATTGTATCTGGGTAATAAAACCAGAGGTAATGTTTGGCTCCACAAAAGCAAACTTTGATCTACCTATGTTGAAATTTTACCCCTTTTCCACAATAGTTCAATAGCCATAAGACTCATGCCTAAGGAAGCAGTGATAAATAAGAGGAACATGTGTACAAAACGTTGGTTAAAGGCACAAAGCCTTGGGTGCTCAAGGAATTCAGAAATATTTGAACTCATCAAGAATCGTGTTGGAGTTCTATCAGTGTTTGCTGGACTTCATGATTAGTGATGGTTCTCACTGCTCTTTGAATTACAGTAGACATTTGGAAAAGGGGCTTATTGTAGAACAGAACGCCGTATTTAGATGAATGTTGTAACCACTTCCGAATTCAGGATCTTGTTTCTTAAAACAATACACGATGTTAAGGGTGGAAGGAGCCTTAGAGATGGGGAAGCTGAAACCTCAAATAGCGAGTGAATTTGGTCCAGAGTCCAAATCTCCTGAGGCCCAACTTGATGTTCTTTTCACTGGATGTTCTGTTGGCACAGTGCAGGGCAAAGGGTTGAATTAACAGACAGAAAGAAAACTTAATATTTCATTTGGGAGTATAGATTAGATGGTCTCTCAGAACCTAAAAGAGTCCATAGTCCAAGAAAAAAAAACCAGATTCCACATTCCATGAAAACAAATGAGGATGTTTATTCCTCTTTAACTAAATTTCTTAAAATTTTACGGCATCTTATCGCTTTGTAAGCAAATCTCCTTTTGAAAATCATGTAGAAGATGATTGACAAATTAACTTTTGACTTATTCACTTGAATTTGAGGCTGATCAAGACAGAAATAAGCATACTTTTCACCTTTCTCAGGGTGGAAGAAAACAAAGTTACTGGGGATGTGGGAAGGCTGCCCTGAGGGTAACCCATAACTGGGTTGGACTATCAAAGAAAGGGAGTGGGTGGGGACTTCCGCTTAGAAGTCTCAAGAGGGAAGAAACTTGATTCTTGGGTGCTATGGATCCTGGGGATAAGGAAGAGGGACCAGGATGGAAATTCCATAATCAGAAGACAGTGGCACTCACAGGAGTGTAGCACTTTAGATGTGGAAGGATCATAGAGAATGCTGTCTTGATGGTGGAAAGCATCGTGGTTAGCAGGCATTGTAGCAGCTGACCAGATCAATGGTGCCCAATCAGTGATGGGGGAACTGTTCACCAGAGGTCTCAAGACATAGAAGGGAGAAATAGCTCAGCACTGCTACAGCACTGGGAGCCTTTGAGGAGGCACCAAGAAATTGATGCTTTAGTTTTCTGCCAATATCCGTTCAGCTGAATGGGTGCTCAAGCCATATTTTCTTTGATTTAGACAAAGCCATGCGTTGTAGCTATTTTCCTAGTACCAAGGAGTAGTTTATACCTGTTTTATTATTAATAATTGTAATAGTAATACTAGCTATCATTTGCTTACTGTCTTTTGTTGTGGAATGAATTTTGTGTCCCCTGAAATTCTTATGTTGAAGCCCTAACTCCCAATGTGATGATATTTGGAGATGGGGCCTTTGAGTGGTAATTAGGGTTAGATGAGGTCATGAGGGTGGGGTCCTCTTGATGGAATTAATGCCCTTATAAGAAGGGGAAGAGAGAGAGATCTGTCTGCTGTTTGTCTGCAACCCAAGGAGAGAGCCCTCACCAGGAACTGAATCAAACGGCAACTGGATCCGAGACTTCCAGCCTCCAGAACTGTGAGAAAAATAAATTTTTGTTGTTGAAGTCACCCATTCTGTGGTATTTTGTTATGGCAGCCTGGGCTAAGATACCTACCATGTGCCAGGAACTTCCTGTATGTTGTTTTGACTAATCCTCAAAACAACTCTTCAAAGTAGGTATTTCTACCTGGCAAAGGAAACAGAAACAGAGAGGTTAACCACCTTGCCCAAGGTCACACAGCTAGCATGTGAGAAAATGTTTATAAAATGCTTAGTGCAGTATCTAGTACAGAATAAGCCCTCAATAGAGAGCTTTTTATAACTCAAAAGCTCATGTTGTTTTCAATATACATTCAGGTCACCATTTTGTCTGAGCTTGTAAGCTCTCTTTGTTCTTTCCACTCCATAGCTACCAGTTGACACAGGGATTCTGACCTTATTGTGACATTCTGGAAATTAAGTTCAGCCAAAGGTGGTTCCTGACCTAAACAGAGAGCCCAATCTCATTGTTCCTTAAAGTCTCTCTGAAGTAAGAAGCCTCTGGCATAATAACCAGTAGTGATGGAATCCCAATCAGGAACCCAATGGGGAACTTTTCTTGAGAAAGTCTTCCCCTAAGGCCTGAGCCTGGGTGCTACTTGACTGCTGCTCCATGGCTTACTATGGGCAAGGTCTGGAAAGCCTTGGAGAAGTCTAGGCAGTCACAGGTAGCAGCCAGTGTAGAGGATATTAGAGGACAGAGCCAACATAGGAGGTGGGTTCATAAGGCAAGAGGCTGGGGACAGACTCCTGGCTCTTCCTTGGATGGGTCCAAATCCCAGAGCTGGCCTTGCATTGGGAGAGTGATCAGAGCAGGAGGGCCTTTTCCCAAGTCCTATCTGAGCCACACAGCAAACCCTGGGGAGTGTGGAGGGAGCAATGTACGTTTAATCCCAAGGTTGACCATATATACATGCCATTGAGAGGCAAGACTAGCTGGAATTTCCAAGGCTAAGAATCCCTCAGCCTAGCTGGGAAGGTGACCGCACCCACCTTTAAACACGGGCCTTGCAACTTAGCCCACACCCGACCAAACAGAGAGCTCACTAAAATGCTAATTAGGCAGAACAGGAGGTAAGGAAATAGCCAATCATCTATTGCCTGAGAGCACAGCGGGAGGGACAAGGATCAGGATATAAACCCAGGCATTCGAGCCAGCAACAGCAACCCCCTTTGGGTCCCCTCCCCTTATGTGGGAGGTCTGTCTTCACTCTATTTCACTCTATTAAATCTTGCAACTGCACTCTTCTGGTCCGTATTTTGTTACGGCTGGAGCTGAGCTTTCGCTCGCCGTCTACCATTGCTGTTTGCCGCTGTCGCAGACCGGCCGCTGACTTTCATCCCTCCGGATCCAGCAGGGTGTCCTCTGTGCTCCTGATCCAGCGAGCTACCCACGGCCACTCTGGATCAGGCTAAAGGCTTGCCATTGTTCCTGCACGGCTAAGTTCCTGGGTTCGTCCTGATCGAGCTGAACCCTAGTTACTGGGTTCCACAGTTCTCTTCCGTGACCCACGTCTTCAAATAGAGCTGTAACACTCACCGCATGGCCCAAGATTCCGTTCCTTGGAATCCGTGAGGCCAAGAACCCCAGGTCAGAGAACACGAGGCTTGCCACCATCTTGGAAGTGGCCCGCCGCCATTTTGGAAGTGCCCGCCACCATCTTGAGAGCTCTGGGAGCAAAGACCCCCCCAGGTAACACCATGCCTGGGGTTTCTGCCATTCAGGGGTTCTGGGGTCCAGTAGCAAGGGTGAAGTGAAGAAAACAGGAGGAAGAAGAGAGCAGAGGGAGAGCAGGGTGTTTGGAAGCCTCAGGATCTGGTAAGAAGAGGAGAAAGCAAAGAGCAGCAGGAGCCACCAATGCTTCATTTCCTTCTTGTCCTCCCTGCCTCATTCTTGAATGAGGATCTTGAAGTAATGAGTGAGAAGGATTTTCCTAGTTACTAGCATAAGGGAGCATAAGAAAATAGTAAATATTAGCTCTGGAATAAAGTCCAGAGCTAATAAGAAGCACCTTTACTATTGAATTCTTCTGAGAAAATTTCAGAAGTAAAATTCCTAGGCAAATTTTAGTTTATGTTCCATGCTAGGGAAATGTCAGCCACTCTCGTCTAATTAACATTGCTAAAAGCTTAGAGCAAAGGCTTTCATTTCCTGTTGCTTTTTACGTGGTCTTGCCACAGCAATCAATGTCTGTGTAGCTTTCGTTCCCTCTGCTCTTGATGTTCTTTCTCTGACATTAAGAAATTCTCTTCCTCCATGGAACAAGTGTTATTTTGTTAAAACCAGATGCCTGTCATTTATTCCTTGCAACTGTAAACCAAAAAGGAACTGAGACAAGTCTCAATTAATTTAAAGTTTATTTTGAGGGCTCACGCCTGTAATCCTAACACTTTGGGAGACCGAGGCGGGTGGATTGCTTGAGCTCAGGAGTTCAAGACCAGCCTGGGCAACATGGTGAAACCCATCTGTACTAAAATACAAAAAATTAGCCGGCCGTGATGGCACACTCCTGTAATCCCAGCTACTAGGGAGGCTGAGACAGGAGAATCACTTGAACCTGGGAGGTGGAGGTTGCAGTGAGCCAAGATCGTGCCATTGCACTCCAGCCTGGGTGACAGAGCGAGACTCTATCTCAAAAAAAAAAAAAAAAAAGTTTATTTTGAGAAGGTTAAGGATGTACTCATGACACAGCCTCAGGAGGTCTTGAAAACATGTGTCCAAGGTGTTTGGGCCACAGCTTGGTTTTATACATTTTAGGGAGACATAAGGCATCAATCAATACATGTAAGATATACATTGGTTTGGTCTGGAAAGGTGGGGCAACTGGAAGTGGGGGCTTCTAGGTTGGAGGTGAATTCAAAGATTTTCCAATTGGCAATTGATTGAAAGAGTTCTTCTAAAGGCCTGGAATCTTATAGGAGGGAGTGTCTGGGCTAAGATAAGGAGTTATGGAGACCAAGGTTCTTATTATGCCGATGATGCTTCCAGGTAGCAGGCTTCAGAGAAAATAGATTGTAAATATTTCTTATTAGACTTAAAAAGGTGCCAGACTCTTAGTTAAGTCTCTCCTGGATCAGGACGAAGACCTGGAAAAGTAAAGGGATTCTCTCCAGAATGTGGATTTTCCCCACAAGAGACAGTGTAGAGTCAGGCTGGAATTCGGTGTCTTATTGCTACAGTCTTAACATGTCTGTTGTGATGTGAATGCTGGTCGGTTGTGCCTGAATTCCAAAGCAAGGCGGGTATAACGAGGCATGTCCAACTACGCCCCCTCCGCCCCCCACCCACCAGCCCCCCAGATCCCATCATTGCCTGAACTAGTTTTTCAGGTTCTTTGGACTGTCCTTGGTGAGAGAAGGGGTCCTTTTAGATGGTTGGGGGGCTTAAAATTTCTTTTTTAGTTTACACAACTAATATAAATTTTATCAAAGGTTTCTGATGGTTCACAAAGAAGTCCCACAGTGCAGTTCTCCACTGGAAGACATTTTTATTTCCTAGGGCTATTAATTGGCTTACAATAAAAACTTTAAAGCACTTTTCTTTCCTGAGAAAATTGCTCTCAGAATCAATGGGATTGAGCATAGATAATGGAAGAGACAGTAAGATCTTCTTGACTGTAACCAAGCTCCCGTTTAGCGCTTAGTTTGTCTGTCTAACCTGGAGAATCGTGGGATGCCCCAGGAACTGTAACTGAGATTTAAGTTTCACATTGGGACTTTAGGGTTGTTTCCTATAGATTGACTCTTCCCAGAGGGGGTGATCCATCCATGGAACAACCTTGAGTGGGCCTGTGGGTGCATCCTTAAAACAAATGAGGGCCCACTCTGAATATAAGGCAAGGTTTTTCAACTGTGTCACTATTGACATTTTGGACTGGACAATTTTGTGTTATGGGAGTGTCCTGTGCAATGTAGGATGTTTAGCAGCATCCCTGGCCTCTACCCACTAGATGCCAGCATCCACCCCCAAGTTGTGACATCCAAAAATGTTTCCAGACACTGCCAAATGTCCACTGCAGGAAAATGTCACGCCCTGTTGAAAATCACTGATCCAAAGCACCCACAAATATTTATTCTGGTACAGTTGTAGAAGGCCTTGAACACTGTTCTTCAGAGGGCTGTACAGCCTTAAGGGACCACTAGAGGGCGAGCAGGGCTGCTAATTTGAGCTGCTTCATAGAGGTGTCACTGCGGGACCTGGCAGAAGCAGGGGGCAAAGGGACTCCCCTTGGGAGCTTGATGAAACCATTGATAAGAGCAAGTCCTGCCATCCTAAGAGCATTAGGGAAACAGCCACCAGTAAGAACACACCCCTCACCCCAGGAGCTGAGAAGACCATGGTTATGAGGTGACTGTCAAGTGATGGGCTCCATCACCCAGGGTGAGGTAACCCTCTGTGAGGAGGGGTCAGCCAGCCTCTTCTGTCTCCTTGATGTGGTGTACTCAGTGCAGAGAAGAAAGAGATTATTGGTCTTATCTTGATTTTTCATGAAGGGGTGATAGCATTCAGTTCAATAAGCATTTATTTCACGTCTGCTATTTACTAGGTTCTGAGTTTGATTATGGGGATATTGGTAGATTGCATAAATGGCCACAAATTATTTACCTGTCTGTCTCCATGCTTTGGGCAGTCCCCTCCCACACTGACTCTGGGCATAGCCATTTGATTTGCTTTGGCCAATGGGTCAATAGCAAATGTGATGCAAGCGGAGACCTGAAAGCTCTTGCTCACTGGTGCTTATCCACTCTTGAGGCTCTTGAGACTCTGCCACTGCTGTCGTGTGAGGAAGCCCAAGCTAGCCTGCTGAATGATGAGAGATCTGTGACCCCAGGGGCTCCTATTACCTCAGCCTTCAGCCAGCCAACTTCCAGAAGCTGAGACACCTAGATGACCAGCAGCCAACTGGCACAGCTTAACTAAGTATAGCAGAAGACCAACAAAACAAAGGCCCAGCCCAAATTGCCAGCCCACAGAATTGCAAGTCACGTACGTAGTTGGCTGTAGTTTTTAGGTCACTAAGCTTAGGGTGGATTGTTATGCAGCAAAAGCTAATGAAAACACAGATGAATGAGACATAGTTCTTGTCTTCAGGACACCATAGTCTAAGAGACCAGTAATTTGCTCCCAAGGGAGGCTGCTTGTGTAATTGGACCCTTAGAGCCATGCTAGACAGTAATAGCAGTCACGTTTGCTTTTCACTCCTGGAATACTAGTTAAAAGCATGAACTTGAAAACCAAAGCACTTGAATTCAAATCCCAGCTCCATCACTGACTAGCTGTGTGACTCTGGGTACGTTCCTTAATCTTCATGTCTCTATTTTCTCGAAAAGGGATAATAATAGAACCTACCTCATGGAGTTGTTGAGGGGATTAATAGATACACATTTCTTATGATAGGGCCTATGATTTAGTAAGTGTTTTGAAAGTACTAGCAATATATGTTTGGTCTAAAATGGAATCAGCATTAAAGTGTTTTCTTTTTGAATAACACCTTCCACTACATATAATAGGAATACATGTTCTTTGTGAAAAGCTAAAAAAAAATACAGGAAAACTATAAAGAAGAGAACAACTGTCATCCCTTAGATTTTGTGCCAACTTTAGAAATAACACATTTTGTTTTAAATCGAGCTACTATGATCGGCTTTGGAGAAAGGTCATTCAAGATACTCAGGGAATAAAGGTATCAAGTGCTTAGCCGAGTGAAGCCCTTTATATAGACTTTGCTCAGCATACATTTCTCCAGTTGGATTGAAAGAGATCAAGTAGTTCCTTGTCCTACAGCATCTGGGATATAATTTGCAGATCCCAATGGGCTAAATTAAACACTGGAGCAAAGTGCAAAGGAAAACCAGAAAGGAAGGCAATGATTAGCAACTCTGGACCCATAGAGCATTTTTAACTAAGGAGTATGTTCTTATTTCATTTTTATTCATATTATTTTTAATCAATCATAATTGTACATATTTATAGGGTATAATGTGATATTTTGATATATGTATAGAATATGGGATGATTAAATCAAGATAATCAAGATAATTAACATATCCATCACCTCACTTATCATTTTTTGTTGTGCGACATTTGAAATTTACTCTTACTTTGAAATATACATTATTATTGACTATAGTCACCCTGCTGTGCAATACATCTCAAAACTTAGTCCTCCTGTCTATCTGAAATTTTGTACCCTTTGACCAACAGCTCACCAATCTCTTTTCCTCCACCACTAGTCCCTGGTAACCGTCATTCTGCTTTCTACTTCCATGAGTTTAACTTTTTAGGATTCCACATATAAATTAGATCACATGGTATTTATTTTTCTGCACCTGACTTATTTCACTTACCATAATGTCCTCCAAGTTCATCCATGTTGTTGCAAATGACAGAATTTCCTTCTTTTTATGGCTGAATAATATTCCATTGTGTATATATACCACATTTTAATTATCCATTCATCTGTTGATGGACACTTAGGTTGATTTCATATCTTGGCTATTGTGGACAGTGCTGCAATAAACATGGAAGTGCAGATATCCCTTTGACATATTGATTTCAGTTCTTTTGGCAATATACCCAGAAGTGGGATTACTGGATCATATGGTAGTTCTAGTTTTAGTTTTTTGAGGAACCTCCATACCATTTTCCATGATGGCTATACTAATTTACATTTCCACCAACAATGTAAAAGCATCCCTTTTCTCTATATCCTCACCAACAGTTGTTATCCTCTATATGTTTGACAAAAGCCATTTAAGGCTTGTTCTTAGATGTTCTTATATGCTGCCTCTCTTGATGTGCAAGGCTGTTTAAGTTTGAAACGGCACGTGTTATTAAACTGACTTTTGCAGAAGCAGAAGCTGTATCTTAGAATGGTATAGTAGCTGGCCAATGTAACACAGGTAGTGATTAGTGGAGCTGGGCCCAGGCTACTGACCTAACCTCCAGGGTGTTTTGTGTCTGGCTTCTTTTATTAGCATAATGTTTCTGAGATTCATCCAAGTTGTAACATGTATCAGTGCTTTGTCCCTTTTTATTGCTGAATGGTACTGTGTTGTATGAATATACCACAGTTTGTTTATTCATTGATGAACATTTTGATGGCTTCTACAAGTCTTGTAGAGACATATGTCTTATATAAGCACACATCTTCATTCATTTCTCTTAGGTAGATACTTAGGAGTGGAATTGTTGGGTCCTATGGTGACTCTCTGACATTTTGAGAAACTACAAGACTTGTTTTCAAAGTAAGTGTACTATTTTACAATCCTGCTAGCACTGTATGAGGATTTCCAGTTTCTTCACATCCTCATCTATACTTGTTACTGTTTGTCTTTTATATTATAACCATTCTAGTGGTTGTGAAATGCTATCTTATTTTGGTTTTGACTTGCATTTTCCTAATGCCTAATATTGTTGAGTATCTTTTCATTTGCTTATTAGCTATTTGTATATATTTTTGGTAAAATGTTTTTTCAGATCTTTTGCCTATTTAAAAATTTGGTTATTTTTCTTCTTTCAAATTATTTTGTTGTATAAAAACTCAACATGAATAAAGGACTGGGAGAGAGAGAATGGCAACTTGGAGAACCTGGTGGTTAAATATACCTATAGCATGAATCTTATTAGAAGGCTAAAGAGGTAGGCATAGTCCTGGCCTTGTAGAATTGCAGTATCCAGTATGGTGGCCCCTAACCACATGGGGTTATGGGCATGTCAAACGTGGCTAGTCCAATTTGAGTTGTGCTGTAAGGGTAAAACACACACCAGATTTTAAAGACTTCCTATGAAAAACTGAATGTGAAGCATCACATCAGTAATTTTTGAATTATTATATATTAAGATGACACTATTTTGAAAATATTGACAAATAAAATACAGAATTAAAATTAATTCTATTTTTTTAAATAAAAAAATGGCTACTATGAAATTTAAAATTACATACATGGCTCCCAATATATTTCCATTACATAGCAATGTTCTAGAACCTTGACCATCAATAAATTAGATCTTGATATGTAGAGAAATGGGAAGGCTTTGATAGGTTTTAAGCATGAGGAAATTATGACCGCTTTTTAAGAAAGAGATTACTTTCGATGCACTGTGGAGAATAGATTGGAGAGGACAGGGAATGCCTGGCCAGGAAAGAGAGTAGGCAGCTTTGCAGTAGTCTAGGTGATGGATGATAGTCACTTGATAGTGATATGGAACTCGATAGTCACTTGATAGGGAAAAACAGCGTTCTGTTCAATATCTCAAATCTAATCACAATTTTGTAGAAAATATTAAAATTTATGTGTGTGTCAGGGCTAATATCATCTGGAATATACTTTAAGAGGGAGCTGCTTAAAATTCTAGACTCTTCTATGCCTAAGGTGAAGACCACAGGTTACCTGGATCACATACCCTTGTAGGGAAGAGCCACTTAAATAGCAACTCTATAGTATGCAAATGTGGTGCTAGCCCATGGTAAAGATTTGACTTTGACCCTGAGTGAGGGGAACCATTGAAGGCTTTGGAGCACACCAGTGATGTGACCATCAAGTCATTGCTTGTTAATTGGATAACACTGGCCACTGCACTGAGAATAGACTGAAGGGAGTGAGGGTGGGAGACAGAGGGCCCTGTGATTTAGGCAATTCTTTATTGTTAGGCATTTTCATTGTTTCTAATTTTCTCTAATTTTAAACAACAGAGTAATCAATGTTGTGCAAAATTTTATTACATCCTTCATTCATTTTCTTAAGACAAATTCCAAGAAAAGTAGCAGTCGTGGTCAATGGGGACATCTGTTATTACAGCTTTTGATATATCTTGCCAAATTGCCTTCTAGAAATTTGGACACAGCTTAAATTGCCACTGCTGTGTAGGAGAGTGTCTGCTTCCTTCTTCTTGTGCCAGCCCTTGGCAGTGTTACTCTTTCTTAAACTTAAGCAAGAGTTCCAAGTATGCCTTTAAAATAATTCTCATATGAATTAGTCTACATTTTTCTCCATGAAACACTTTTCCCCATTGTGTCCTAGTTCAGCTATTTTATTAAACTTTAGGTAAATTATATATTCAATCATTTCAGGCTAGTGATGACAATTTATTATATTTTTTCTGTTCCTAAAGGTGGGAAGATCTTGTCAAACTGGAACATAATTTGATTTCTACTTTTTAAATATTTTTAAAAGGAATGAAATGATAAACCCAAAATAAGTAGAGAAAAGCAAGCTCTGAGCACTTTTTTTGAACTTGTGAGATATTAAACTTCTGGTGAATTTCTAATTGAAGCACATATACACCATGGAATACTATGCAGCCATAAAAAAGAATGAGTTCATGTCCTTTGCAGGAACATGGATGAAGCTGGAAGCCATTATTCTCAGCAAACTAACACAGGAACAGAAAAACAAACACTGCATGTTCTCACTTATAAGTGGGAGTTGAACAGTGCGAACACATGGACACAGGGAGGGGAGCATCACACACTGGGGCCTGTCGGCAGGGGCATGGGAGAGGGCAAGAGGAGAGAGAGCATTAGGACAAATACCTAATGCATGCGGGGCTTAAAACCTAGATAATGGGTTGATAGGTGCAGCAAAACACCATAGCACATGTATACCTATGTAACAAACCTGCACATTCTACACCAGAACTGAAAGTAAAATAAATAAATTTTTTTAAAAAAGCAATCTAGACTTATTTGTTGGGAGAAAAAGCATAAAGGTAAACAAACTATGTTTATAAATGTGCATGCATATATTTAAGTATAAGTTCTATTTCTCTCTGTTCCCTGGAAAGTCACAGGATGAAATAAATTTATAAGAGAACATTGACCAGGTCTTTTAAAGGTTAAATTAAACTGAGGGGTGCTACTGCAATTTGATTATGTTTTCATCTTTTTGGATTAGTCATTGAATACAGATTAAAAACCTATTTTCATGCATCTCTATAGGACACCTAAATGGCTTGTTCAAAATTCTAATTTTTTTCCCTCATGAATAATTTCCCTCAAAAGGTAACCTTTCTCCTCTATTGGCATAATAAAAGTGTTTATGTAAAAATAGCAAAGGGAAATGGATTATATTTTGTAACATATTGAGTTGTAAAGCAGAATTATGCCTTTGTACTGTGAAGCTGTTCTTTTCTTTTTCCAAATGTGAAGGTTTAGAAGAGAGGTGACCCGCTATTGTAGCTCTGTGAAGAGGAGGAGAATCAGGGCTCCCATTACATAGCATAGGAGGGATGATGAATACCTTGGTGAGGTTTAGTGCCATTCAAGAGCCAAAAAAATTTCTGTCACAAACCTACCCCTGCTGTCTCACATTTCTGATATTAGCTCCCATTGATTGTTTCCTTGCTCCTCATTGATTCTTCCAGAAATTTCTTCCTCCTTCCTAATGTCCTTCGGCTTTGCATCTCATGCCATCAGACTTCACCAGTTTTTCCTCTTTCTTGTTGCAGTCATCTCCAGAGTCCTGGGTCACTCTTCTTTCTTGAAGAGTGCAAGGAAGAATGCTTCCTGTCATTCTTTCCAGCACTGCTCCAGCATAATTCCCAGTGATTTAAATACAGTTGATTCTCATTATTTGTGGTAGTTAGGGTCTATAAACTTGCGATGAACACCAAATCAGTGAATACTAAACATCGTTCCTAGGGGAAAAACAGGTTCCTGCAAGCTTCTGGTAACTACATTGTCATGAATAGATCAAACATGACCCTGTTTTATATGTTTCTGTCTAAAGACACCTTGTTTAAGATATATTGTTGATTCATTAACATTGAACTTACAGCTAGAAGCACTATAATGCATGCTTGAAAGAAGCTTTTCTAACACAATTTTTTTTTCCCCCATAAGGTACATCACAGCCTTCTTGTACTTAGGAGTGCTAGGTAGCACTAAGCTTGAGGACCATTTTTAGGTTTTTTGTTTTTTTGAGACAGGATCTCACCATATCACCTAGGCTGGTGATATGGTGGCACCGTCATGGCTCACTGCAGCCTCGACCTCCCTGGGCTCAGGTGATCCTCCCATGTCAGCCTCCAGAGTAGCTGAGATTACCGGCGCATGCCACCACCAGGCCTGGCTAATTTTTTTTGGTATTTTTTGTAGAGACGGGGTTTTGCCATGTTGCCCAGGCTGCTCTTGAACTCCTGGGCTCAAGTGACCCACCCGCCTCAGCCTTTCAAATTGCTGGGATTACAGGTGTGAGCCACCCTACCCAGTCATTGGGGACCATTTTGAACAGCAAAATCACCAACAAAAAGCATGAAACTGCAAAAAACATGGCACTAAATAGTGAAAAGAACACTTGTTTATAGCCTGAGAGATGAAACAAGAAGGCAGAGTATCGCCTCATTTGACTTAGCTGGTAGCGTGCATGTTGGGCAACTCAAATTTTTTGCTGCTCTGCACATGTCTGCAAATGACTGCTAAAGTTCCAAGCATATTGATTTTTGGGGCTGCAAATAAATTTTAGAAAGTAGACAAATTTGCAAACAGAGAATCTGTGAATAATGAGGATTGGCTGTGTCTATGTTGATGATCTTTCTGATGATATGAGCACTGCATTTCTTGACTTTCTCTCTAGTAATGATCTTGTCTACCATAGTATTTTAGCCATGTACCCCCAAGATCTTGCCAAATGTGATGAAAAGACAGTATTTCCCATCCCAATACCTGTTCTTTATACAGGGATCTGAAAGTGTCAGAACCAGGGCAATTTTTTCTTTGATGTCTCATCCCCTTTGTGTTTACACCCCCACCTCCCTATCCATATGCTGAAACCCTAACCGCCAGTGTGGCTGTGGCCTCTAAGGAAGTGATTAAGGTTAAACGAAGTTATAAGGGTGGGGCCGTGATCTGATAGGATTAATGTTCTTATAAGAAAAGACACTGGGGTTGGCCCACACATGCGCTCGCTCATGCTCATGTGCGGTCTCTCTCTCTTTCCCCCTCCTTGTACGCTGAGAGGAAAGGCCATGTGAGGATGCAGGAAAAAGGCAGTCATCTGCAAGCCAGGAAGAAAGCTGTGGCACCACTAGAATCTGCAATCTGCTGGAACCTTGATCTTAAACTTCCCAGCCTCCAAAACTGGGAAGAAATTTCTGTTGTTTAAACCACCCAGTCTATGGTACTTTGTTATTGCAACCTGAGGTGGCTAAGACACACTTTTAAGGTATTTTTCTCTCTAGAAGAACTCTCATTGTCTCACCTAAGTGCGCTGTCCTAAACAGGTATTCTGTTCTTCAAACTTTTCCTACCCACCACCAAAACATACCTTTTAAATATTCCCCAGTACTTTACTTTTCTAAAATTGATTCACTAATAAACCAATTGCCATCAATTAGTATTATTTTTATTATCTCTACTAACATTTTAACTTTAAAAGTAGATATATGTTCACTTTAGGAAATTTGAAAATGACAGAAAAGCATAAAGTAGAAAATAAAAATTACTTTAATTCTAAAATGTTGGCATTTTGATATATTTCTCTTCAGTCTTTTTTTTTTTTTTTTTTTCCTGTGAAAACTTGCCGGAGTTCTTGGTTGCAAATCACATGAAACTACCCTCATTACCTTGATGAGAAAGAAACTTATTGGTAAGATATTAGGCAGCTCAAAGAAATATGGGACTCTTGGAGAACCTGACTGGGAACGTGGTAGGAGGCATCCATATTAAACTCAGCTACCAGAACTTCTTTTGAGCGCCCTCTAGTGGAACAGTCTGATTTGGACGCTTCTGTTGCCACTGCTGGACATATTCTGTGGGTGACACTGCTGCACTGGATACTAGAAGCCTTGTCAGCACTACCACTAAGACTTTCTTTGGGTCATTAACTCAAGATTCAAAGAGCTGAGTGGGAGCACCTGATTGGCCGAGCTTAGACTGTGTGCCCCTCTCCTAGCGCAGCAGCCAGAGCTCAGAGAAAGCCAGAATCTGACCTTTTCTTTTGCAAGCGGGAGGAACTGCCTTCCCTAAGGCTCGCGCCATGGGAAATTCTCCAAATTTAAGGATAGCATCCAGATCCTGGAAAAAAAAGCAATTACAATTTATTCTTTGGCTACTTGATATCCACATGTACTTTTCTTTCCATATTTTCATGTCACAGTAATCAAGGAAATGTGTAGAGTCTACTGTCACCATTTATATTTCTGCCACAAGGCAACAGCTGGTATTTATAACTCCCACCTCTCCCTATTCCAGATCTGCTTTGCCTACAGCCTGTACCTCAGATTCTCAGTGTGTTTTACTTAGTAGAGTCACTCAAATCTTCATTTCTAAGGAAATTGAACTCTTGGTGGGCCTGCCTGGATTGTCCTATACTAGTATTTCATTAGTTTTTATTACTGGACAAGATAATACTAGGAGGAACCGTAAGACTCACCCAATTTCATTCATACTCAACCCTGCTTGTATTGAGTAGCAGCAACTCAACTGACCCTTAATAGTAAGATGATACTTACTCCTCACCTTTTTTTTTTTTTTTTTTTTTTGATGAGTTTTTTTCTCACCTTTTTTTCTCAAGGAAATGTGTGTGGAGGCCAGCATGGTGATGTGAAAGTCTTGGCTTCTCACTAAATGAAAATCATTCTTGTGGAAAATTTATTTCTTTAGGCACTAAAGCACTTTACATACATTAACAACTTTAGCCCTCCCCAAAATACTGTGGGATTTTACCTTTTGCAGATAGGAAAATAGAGGCACAGAGAGGTTAAATAACCTGTTCAAAATCACACAACTAGAAAGCAGTAGAGATAGGGTTTGAACCCAGCCAGTCTGGTTCCTGCTCTTCATGTCTTCTTAATATGATACAGTATTCAGGAATGTCCTGTACGGTGGCGAGAAAGTCAAGGTTCCTGCATACCAAATAGTGGAACAGAACTAGAAAAGCCCTGTGACAAGTTGATAAGATGTTCTACTATCCCTGCTAGGTAAAAGCAAAATGCTTCTGGTGTTTATCAGATAAGAGACAAAGATATCTGACTCTGCAAGGATGGACATTTTTGTTTGTTTTCCTCACTTCACTGTACCTAGTACCTAGAACATTACCTGGAACATAGTAGTTGCTCAATTCACTGAAGAATGAATAAATACCAGACATCAGGGACTGGGTTATGTTTCCCCAGTAGTAGGCTACATCCATAAATGCAGCTGCAATTGGAATCACCCCTCCTGAAGCACATGTCAATCCACCATCATTCTCTAAGAAGCCCCCATCCTCTGCACTGGACAAAGTGGAAAGTTAGGTGGGGATGTACTAGGAATCACCTTCCCTGCATTTCTTAAGATTTTCATGGTGATGCTAATTGCTATAATTTTCTCAGATACGGTATTGCTTTTTATTTTTCGTTTTGAGTGAAATGGGTAGTCCTAGGGGCTTCCATTGGACTTATTTTAGCTGTGGTTCGGAGACAATGTGGGGATTCTAGCAGTGGCTAGATTTACTTATTCAAAGTAAATCCTTAGAAAACAGATAGATAAACTATCATGGGCTGAGTTCAGAGTGTTAGTATGTCCACTTTAAATTAGACTGGGACTGGGACGTAAATGCTGTTGATCACCTAAATCTTGTAAGTCTCCACCCTAATTGGTGAGTGACAGTGTTGTTTACTCAGATTCAATGTTCGATAATCTCTGAAATGGGTAGGCATTTCCCTTTGCCCAATACACTGTTTCCTTGATAAATATTTACAAGTCTCTTTGGGACAGGATAGGAGGAAGATTTCCCAATATTTTTGTGAAGTAATTTCAGGACACTTCTTTAAGGCCCTGCCTGACTTCCCCTTCATTAGGGGATTCAGGGCCTGTGAAGGATAGTCTTCCTTGTGCAAAGTAATTCTTACAAGGAAAGAGAGTTACAGAGTCTTCAGGTGAGTCGTGAGCTGCCTCAGACATGGGAAGAAGAATGGCTTGAGCTGAAAACCTAGGTTCAGTGGAGTTGGAGATTTGGGTGTTTGAGGCCTTGACACCCTCCCACTTAACACCATTGCAATTCTCAGGGTCTGCTCTTTCCTTATTGATGCTCTCACTTTCATATAAGGCCCTTGATGAGTCTGTGATTCAGTTGATGTTCTAAATTAGTCCCCACTGGAGTAGAGGATTGATTTTGGGTAGTTTTGTACTGCTGCTACAAAAAATAAGACATTCTTTTTTAGCACAGGGATACAAAATCCCCCTGGTTTCAGGTTTTGCTTTCAGCTAAGAACTAGGGATTTGAGTATCATTCTCTCTCTTTAAACTTTCCAGTATTAGCCACCTCATTCTCCAGTTCTGGTTTCTCATGCTGCTATATATGGCGCCACCAATGTGGGCCCCCAAGGCTTGCTTACAAACCACCAATGTGGGCCCCCAAGGCTTGCTTACAAAAAAAAATTACGGTATAAATTACAGTTTGATAAGTTGCTCTTCCACTCTGGGCCACTGGTTACCAGATTTTCATTCCTGAATGTTTGCTGCCCTTACCCCAACCAACTTATATAACCAATCCTGGATTCTCCTCAATTCCAGAAGATCTGCTGTCTGAAGTCCCTCCTGGTAACAATTTCTGATCCAGTTAGGATTCATGACATGAACAGCATAAACTGAGCTTGCTTATCCTAAGCAGAAAAAGAATTGATTAGAAGGCTATCAAGTATCTCATAGGACTGATGGGAAAGGTGTTGAACCAGGCTCAGGAAATGGACTAGAATCCTGTGGTCCCAAAACGTCCCAAGCCAGACTTTTTGGGTCCAACTGCTCTTCGCACTGGGCATTGAACGCTGTTGTAACTGACAATATTAGAAGACATTCCAGACTTCCTTCTTGGTATCCTGATTGGCTGAGCTTAGGTCATGTGCATCATCTTCCTAGCGCCTGGGTCCAGGGAAGGCAAGTACTTGGCCTTTGGTTTCTGTGGGGAGGGGACCCTACTTGCACCCAAGATTCAAACAGTGACAGATTCCTCCAATCTATAATGTGCATATATATTATGACATTGGGATCACAATTGTGAGTAAAGGGTTAACCTCAGCACTGGGCTGATCCAGGCCTGCCTGTGAGAGCCACCGACCACAGAGTCCTGTTTCTTTGGAAACTGCAGTGATCAACAGATGTGGGATATTGCACCTGCCCTGCTTGCTGTGAAGCCCTGCTCTGTGGGACTGCTCCTGGACTGGGGCTGCTGGGGGCTGACATGCAGGTTTGGGGCTTGTATTACTGGAACCATATAAAAGATTGTTGGGAAGCTGTGACTGTGGCTTTTCTATGTCAAGGTGATTTTGTGACACTTTGGATGTCATTCTGTGGCAAACTTGCATTTCCTGTGTGGATGTGGGGGCAAAAGAAGCTGTGCACTTGGGTAGCTGTCAGGCATTGCATTAGTTTCCTATCACTGCTGTAACAAGTCATCACAAACTTAGTGGCTTGAAACAACATAAATTTATCACTTTATGGTTCTGTAGGACAGAAGTCTGACATGGTCTTACAGTAGCTAGGATCAAGGTGTTGGCAGGGCTGCATTCCTCTCCATAGGCTCTAGGGGCGAATCTGTTCTCTTGGCTTTTCTCACTTCTAGAGGCATCTGGCATGCCTTGGCTCATGGTCCCTTCCTCCATCTTCAAAGCCAGCAATGGAGGATTGAGCCCTTCTTACACTGCATCACTCTGACCTCATCTGCCAACCTCTTCCACTTTTAAGGATGCTTCTGATTACTTTAGGCTCATCTAGATAATACAGAGTAATTTTCCTATTTTAAGGTCAGCTGACTTATCAACTTTAATTCTATCTGCACCTTAATTCCTCCTTGCTATGTAATGTAACATATTAGCAGGTTCTGCGGATTAGGGCATGAATATCTTTGGGGTACTGTGATTCTGCCTACCATGGGTATCCTGAGGAAATGAAGGTGCTGTACATGCTATTTCCTGTCTTCTATGTCTCTACAAGATCAAGTGAGTGAAAATTAAAGCCAGTAGTGCCTTGCATCTGATCACCAATTTGAACCTGCAACCACTGCTGTGTCAATACCCAGTAGGACACAGTTCGGAGAGGGTGGATATTTTATTGGGGACATTTTTACATGTTCAAACACAATTTATTAAATCTCTACAGGGGTATATTGTTATCCTGAAATGGACTAATTTCTTAATTACGTAGCTCCTAGGATTTATTTTCTTTCCAAAACCTCTGAAAATAATTCTAAGATAGGATGCTGGGAAATAGGTTTCTTGGACTCTTGTAACTATCCAAATCTCCAAAGCTTTAGGACTTTTCTTGGCTGACGGAAAGAGTTGAAAACTACTGTTTTCTTTTAGAGGAAAAGTGTTAAAAAACCTGTCTAATATAAATTTTAAAAGAAGCCAATATCCTAGGCTGGACTGATGTAAAATTATTTTCATCATCACATTCATTGTGTCAACCAGATCTTTGGCTCCAAACATGCTGTCCTTGTAAAAATTTGATTTCAAGTGTCAGGGTAATCAAAATGGTTTCAAAAACTTTTCTTGAATACTGAATTGAAATAAAATAATAAAACACACTGTCAAATGCCAAAGTCTGCAAAAGGACAATACCAGATATGGGCAGGTTTTACATTTTAAAAAAGTCAATTTTATTAAATTCTTTACTTGGATATAACTTTGTAGTACCTATTTCTAAAATATACAATTTCAGAATAAATCAAGTTGATTTTCCATCTGAAATCAGATTTGGTACTACTACATAATGAAACACACAAAATCGAAAACAATATTTTATTGATTTAAATTAACTTTTAATGGCACAGTTTATGTTGTGTAATGGTATTTTTATAATGTCATTACATTACATAGACAGAAAAAGAAAATAATGGCTACAAGTTTTATCTTTAAAATTTTGACACCACAGATCTGTATTTCTAAAAAACCATAAGCTACAGATGTCTGTAAGTTATAAGATCTTATTACTCTATTACAGAATGAAGATGTTGTTGAGGTTTTGGATGATACAGAAATGGATATGAGAAACAAATTTTGGAGTGAACACATTGAGTAGTCAAAGGGCTATACAAAATATTGTTCAAAAGATGCTTCTTTTTAAAATCATTACCCAGCTTAGTCACAGTTAAAAAACCCCAGTAACATATGGGAAGACCTTTTTTAGAGGCACTGTGGGGCTAAAAGTACGTGTTTTGCTATTGTTTCAGTGTCTTAGTTCATTTACTATTGCTATAAAGGAATATCTGATGCTGGATAATTTATAAAGAGAAGAGGTTTATTTAGCTCATGATTGAGCTCGCTGGAAGGTTCGACACTGGGCATCTGGTGAGGGCCTCAGGATGCTTCCACTCATGGTGGAAGGCCAAGGGGAGCTGAGTGTGTAGAGATCAAATGGCAACAGAGGAAGGGAGATACCAGGTTCTTTTTAACAACCAACTCTCACGGGAACTAATGAGTGAGAACTCACTCACACCGTCGCCCCCAGTCAGCCTTTCTCCCTGCATTAGTGTTTTCATGATGGATCTGCGCCCGTGACCTAAAACATTTCCCATTAAGCCTCACCTCCAACATTGTGATCAAATTTCAACATGAGGTTTTGGGGGAAAAACATCCAAACCAGAGCAGTGAGTATCAGAGCATCAGGAAGGTAAATTTTCATCTTCCCCATGCCTCTTCTTCAAGGAAAGTGTCCTGACAACCTTGCCCATCTGTCCCCAATTTCCTACCTCTGACCGCTTCTGTATTTGCACCTCACAATTCTTTCCTGCGCTTGGTGTTCACCTATCTATTCGTCCTTCTTTCCAGTAGCGTTTCATTGAGTACCACTTGTAGGAAGTTAATTATAAAAGAATTGATACAGTTGGGAATGATATTGATCTGTATTACCTAATAATTCAGACATAGGGAAAACTTCAAGGGAAAAGGGAATGGATTAATTCACCAGTTTCCAGAGTCCAGGGCTTGCCTTGCCATCAGTCATTCTTGTTGACTACTCGGATTGGTCACTGTGTTAGGGAATGGCAGGGTAGTAAGATAGAAAGGACATACGTTAGCAAATTGCACATGGGGATCAGTTAACTAGGACAAGAATGAGGAAGAAAAGGGTAGGCTAGGAAAGAGGGGTTAGACCACATTGCAATGTGATTGGAATTTTCCATCACCATTTCATATGCCTAGAATCTGTTGGTAGCTACTCCTTTAAATTTCCGGGACATTCTATTTTTCTGTAACTAGTGAAGGAGCCCTTCACTCTGCACTCCCAGTCTCCACTGGGGGACCATGACTGTCTCTTTTTCTCATCTCTGGATGCTACCATTCTGGCACCTCTCATGAATGTGCCTTTTGTCCCACTTCATTATGGAAGAGTCCTGTTCTAAGGGCTGGTCTTTTCATTTGATTAGCCAGCAAGTGAGGATACATAAAAGGAGACATTCTCCTTGGAGGCAACATGGAAATCCTAGTGGCTCTAATAAAACTCACCAGATAGGCAGAACTTTTACTACCAAACACATCACACCATGTGAATAATTACCTATAAGTGGTCTTGATATGCACTTTGCCAAAATACTGCTTCTAATTCAGGAGCAGCCAGTCAATGGTCCTTGCTGAAGTTTCTCTATAGTAAATGGCAAGAAGTGTATGTGAAGCTTCTGCTACACATGTCTTTTCCTGGAGTAGGGCACAGTGAATTCAGTTATATCAACAGCAGAACAGATCACAAAAATGGCCTCAATACTTTGCATCTCCTCCCATCAAGAGTTGGAGTCTGTTTCTTCACTCTTGAATCTGGCCTGGCCTTGGAAATGTGGTAGAAGTGGCATTGGAAGAGTTTCAGACCTAGACATCAAGGCGTCAAGAGGCCATGAGGCTTCTGTTTTCATTTGTCTTGAGACCCTGTGATCACCGTGTAAAGGAATCCAGGCAGTCTTGCTAAATGATGAAAGACATGTGGCCCTGTTGCTCCAGTCTGCCAACTGCCATACATATGAATATGACTACCTTAGATGATCCAGCCACCAGCTGCTGGCCAGCTGACTGCAGATGCATGCTCAAGTTTAGCAGACATCAACTGATCCAGCCCAGATCAGAGGAACAACCCAGGCGACCTCTACAATTAGCTAAATAAATAGTAGTTGTTTAAACTACTAGGCTTTGGGGTGGTTGTTTACACAGCAAAAGCTAACTGATACAAGTATTCATATAAGAATATGAATATGAATATGTAATCCCAGCACTTTGGGAGGCTGAGGCGGGCAGATCATGAGGTCAGGAGTTCCAGACCAGCCTGACCAACATGGTGAAACACCGCCTCTACTAAAAATACAAAAATGAGCCAGATGTGGTGGTGGGCACCTGTAATCCCAGCTACTCAGGAGGCTGAGGCAGGAGTATCGCTTGAACCTGGGAGACAGAGGTTGCAGTGAGCTGAGATTGCCCCACTGTACTGCAGCCTGGGCAACAGAGTGAGACTCTGTCTCAATAAAAAAAGGGGGGTGGGGTGGAGGGGATGGGATGGATTCATCAATGGTGTGGATTTAGATCTATAAAACTTGGCTTTGTAGTCTGAAGGGGAGAATAATTGAAAAGAATGTAAAGATGTATATGTCTATAACATGGAATACTACTCAGCCATAAAAAGGAACGAAATAATGGCATTTGCAGCAACCTAGATGGAATTGGAGACCATTATTCTAAGTGAAGTAGCTCAGGAATGGAAAACCAAACATTGTGTGTTCTCACTCACGTGTGGGAGCTAAACTATGAGGATGCAAAGGCATAAGAATGATACATTGGACTTTGAGGACTGGCGAAAGGGTGGGGGGTGGCAAGGGATGAAAGACTACACATTGGGTACAGTGTATACTGCTCAGGTAACAGAGGCACCAAAATCTCAGAAATCACCACTAAAGAACTTATTCATGTAACAAGACACCACTTGTTCCCCAAAAACCTATTGAAATAAAAAATAAAAAAAAAAATATATATATCTAAAACTATCCAGAAAACTGAAATCTGTTTCTAATACTTGGTATGAAAAATCCATAGGGTATCTGAATAGGTTTGCGTAACATGCCCCCCAGCATGAAGGAAGACGTCCTGATTCTAGACAGCACTCAGCTTTTGTGCCATATATCCAAGTTCAGCTCAAATTAAAATTCAGACATTGGTGACTTCACCAGGCATCTGTTTATATGTGTGATATGCCTGACTACCTTTTTTTCTGAAAAGAGAGGGAGTTCTTGGTTACTTGGCATAACCTGAATGCAACTGGGGTCACATATAGCTCAGTCTCTGAGCAGTGTTGCTTTCAAAACACAGCACTGTGGCAGGAAACAGAATGACAGCTATTCACATCTGTACTCAGTCTCTTGGGAAAAAAAAAAAAGCCAATGGGAGAGTACATTCATAATGCCAGCAAAGTTCACTTAAAAGGACATCCTTTGTAGACGTCTTCATCGTTCTCAATCTTTCTAGTGTGCCCTGCAGTGGAACTTCTAAAAACTTTCTGGAAGTGGCTCATGAAAATACAAAATGTTCTTTCCCCACACTATTGAGTCCTTGAAAACTCTTTCCTGAAAGCAGAATGCATGTCTCTTCTGCCTCTTGACTGTGAGTTCCCACAGTCTTTTCCTCTCATCTAAACTCTTCCATAATCACTGTGATACTCCCTCATTCACTTCCTCTTTTCTGTTCCCGTATTGTTCATGCATAGTGGTCCCTTCCTAAAAGCTAATGCTCCCTGCACCTGACCCTCCACGATGTATTCAGGCCTCTGGGTGGGGTGGGTAATCTGGTTTTATTTCCCTGAGGATCATCTCATTATCCAGATTCCACACACTACAGGAGAAACTAGATGCTTAACTCTCAAGTAAGATTCCTTCTCCTTTAGAAATGGGGTTAAGGGGAGACGGGCTGAAGTATTCATATATTAATATAGCCTTATGTGAATTTAGATTATATGAATATGAAATAATGTTATGTAAATGTACTAACAAAGTCTCATTTCTGGAACAAAACTTGAAATAATGTGAATTTCCCCAAATGAGGAAAAATAATCAATAATTGTGTATGTTCAAAGGTGGACTGAGTGAATTCGGAGCTCTATTTGTGTTATTGCTATGGTAGCTGGAAGACAGAATGACCTGCTACTATTCTTTGCCAGTCCTATGGAAAATTGTTCTTGAATTACATGAGTTTTGAATTACGAAAGTTGTCCTGGAAAACGTAAACTGACGTCAGTGTTCTGTTTTGTTATGTTTGCTTTTGTTTCTGCGGTCAGGGGAAAACGTTCGGGGAAGACTAGGAAAGGAGGGTCAAGTTTTGAGTCCTCATGAAGAAAGGCAGAACCAGGCACTGAATGGGCTGCTTGAGGGTCCAGGTGACAATGGGCATCACTATGAAAGGACAAGAGCCCGCTAGTGTCTCCATTTCTTCCTGGCACCCAGGATCACTCTGGAATTTTCAAAACTGGCAACTCCAGGACCACGAGGAGATATGGACAAGGGTGTTCTCTGAGGCTCCTGCTAGTGGCTGCATGAGCAGACACATTGACCAGGAGGGGATGGAGAGGAGAGAAAATACTGTGAAGACACAGTGACTGGCTGATACCTGGTCCATGCAGATAGGAGAGATAGCCTTTGAAGACTTTTAATAATATTTGGGGCCAGATGCGGTGGCTCACACCTGTAATCCCAGCACTTTGGGAGGCTGAGGGTGGCGGATTGCTTGAGCCCAGGAGTTTGAGATTAGCCTGGGCAATATAGTGAAACTCCATCTCTACAAAAATTACAAAAATTAGCTGAGCATGGTGGTGTGTGCCTGTGGTCCCAGCTACTTAGGTGGCCAAGTTGGGAGGATTGCTTGAGCCCCGGCAGATTGAGGCTGCAGTGAGCTGTAATCATGCCACGGTACTCCAGCCTGGGTGAAACAGTGAGACCCTGCCTCTCTCTCTCTCTCTCTAAATATATATATATACATATATATGTGTGTGTGTGTGTGTGTGTATATATATATATATATGTATGTATGTGTATATATATATGAGTAGGAGAATTTTTTTGGAAGGCCTGTGTAATGACCTTGAATTTATGTCCACAGGCTGCTGAGGCTTGGAATACTTATTGCTTCTTTACACACCAGTATGCTGATTTTGGTCCTTCTTCTCTTTGTGGGATTAGACTATTTAAGGCCTTAAACCTCTGATTCCTCTTTTGTAGAATGGGGGAATAATAACTTTATGAGATTTTTTTGTTTGATGATTCAATGAACTGATGCAGGAAAGGAACTTAGCATGGTGTCTAGCCTGTATTGTAAATGCTCAATAAATGTGAGCTATTATTGTGTCATTGTCACATCCATGGTCTTTGAAGTATACACTTTCAGTTTCACAGAATCCTTGGAGTTGTTAACATGGTTCGCTGACCAGACTTCCCTGATAGTATTAGTAACTTCTGGGTCTTGGATCCCTGTTGATCTTTAATGATTGATGTGGCAGGAGGCCACAGCTAATGATTCCTTGTTAATCTCAGGCCCTCTGTAAAGGGAACTGCCATTGCAGTTGGCGTTTTCCAATTTTCTGCCACATCTTATGGGAAAACAGTAACTTCTTACTCAGGAGAGATGATATTTTATTAAGCAAAACCAAGCTATTCTGGGAGAGGAGAAATTACCCATATGTTCTCATTCTCTGACCTTTTGGGAAATTTACTGCTGTTTGCATTCTTCTTCATTAAATGGTGGAAGCATTTTTCTATTAAAGAAATTAATGGAAAGCTAACTATATTAAAGCCACATTTGCTGTCTCTATTACAGTCAAAATGGCAGGTCAAATAAACCCTTGACAGTATGACTAGGGGTTTCCATGGCAACCAGATGGGGATGAAGAAAGAGGCCAAGTTCGGGCTTTAGGTAGTTTTCTCTGACTCATTGGGGACCCTAGAGATTCCCATGTTTGTGGTTCAGGAATGGGGTTGGCTAGAGGTTTCCTTGCCATGACTCCCAGCCCAGCCCAAATTTAGGGTTCCGTATGGCCCTTTGTACTCATGGTGGGGCTGACAAAGGTTGACAAAGTGACTGCCCCCATGAGAAATATTGCCAGAGATTGGATTATGGTTTCTAGTTCACAAAATATTTTTATTTACAATATTTCATTTAATCATGTTGCATTTACTGTAAGGTAAGTTGTCTGCATTCTAAAGGTAATGAAGCAGATTCAGAAAGGTGAAATGGTTTGCTAGAGTCAAGTGGCAGGGTCAGGGCCTGTATCATCCCACTCCAAGGCCAGTGTCCATTCCTTTGGGCCATGGTATGTGTTATAAGGTCTGCTTTATCCACTGTGGCAGGTTGGGTGGTTGGAGGGAAGGAGGTTTTACCTGTCCCTGTTGGAGGCTGTGCTAGAGAACAGGACACAGCTGTATGCACTCTCATGGAAGGCTTAGTTGCCTTAGATGAAAACGAACACTTTGTGGAAAAAAGGAACATTGTACTTCTTCCATGATGCCTGATTCTTTGCTTATTGGAATGTGTAGCTCCTCACTGATTGTAGTAATGAAAGACACTCTTTTATTGTATCTACTAACACAACTGTTCTATAGTTTTCTTCAGTGACACTGATTATTTCCCATTATAAATTTCTTTTCTGAGCCCTTGCCTCAAGAAGCCTCTGCAATTTCATCTCCAATTATTATATTATTGTAAGAAGTGGCTCCCCAGAGGCACAATGGAATGGATGGGATTTATGTCATTTCAACTTCTCACATGAAGCATTCTCTAATTTTTGTTTGGGATAAAAGAGCTGGTTGCTGACTGGAGTTGGATGGGGTACATAAGTATCCTAGATCCTTAATTATGATGAAATAACATTATAATTATTTTCCAACTTTAGAATCATCTCTCTCTTTCACTTTCTACTTGCAACCTGCCACTAAGCATTTCCTTCCTCTGCAGTATTTCTTGGCCCTCCTGCTTCCTTTTCATTCTTACCCCAATCCCATAATAACCAGTAGGCCATCTTAGATCCACAGTGCTTCATCTGCCTTCTTCCTGGTTTCTCTGTTTCTTGTCTTTATTCCAATGCATCCTACACATAGCAGCATGAATCCTTTCTTCAACTATTATTGGATTAGGCCACTCCCATTCTAAGAAGCCCAGAATAACTCTCAATTTCCTCTTGAATAAAATTAAACCTCCTAATCACATACTCTAAGCTCCTTAGCCTGTAACCTCCTCTACCTGATGCCTCCCTTGCCTGCCTCAATTGGACATCCTACTGCAGCTACATAAGCCCATCTACACTTCCTGCCTGTTGTGTGTATTTACACCCACCAATTAACTCAACAAAGAGCCTTTGGGCATCTCATCTCTCCTGTTCAGAATGTCTCTCCTCTTCGTTTTACCTGGGAAACAATTGGTTTGGTTTAATTTTGTTTAACTCAGTGTTTCCCAAATGTACTTCACCGTGGAACACTTTTGCTCACAAGATAGCTGTTAAAACTGTACTGGATAGCTCTTGTCTTCTCCTTCTCCACCCACAACCCTCCTCTATTCTGCTATGTGCCTTCTGAGGGAGGCAGACCTGTATGGTCTGCATCAACAGGTCCCCTTTGATCTCCATCATGGTTGCTTTAATGTGTCAACTTGGCTAGGCTCTATTACCCAGTTATTCAATCAAGCACTAATCCAGTTACTACTGTGAAGGTATTTTGTAGATGTGTCTAACATCTACAATCAGTACACTTTAAGTAAAGCAAATTACCCTCCATAATGTGGGTGGGCCGTATCCCAATTGTTTGAAGGCCTTAAAAGCAAAAACTGAGGTTTCCTGAAGAAATTCTAGCTCAAGAAGGCAACATTAACTTCTGCCTGAGTTTCCAGCCTGTCCTATGCATTTTGGACTTGCCAGCTCCCCTTATCCCAACTCATCCCCCAAACAAATGAGCCAATTCCTTAAAATATTTCTGTCTCCCCACCTTCAACTGTCTTTCTCTTTCTAAATATTGGTTCTGTTTCTCTGGAGAACCCTGACTGACACACTCTTTAACTTCCTGTTAGTTTGGCCAGTGGCTGTTGATCTTATGATTAGAAGGAGGAAGGACTTAGGATATTTATCCTCTGGGTCACCTACAATTCACTGCATCTGTGGACAGAAGTCACAGTTCCTCTCTGGAGCCTTCTTTCTGTGACTCTTTCCTTCTTGCGTCTGGGTTCAGTAAACCACCCCATCCTCTTTTCCCTTCAGGACTGGGAATGGTAAGAACTTCCAGCTGTTACTAGACCTGGGATACTGACCTATTTCTTGTGGTTTCCCTACACTCTGCCACATCTTTGTGAATAGCCCATTATTCATCTTTCCTCAAATAGCCCAATTCAAATGTACTGTTTCCTGACATGACTTTCACTAATATAATATCTCATGGAATTAGTTTTCCAAGGAAACTGTGCTCCAACTTCAACCTTTCTCTTACTAGGATGGCAAAGTTGTAGGGTTCACTGTTTCCCAAAACAGCCTGGGGAAGTCCGGACAAGCTTCACAGAAAAAGTGATTCCGGGTTAGGAGTTGAATCATGGGTAGGTTAGTTCCGCTGGAGAGAAGGTGGGCATGGCAACAGAGAGTGACAACTAACATTCGTATATTTGGCAGTTATAAACTTCGTCTGTATATCTTATCTCATTTGATCCTCTCAACAGTCCTGTGATGTGAGCAATTATTCTTGTGTCACAGATAATAAAAAAATGAGCAAACAAGCAGGGTGTGTTCAGGGATGCAGGAGAAATTGTTCTAATTAGAGTAGAGAGTTCTTGATGAAAAATAGGGAAGAATAAAGGTTTTAGTTTAGGCAGGGCCAAATGATGTGTGATCCAGAGGGTGGAGGAGTTTGTTCTGATAAAAGAGGCTACAGAGAACTTTTGAAGGATTATTTCAAAACTTTTTAAATTGACTATATAAATAACACACATTCATGGTAGAATATTTGGGAAAGTAAAGTATAAAGAAGAAAATAAACATCATCTGTAATTTTATCACTGATATGATTTGGATCTGTGTCCCTGCCCAAATCTCTTGTTGAATTGTAATCCCCAGTGTTGGAGGTGGGGCCTGGTAGGAGGTGATTGGATCATGGGGGTGGGTTTCTCATGAATAGTTTAGCACCATCCCCCGTGGTGTTGTTCTCGTGATAGTGAGTTCTCCCGAGATCTGGTTGTTTAAAAGTGTGTAGCACCTCCCCGCTTGCTCTCTGTCTTGCTCCAGCTCCTGTCACGTAAGATGCCTGCTCCCACTTTGTCTTCTGCCATGATTGGAAGCTTCCTGAGGCCTCTCCAGAAGCAGAAGCTGCTATGCTTCCTGCAAAGTCTGTAGAACCATGAGCCAATTAAACCTCTTTTCTTTATAAATTACCCAGTCTCAGGTATTTCTTTACAGCAATGCAAGAATGGACTAACACAATCACCAAGTGATATCCTTGTTTCCCCCCGCTTAAAATTTGAGATCAATCAGCATTCATAACATTGTGCCCTGTTTTATTCATCTGACTCAGAAGTTTCTCAACCATGGTGATACTGACATTTAGGGCTGGAGCATTCTTTGCTGTGGGGGCTGTTCCTGTGCACTATAGAATTTTTAGCAGTATCCCTGACCTTTACCCACTAGCTGCTGGTAGCACTCCTCTCCCTCCAGCTGTGACAACCAAAAATATCTCCAGACATTTTTATTTATTTATTTATTTATTTGAGATGGAGTTTTGCTCTTGTTGCCCAGGCTGGAGCGCACTGGCATGATCTCAGCTCACTGCAACCTCCGCCTTCTGGGTTCAAGGGATTCTCCTGCCTCAGCCTCCCGAGTAGCTGAGATAACAGGTGCCTGCCACCACGCCCGGCTAATTTTTTGTATTTTTAGTACAGATGGGGTTTCATCCTGTTGGCCAGGCTGATCTCAAGCTCCTGACCTCAGGTGATCCACCCGTCTTGGCCTCCCAAAGTGCTGGGATTACAGGCACGAGCCACCGCACCCGGCCTAGACATTTTTGCCAAATGCTCCTTGGTGGGGAAAATAATCTCTGGTTGAGAATCTCTGATTTAACTTTATATTGTGAGCACTTTCTCCATATCATTGAGTAGTCATTTAAAAAATCCGTATGATAGACATACCGTACTTTATTTACTTATGGCTTTTTTCCCCAAATATTTAGTTTGTTTCTTTTCTTTTCTTTTTTTTTTTTTTTTCATCATGAACAACACAGTGATGAGTATCCTTGCCTACACATCTTTGGTAGAATTTCTAATTATCTCTTAAGCACCAATTCCTAGAAGTACATTTCTTTTCTTTCTTTTTTTTTTTTTTTTTTTTTTTTTGAGACGGAGTCTCACTCTGTCGCCCAGGGTGGAGTGCAGTGGCACAATCTTGGCTCACTGCAAGCTCCACCTCCTGAGTTCAAGCAATTCTCTGCCTCAACCTCCCGAGTAGCTGGGATTACAGGCACCCACTACCATGCTTGGCTAATTTTTTTTGTATTTTTAGTAGAGACGGGGTTTCACCATGTTGGCCAGGCTGGTCTTGAACTCCTGACCTCGTGATCCACCCGCCTCAGCCTCCCAAAGTGCTGGGATTACAGGCATGAGCCACCGCGCCCGGCCTAGAAGTACATTTCTGAGTCAAAAGACACGAACATTTCAAGGCTCCTGGAATATTGTTCTGAAAAAGTGCCTCTATGTTATCAATCCTCATAAGCCCTGAGGATCATCCTTAGGAAAACTCCTGGTATGTATATGTTTTAAAAAGCGGACATCCTATAATTTTAATTTGCACTTTTTGATCTTTAGTAAAGTTTTTCTATATGTTGCTGGAAAGTCTGGATTTCTTTTTGTTTATTTCCTCTTGCCTAACTTGTAGATTGTTGGATGTTTTAATCATTATGAAAGCAGTGTTTAGAAAGATACCATCTGACCTGTGTTTAGGGGGATTAAACTGGTTTGCATTTCTGTTTTTCAGGCCTCTTGTTTTTCCAATTTTCAGTTCTGATGTCAGAAATTTATTCAACTTTGTAAGGAAAATCTAACTCCAGGCCGGGTGCAGTGGCTCATGCCTCTTATCCCAGCACTTTGGGAGGCTGAGGCGGGCAGATCATTTGAGGCCAAGAGTTGGAGGCCAGCCTGGTTGACATGGTGAAACCCCATCTCTACTAAAAATACAAAAATTAGCCACGTGTGGTGGTTCGCACCTGTAATCCCATCTACTCAGGAGGCTGAGGCACGAGAATCACTTGAACCCAGGAGGTGGAGGTTGCAGTGAGCTGAGATTGCACCACTGCACTCCAGCCTGGGCAACAGAGTGAGACACTTTCTCAAAAAAGAAAAAGAAAAGAAAATCTAACTCCGTCCTCAAAAGAAGCATGGAGGGAAAGAAAGCAAAGAAAGACTTGCAAATAGACTTTTCAAACTTCTAGTTAACAACTTCAAAGTCCCACCTTCTGCAGCCAAGTCTGCTAGTATTTTCTGCTTAGTATCATAAATGGATCGTTATTCACTGCTGTGCTCTCCTGGGGATGTAAAATTAGAACCGGAATCCATTCCCAGCTCTTCCTCCAACTACTTCTGTAATCTCAGGCAATTGCTTCATCTCTCTGAACCTAACTAACTCTCCTCATTTATAAAATAATGTGGTCAGTGAAGATTATCTCTCAAGATTATCTCTCAAGGCCTTTAGAATTTGTGTTTAGAGATTTGTGTTCATGTAACGGGAAGAAAATAAATAACTAGATAGCAACAACCTGGGACCCTGGAGTCTTGTTTTGAGCAGGGGGAAGAAAAGTCATGTCATGTTAAAATACTACAATGAAACAAAATAATGGCAAAATGCAACACTTGTCGATTCTAATCGTTAATGAGCTTTATGTCTCTTACCTTTTACTATTCTGCAGCACTTTTGTCTACTAACAACAGGAATTTTCCTGAAGTGCCAAATGTTAAAAAGGTAGTGGTAGAGTGGGGGGTTTACTTAGGGTTGCTGTTGAGACAGGAAAAGTTGCAAAATTGGCTTTTGCAGGTGATATAATCTATCTCATTGTATATATTTGTCTGTTTACTGTCTTCTCCGCTGGAATGGAAATTCCATGAGAAAAGAGACTTTTTGTGTATCTTGTCCATCACGAGATCCTTAGTACCTAGACAGTGCCCAGCACATGGTATGTGCTCAGTAAGTACATGAAGAACAAATACATAAATAAATGAATGAACTGGAATATCTCTGCAGCACATACAAGTATAACTTACGAAAACAACTTACTCCAAGAGTCGCAAGAGCTCTCCAATGTTAGTTTTGTGACCATGGAGTTTGAACCCTAATCAGGTTCCTGAAAATGTGCGCTCTGCAAATAAGTTCAGCAACTATAGCTTTTTTTTTTTTTTTTTTTTTTTTTGAGACAGGGTCTCACTCTGTCACTCAGGCTGGAAGTGCAGTGGTGTGATCTTGGCTCACTGCAACCTCTGCCTCCCTCAAGCGATTCTTGTGCTTCAGCCTCCCAAGTAGCTGGGATTATAGGCATGTGCCACCACGCCCAGCTAATTTTTGTATGCTTCACCATGTTGATCAGGCTGGTTTCAACCTCAAATGGTCCACCCACCTCAGCCTCCCAAAGTGCTGGGATTATAGGCATGAGCCACCACGCCTGGCCAAATATAGCTATTTTAAAGTTAATTAAATGGATGAAATAAATTATATTTGAGAATATTGACTGAACAAATGAATGGAGAAATAAAAAAAATGAAGGAGCAAATGATCTAACACACAGATTAAAATAAACTTGGCTAAAAAATTAATTTTAAAGGAGAATTTGGATATGAGTTGCCTTTGCCATCATTTAAAGCTTTTATGAAGATAATTTTGGGAATATCCTCATCAATATTATCATTTATTAGAACAGAGATTTATGAAAACAGATGCCATTAATTTTTTCTACCACCTAGAAGGCAGATTAATACATGTTCACAAATACAATAACAAGAAGGGTGATGAAACTACAGATATAGATACAGGGGAAGGAAGCCACTTCAGGACTGCAAAACAATGAGGACCTTTGAGCTCCATTTGCTGCCTCACCTGTAAAACGAGAATGGAAACTCTGTAAAGATGGTGAGGGAATAGCTATGATTGCTGTTTGCAAGGTATAAATAGATTTTGGGAAATTATCATTGCAGCAGCAAGCAGTTTCAAAATTATGTTAGAGAAATCCATTTTACTGTGAAGTTGTAGACAAGCAATGCCAAAAAATACCAGCTTTTGGACTCCACGTAATTTATGTGTAAAATTTGCTCTAGAAGTTCAGCAAGGCTGACATGTAGGTCCATAAGTTTGCCAATTGTCTTCAAATGTGCAGTCAAGATGTATGGGCCAGCCAAATAAATCCTCAAAAGTAGTAAGAGAAAAGAGAATCTGTTTGAATCACACTCTCTTTTCAGAGAAAAACTTCTTCAGTCTCTCAACATAATCTTAGCAACTTATGTTACTACTTCTTAAGATGAAATTATTGTTTTCTCTGGTAATTAAGTATTTAATTCCAATTCCTACAGTGACTATGTCTAACTTGTTTGTGGTAGAGACCATTGGGCTATCAACCATACTTGTTTCCTTTCCTCCTGGACACACAACTGAACTACATTTCCCAGCCTCCCTTGCAGTTATATACAGTTAGGTGTGACAGAACACTGGCTAGTAGAATATGAGTGGAGGTGATGTGGGCCACTTTCAGGCCTGGACCATTACAATTTCCCACACGATACTCTAAGGAGGCAAAGTCTTAGTCAGCCTGGGTCCCTGGGATACTCTGTGGAGCAGAGATGTGACCCACTTCCCAACCCTTAGCTTACTGGACAGTCTTTTAGAGAGCAATCAACTTTAATTGTTTAAACTGCTCAGATTTCAGGGCAGCTAGCATCACACTAACTCACTCACAGGATAGACAATGGGAACATTGTAGAACAGAAGCAACGGAAACACATAAATAATCATTACAATTGTAAAAATAGAAACAGTGAAAGTATGGAGGCATGCCTGGCCTTTCCCATTGCAGTGATCTGGGCCAGTCCATTTACAAAATATTAGGCAGCAGCTGCCCACATGCTGAAAAATAATTGAAGTGGAGCCTTAATGGGACCAAACAAATAATAACCATTCTGATTGTAAACAATTTCAGTTCAAAAAACCATTAAGTATTTAAGAACACTTCTCTATTTATAATTCAATGACAAACAGTTTTTATTGCTTTTTTACTTACTGTGGTATATCATTAAGGGGGTGAAGGCAGGGAGAGGGAAGAGAAGGAAAGAAGGAATGTAAGGGAATAGCTATTGGCTTTCTCTAACTGGCTTTGCTGGTGCGGGGCTTGATTCAAATGATCAAGATGAGTGGGTTATGCCCAGTGCGACCACTTGGGAAAGGAACACTGCAGCTGCAAGGTCTTCAGCCAGTCAAGGGCAAATCTTAGTAATCATCACAAGAAGAGCCCTCAGGTACTCACGAGTGTGAAACCCTCCTTGAGCATCATTAAAATGTAGCACAGTGGGAAGGAATGAGAAATATGATGAACACAGTGACACAGCCTCAAAACCTGTTCTCTGAAGCTACCAGGCAAGAAAGAAGAGAGAAAAAAGAAAAGATCTTTTGTGCTGAGTGAAAACTGAACATCTCTTCTGTCTCTCTTATGAGCTTATGATGTCTTCTCCATCTTATGATGTCATCAAAACTTCTGTTATTTTAATACAATTATATTTGTTCTGCGGAATAAACAGTGGCATTATGTAATAATAGTAATATTTGATTATTACTTAATGATCAAATAGTTTAATAATGAAATAATAATATTTAGGTTATAAATTAGAATTAGGTTATAATTATATCTTCATATGTAAATTATAACTAGATTATCATATCAACCAGATGACCAAATCTACTAAAGAAGTATCTGCATCTACTTCAAAAGTGAGTTGTTATTTTTAAAAGTCCCTAGTTGAAGACAACAGTGTAACCCAAACAGCTACCAAAGGTATCAAGACCTAGTACTCCGTGTAGCCAGGCTATTCATTTTGACCAAATAACTACTCTTAATTTGCTCATTTTCAATTCTAAATGTTCTGGTGCACATAACATTGCAGTTAATATGTCAGGTCAATTAGCAGAAGATAATTTCACAGACAGTTAAATGATGCCAGACCTGTATCAAAAGATTTCAGATGTTTCAAATGGAAAAGCAGTAAATACAAACCATGATTTTATCCATCCATTTCATGAAATCAAAGCAAAGCTTTGGACATTCATTCTGCTAAAAGTGAAATACCTGACATGAATGCAATAACAAATTTGGTTATAAAGTTCAACACGGAAGATAAAATTATTTGGTTTTATGTGAATGTGTATATATTTCACACATATTTTACATACATTATATATATTTCATGGAGGACAGTGATGTGGTACAAACAATGACATTATTTCATCAAGAAATGTGTACAGAAGATATGTTCTTGAAATTGGTTTGCTGCATACATTATTCATGATTGTTTTCAAACAAGCAGGAATATTTTGTCAATCAAAATAGTAGCTATAGCTGCCAAATTTCAACATGTTTTTATATATACTCAAAGTAACTAAACTACAATATTTTTTGTGACAAAAACAATGTTGAATGCAAAAAGAATTTGTCAACATGGCAGTGCATGCATTCTTTCTTTGCTACTCTCATCTATCAGATTGTAGAAATGTTTGACTTTTTGAGCCTTCCAACAGTGTAAGATTTTTGTGTGTGTACAAAGAATCATCTAAATTTTAGTTGCGTTTTTTCTCCCCAAATCTATTGAACATCTTTAATCAAGGTATTCAAAAAATGGAAAACCAAAATATTTAAGCTTTTAATCAAATGTAATAATTAAAATAAGGAAATAATTAAAATATGGAAGTGATTAAAACATGTTGGTACAAGCACAAGAGAAAAGCCAAACAAAATAAATGATAAGAACTTAGATCATATACATGGTTTAATTTGACATTCTATCATTGTGTTATGAGATGGCTTGACTTGTGAAAAGAACCTTGGGATGGCACTCACATTATTAATTGGATAAATTCATATATTTTTCACTAGATGGATTTAAATTGATAAAGCCTACAATTTTGCAGCATCTAAATTTGGTGACACATTCAAAAGAATCATAAAAGAGAGACAATTTTTGGTTGAGTTTTGTCTTATAAAAGTGCATGTTGAAGAAAGATACCTGGAAACAAAATGACAGTACCTATAAAAATTATTTGGGCTTGAATTCTTACATATTTGAATATCCACAAAAATAGAAATGAGAACATTCCCCATTTAGCAGAATTCACTCAGAATCTATAATGAGAGTAAATTCTCAATTAAAAATATTATGGTCTAGAGATAGCTGTTTGATGTATCAACAGTTTCAAACCAACAACCACAAAAATGCAACTTTAAAGAAAACTGCCACCAATTTTATGAAAAAAATTAAAACAAGACTGTATTAAAAATACTTTCTTCTGGGGGAGGGGGGAGGGATGGCATTGGGAGTTATACCTGATGTAAATGACGAGTTGATGGGTGCTGATGAGTTGATGGGTGCAGCACACCAACATGACACATGTATACATATGTAACAAACCTGCACATTGTGCACATGTACCCTAGAACTTAAAGTATAATAAAAAAAATTAAAACAAAAATAAATAAATTTAAAAAATACATTCTTCAGGTTAACGCTAATGACACAGTCTTAGAGAGTAATATAGTTAAAAACTAATAAAAACATGTAAATACAGTTGATTGTTGGACATCTCAAAGGCCAGGGGTACTGAACCCCTGAACAGTCAAAAATTTGCATATAACTTTTGATTCCCCCCAAACATAACTACTAATAGCCTACTGTTGACTAGAAGCCTTACTGATAACATAAACAGTTATCACATAATTTGTATGTTATATGTATTAGGTACTGTATTATAATAAAGTAAGCTGGAGAAAAGAAAATGTCATTAAGAAAATCCTAAGGAAGAGAAAATATACAGCATTTACTATTCATTAAGTGGAAGTGGACCATCATAAAGGTCTTCATCCTTGTCATCTTCATGTTGAGTAGGTTAATGAGGAGGAGGACAAAGAGAGGTTGGTCTTGCTGTCTCAGAAGTGGAAGAGGTGGAAGAGGTGGAGGATGTGGAAGGGGAAGCAGGACAGGCAAGCACACTCAGTGTAACTTTATGAAAATATTGTACACTGTCATTTCTGTCTCTTTTGCTTTATCATTGCTTTAACAATGTTTCTATATAATGCCAGTCCTTCCACGATTTGCTGTAGTTTCAGTGCCCATATCATAGAAGGGTCCACGTCATAAAAGAAGTCATAAGTAGTCTTGAACAATTAGAACTCTTCTGCAGGATTTTCTAATGTCAACTTGTTTTCTGGAATGGCTTCTCCTATATCTTCCTCATTGTCTGGCACTGGTTCAGAAGCACTCATCTCCATGAAGTTATCTTTTGTTAATTCCTCTGGTGTGGTGTCTATTAGCTCTTGAATTTCTCCAAGATCTGTATCTTTAAACCCTTCACCTCCACCTTTTTTTTTTTTTTTTGCCATATCCAAAATCTCTTTCATGATTTCCTTGGCTCTGTCATAAATTCTGTGAAGTCGTGTACAGCAGTTTTTCCCAGCAGGAATTTATTGTTTCAGGCTTGATGGCTTTCACAGTTTTTTCTATAACAACAGTAGTATATTCAATGGTGTAATCCTTCCAGATTTTTTTT
>NW_012105254.1:1429682-1430527 GCF_000951045.1 Mandrillus leucophaeus
CGTGAGCCACCATGCCCAGCCCTGCTTGTTATTTTTTCATGTCAAGATTATCAATAAAAAAGTTTCAGTTTTGTTTTCATGTACATATATATATATGTAAAACTTATTTTTGAAAGATTTTAAAAAGAATTTCAACTTTTGTTTTGGATTCAGGGCATACATGTGCAGGTTTGTTACGTGGGTATATTGTGTGATACTGAGGTTTGGGTTACAATTGATTCTGTCACTCAGGTAGTGAGCATAGCATCCAATAGTTAGTTCCTCAACCCTTACCCTCTTCACCCCCCTGACAGTGGTCTCCAGTGTCTATTGTTTCCATCTTTATGTCCATGAGTATGCAATGTTTAGCTCCCACTTACAAGGGAGCATACATGGTATTTGGTTTTCTGTCTCTGCCTTAATTCGCTTAGGATAATGGTCTGCAGCTGCATCCATGTTGCTGCAAAGGACATGATTTCATCTTTTTTTTATGACTGCATGGTATTCCATGGTGTATATGTACCACATTCTCTTTATCCAGTCTACTCCTGATGGGCATCTAGGTTGATTTCATGTCTTTTTTTGAAATACTTTATTTCAAAATAAAACATTAAATATTTTAAATATTTAAATATTAAAAAATTAAATGAAATAAATATTTCATTTATTTTAGACCCTCCCATTTTACTTTGGATCTGTCTTGGTTTGGACTACAAATTACATAGTCAACCTAATTATAATTGTTATCGATAACCATTGTTTTAAATTATCCAACCCTCAAAGTGAGAGCCTGTCTCAAAATAAATAAATAAATAAATAAATAAATAAATAAAAATTGTCTAGAAGTGCCAAAAAAAAAAAAAAAA
>NW_012105254.1:1435367-1437439 GCF_000951045.1 Mandrillus leucophaeus
AGGATGGTCTCGATCTCCTGACCTCGTGATCCGCCCGTCTCGGCCTCCCAAAGTGCTGGGATTACAGGCTTGAGCCACCGCGCCCGGCCATCCTTCCAGATATTTATGATGCTTTCTCTATCAGCGTTCTCTTCTATAGCGTTGACAATCTTTTCCATAAAGTACTGTATATAATGTGCCTTAATGGTCCTTTTGACCCCTGATCTAGAGGCTGAACTAGAGACGTTGTATTTGGGGGCAAGTAGATCACTTTGACACCTTTGGTGTTGAACTAATGGGGTTCTGGTGGCCAGGAGCATTGTCCAATATGAAAAGAACTTAAAAAGGCAGTCCCTTACTGGCAAGGTACTTCCTGACTTCAGGGACAAGGCATCAATGGAACTATCTCAGAAAAAAGCTCTTGTTGTCCAGGCCTTCTTGTTGTGTAACCAAAAGACTGGTAGCTGGTATTTCTTTTCCCTTCAAGGCTCGGGGGTTAGATGAGGGCAGGCCTGATCATAAACCTGACTACGTTTGCAGAAAACAGTAGAATTAGCCCATCCCTTCCTGCCTTAAATCCTAGTGCTTGTTTCTCTTCCCTACTAATAAATGTCCTTTGTGGTTTTTTTTCCCCCCCAGAATAGGACACTTTTGTCTCCATTAAAAACCTGCCCAGGCAGATATCCTTTCTCTGCAATGATTTTCTCAAAGGTGACTGAGAACTCATGCACTGCCTCTTGGTCAGCAGAAGCTGCTTCTCATGTTATCTTGATATTTATAAAGCCAAATCTCTTTCTAAAACTGTCAAGCCATTCTTTGCTGGTATTAAATTCTTTGGCTTTAGATCCTTCACCTTACTTTTGCTTTAAATTGTCATATAATGACTTCACTTTTTCTAGAATCATGTTAGAGTCTATAGGTATACCTTTCTTATCGCAATCCTCCACCCTCATGAAAGCTGTATTTTCAATACAAGATAAAAGGGTACTTTGCAAAAAGTGCAAGGTTTTCATACCTGCTGGCATAACTGCAGTGATGGCTTCACAAATTTCCTTTTCTGTTTTTACAATGGTCCTTACACTGGATTCATTTATCTTGAAATGATGGGCAACCGCCACTGCAGACCTCAATCTACAGTGCTCAAGCAATTCAGCTTTTTCCTGTTATGTTATGAGTTTTCTCTGCTTTTTGGGAGCACTTCCAGCATCACTAGTGGCACATCATATGGGTCCCATGATATTATTCAAAATTTACAGTATTGGACTAAATACAATGATAAATACTTGAGGACCGCAAGAGATTATTTCTTACTGTGATCTGCAATTTACTGTAGAGACAAACTGCTCACGTAAAGATAATCAGTCTCATGTTGCAGCGTTTTAAGCGCATACTTACAACACTTGAGCTCACCACGAAAGCAACAGGAGATGTCTATGAAATGATTACAGCAGTGCAGTATTACTACAGTAAATTTTATGCAGTCTTGATTTAGAACTGCATCTTTACATTTGTTTACATTTCCCTCGACTGTTTATCATGTATTGTCTGTGTGTGTGTGCATAAGTTTTGATAAATTTTAACTTTTATAGATTCGTGTATATTTTATGGTAGTAAGTGATGAAGTAAACTGGTATCTACATATATTTTATGCATTCATGACGTGTCTAACTTTTTCTTAAATGTTTAGATATTTCTAGGCTACCTGGTTTGGGAGTTTTTCAAATTGTCATAAAATCTTTAAAATATTTTCCAATATATTTATTGAAAAATATCTTCATATAAGTGGACCCATACAGTTCAAACCTGTGTTGTTCAGGAGTCAACTGTGTATACAAAAATCATCGTTCTGCTTGTTATTTTATTTTATTTTTTTGATACGGAATCTAGCTCTGTCGCCCAGGCTGGAATGCAATGGCATGTTCTTGGCTCATGGCAACCTCTGCCTCCTGGGCTCAAGCAATTCCCCTGCCTCAGCCTCCCAAGTAGCTGGGGTTACAGGCACCTGCCACCACGCCCAGCTAATTTTTTGTATTTTTAGTAGAGACAGGGTTTCACCATGTTGGCCAGGCTGGTCTCGAACTCCTGACCTCAGG
>NW_012105254.1:1438379-1481283 GCF_000951045.1 Mandrillus leucophaeus
ATACTCACATGAGTGATCCAAGCCCAGCTCAGCAGAGGAACCACTCAGCTGAGCCTAGCATAAATTGCTGATAGACTGATAGGCAAACAAAATAGCAGTTAAGTCTCTAAGTTTTGGGGTGGTTTGTTAGGTCGTAATGGATACTTGATACATTATCCTTGCCTGCTGTAGTCTGAGAGCACTTCATTTGATCAACTAGAGCTCTCCATGCTTTCCTTGAAAGAACAGTGTTAATACATCTGCGTGTGGAAAACATTGGAAAAGAAGGAATTGATTATTAGTAACCAAGTTTAATACTTAATCACTTGTTAAAGGCAGGATTCTATTCACTGCTTATGGGTTTCACATGCTACTGCATGAAACCATCACAGAAGTTGTAATTACAAGATGGAAGTCAAGAAAATCTGCTCAACTTACATAAATACATCTATTTATAGTATTACTTTCTTAAAAATGAAAATACCAAAACAAATGCTAAACTCAACAGGATGCTAGGACAATACGTAGAAACTAGATTCGCCCAAGCCAAAGAGTATAGTTGGTAGACAGCAGGCTCTAGTGTCAGCTGGCATGGATTTAAATTAGAAGCTGGGATTATGGGCATATTGTTTGACTGAAAACAGCAACCATTTTGTTTGCTTATGAGTCTATGTGTCAGCAATTTGGGCTGGGCTCAGCTGAGTGGTTCCTCTGCTGATCCGGGCTTGGGTCACTTGTGTGAATGTAATTATCAGGTGGTTCAAACAGGGCTGGATAGCTTAAAACAATGGTTATCGAGCAATATGGAGTTAAATGGTGTGTCCTTTTAGCTCTGACTCATCATCAACTGGAAGCACATCCAGAATGATCCTGTCTATAGTGATGGTGGTGATGATTTTGAATCATGCCACGAGAGATAGCATTGAATAAAATTGTAAGTAGGTTCAAGAAGATATTAAAACACTGACTAGGTTTAAACAAAAAATAATGGGTACCACACATTTAAAGCATCACTGAGGGAAGAATTTAGGGCTCTTTGTGAGCAGGGGACAATCAAGTATAGCTAGTAGAGAACAGGCTCTAGTGTTAGCTGACATGAATTTGAATTCAGATGAACCTAACACTTAGTAGTTGAGATGCTGGGCACGTCATTTAACTTCATATGCCCTATTTCTGCCTCATCTGTATCATGGAAAAAATAACTACCTATCTTGCAGAGTCCATCTAAGGATCAAATGCATAATATACATAATTCACTTGAAATAGTGTCTGGTCAATAGCAAGTACTCAATACACCATTCTCAGGCTCTTGAGATAAGTGTCAGTGAGTACAGTCAGTGACAACAAGGAACTGGAAAACCACGGGTCGCACCCAGTATAACATTTGTTGTAGTCGAGATGCTTTATTCTTTTAAGTTTTGTGGTCTGTTAGACAGCAATGATGGATACTGACATTGCCATTGCTGGATTGGTAGGTCACCAAAACATCAACACATTTGGTGAAAACGAACAAGCTGAGATCATCAGTTGGGTACACAAAGCAACCAGCGAACTCAAAACATATCAGTTACAAAAATGTATAAATCAGTGGATTAAACAAATAGTTATTTCATGTTTTTCCCATAACAGAGAATCCAGTCTAGGGCTAGTGGTTCCATAATAACACTAAGGCTGCAGGCTCCATCTCTTTCCTCAGCTGTCCTCAGTGTGTGATTGTTGCTCAGGTCACAGTTGGCTGCTTCTCCTTCCTCACTGTGCCCACATTGTGGGCAGGAAGATTGGCAGGGCAGAAGTCACAGGGTGGAGGGTGCCCTATCTGAGTCTGCTCTGCTGCCTTCTTTTTTTTAAGACAAGGTCTCACTCTGTTTTCCAGGCTGGTGTGCAGTGATATGATCATAGCTCACTGCAGCCTTGACCTTCTGGACTCAAGAGATCCTCCTATCTCAGCCTCCTGAGTAGCTGAGACTACAGCTGTGGGCCACCCTGATACCCTCTTTAAGGTGAGCTGTGAGCCTGGCCCCCTATACAACAACTTCTATGTATGTTTTCTTGGCCTGAACTGGCTTGCGTGGTCATCCCATCTGCAATAGAGGCTGGGGAATGTAGTTTTTAGCTGGGCCTTTGCCTCCTCCAGCAAAAACAGACTTCTGCTAGCAAGGAAAAAAGGGGGAATAGATACTGGATTGTAAAAGGTAGAATTCGGTTCACTGCCTTTAGGTCTCACTTGCTATCACACAAGATCATGGTGAAGCTAGAATTACAAAGTGGATGTCAAGTAAACCCATCTCAGCCGACTCTGTCACTCATCAAGTTTTTCATTTTCCATTCAGTTGTCATGAAGTTGCACTGATATACTCATTAAGGGACTGGGGGAATTTATAAGCACCTGGGGGACCCATCTCTCAAAATTTTTATTTGGAAGACCATTTAGCCAATTCAAGAGATTGCACTGTGAACAATAATTTGTCTTTTTAGGGGGGTATGGGGAGAGTCAAGCCACAATTCTTTATTTTGGGGAATTTATATCATCCTGTCCCTGGGTAGATTTGAACACCACAAGCAGGAAATATAAACAAGATTTTCTCTTATTCTCAGAGCATTTCTGGGACAATAATATCTTTGAGACCAGGTTTGGTTTGGTTTTCTCTAGTTCCTCAGTAGCTGTTAGCAAAAGCTTATTGTGATAATGCATGAATCTCTGTGAGAAAAATGACAAAACACAACAGGGTGTGTTCCCATGTAGGAGCAGGCTCAACATGGTTTCCCCATAAATAAAACCTGGTTATAGAATTCCTTCTCCTCTTAACTCATGTAGTACATTGTCCCTCTATTCTTCTGTTTCACAGTCACTCTGCCTTCTATTAGTTACTTCTGGGTCTATTTCTTCTCTCCACGTCTCTCTCCACTATGCTAAAACAATCTTAAAGGTCAGAGACTAAGACATGCATCTTTTTTATCATCAGAAACTGTCCAGTAGAAACAGGATGTGAGTCACTAAATTTTCTTCACACTAAGTGCTCTCATAGCCACATTTAAAAAGTAAAAAGAAATAAGTAAAATTAATTTTAGTAATGTATTTCATTTAGCCCAATATATCCAACATGTGAGACTTTAACATGTAATCCATACAACACAGCAGAGATATTTCACATTTTGTTGGTATTACATTTTTCAGAATTCAATGTGTCTTTTACACTTACCTCACATCTCATTTGGGACTAGGCACATTTCAAGGGCCTAATAGCCACATGGGGCTAGTGTCCACCATACTGGACAACACAGGAACAAACAATGCCTTGGACAATAAGGGTACATCATAGTCACCAGTAGAATTTTACTTAGGCACACAAAGAAGCTGTTAAGTGCTAGGATTTTAGGAAATGCCATAGTTACAGCTTAGTGTGATCTACAAAGATTTGACTATTTCCCTTATAGTATGGCCAGCTTTATACTGCATTAACCAGGCTCAAGAGATCAGAGATGGGGGGTAGGTGGGGGAGGTTAATGGGCACAAAAAAAATGTTAGATAAAATGAATAAGACCTACTATTTGGTGGCACAACAGGGTGACTATAGTTAACAATCACTTAATTGTACATTTTAAAATAACTAAAGGAGTATATTGGATTATTTGTAATACAAAGCGTAAATGTTTGAGAGGATAGATACCCCATTCTCCATGATGCGATTGTTAAAAATTGCATGCCTGTATCAAAACATCTCATGTATCCTATAAATATATACACCTAGTATGTACCCACACACACACACACAAAATCAGAGAGTGGGGAGAAATTTTACTTATCTAGATTCATATAATAACTTGACCTCAGAGAACATGGAGTCGAGTTATCTCATATTATAAATGGAGATAACTAAGGCTCAGTTAAGTCTTTAAGTGATTTTTCCAAGGTCACACAGTTAGTCAGTGGCAGAGCCAGTCCTAGGACCCAATTATTTACCTAACATTTATTTAGCAAGTTATCAAGAGTCTTCTGTGTGTAAGATACTGTGCTATGTGCTTGGAATACGAAGCCATTGAATTGCAGTTTCTGTTTATGAGGTGTTGACAGGTAAGAGGAGGAGACAAAGGATAGGAATCATGCTCTAAGGCATTCTGGATATTATGAACCATGTATAGTGGAGACCAAAGGAGGGGAAAGTGGTGAAAGAGGTGAGGTCTGGGAGGACTTATCTGTTGCCCACTTTAGTGCTGCCTCTAAGCTCTGGAATTCAAAACATGGGAGCCACTTGACCCGTTAAATAATGCACCATTAAACGTGGAATTTCTTTCCTTTTGAATATAGTTAAGGATTTTCCTCTCACACATTTGGGGCATATCTTAGCTTGTGTTTCCTGAAAAGCAGATCCTGAGACAAAGACTTGGGAGCCAATAATTTAATTGGGAGGTGATTCCAGGATACCCAAGTTAGGGAGTGGGAGTGGGTCAAGGAAGAGAGAAAAGCCAACAAAGAGTGAGTGAATGTGTGGATTACAACTGCAGGTGACTGGGGCTCAATCTTATTGGGGATATTGGGAGACAATGTAGAGCATACCTCAAAATTGTCCCAGCCTGTGAAGGTGAACCTGAGGTGTGTATCCCCTGAATCTGGCTCCACCTTGGTTGATTTAATCGGAGGGTGTTAAATCTGAGCTTCTTGGTGCACAAGCTCTCTCGAAGGCAGAGGGATATGGGTGCTTGAGGCAGGGAGCTGTCAGGGAGCCCAGGGAACAATCCACTGTAGCAGCAGGTGGAGTCTGAAGTGTCAGGAGGGGAAACGAGGCAGGGCACCAACAGCGTCTGCCATGGGAAATTACCCTCACTTTTTCAGTGTTAAGTCTGAATATCTTCGGTGCAGGAATGTTTTCCTATACTGTATCTTCAAGTTTACTGTTTGCCCCAGTTGTCCTGCTTCCCCCTCTACAATGCCTGTTTTTAGAAGCTTGTATCTTTGTTCCTGTTGCTGTAATCTTTTTTTTTTTTTTTTAATCATTTTCATCCTTTTGTTCTTTCCCCTCATTATTTTTGGAGTGCTGTGTAAGTTTGCCTTATACATTTTTTATTTGTTTTTTCTTAATGCAGATTCTGCTCTTTTGTTGGCTCCAGTGGATACTTCTGTCTTTCTTTGTAGTTTCGTTGGATTCTTTTCAATTTGCCCCAGCTCCTTCTTCATCTTTCTATTTTCATGCCAGCCTTGTGCGCTTTTGTTTCTTCTTTCATTGCCTACTTCACAGAGTTCACATTTTCTTATATATAAGGATGGTGCAAAAGTAGTTGAGGTTTTTGCCATTTTTTTGAGAGCCTAATTTCTTCCTGTTTCCCCAAAGTTGCATGCTTTCTTGATCTTTGCTGCTCAAACTGTGGTCTAAGCACCACCAGCATCAGCATCACCCAGGAGCTTGTTAGAAATGTGCATTTTCAGGCTCCACCCCAGATTCACAGAATCAGAATCTGCATTTTAACATGACATGCTCCCCCATCCCCACCGCCACCCTCGCCACTTCAACCAGGGATTTGTATGTGTCCTGAGAGTTGAGAAGCACAGGTCACTGGTTCCCTGGGAAGGAGCCTGGGGTGTGATTAGGAACACAGACCTTCAATTTTTATTTGAGTCCCAGCCTTGCCACCAATCAGCCATTTGACTTTGGAGATTTTACTATCCTTCTGGAACTTCAGTGCCTCTCTCACGGGGTGGCTTTGAAAATGAAGGTAGGTAAGTATGTGAAGTGCTAAGCGAGTACCTGAAACATCAACATTTGAAAAATAACTGCTATGTGATCAGATTTTAATGTTGCAAAATATTTTTATTGATCTTTTCATGTTAAATTCTTTTATTCCCCTCCTGTGAGTTCATCCTTGCAAGAAAGAGATCTAGCCTGACCTGAGTTTTGCAAAAGATGAGGTAATACTACTCTCTCCCTGGTTATGTTCATGGACCAACTGGGGTTTGTCATAATTTCTGCCTCAGATTTTAACTTGAGGGAGTGAGTTGATGGGTACAGGTCCTAGCCATATTCCTGGTATCTACAATCCTAAGCGACTCAGAGAGTTGTTTTCCTGCAGAAAAGGTATGACTCAGACCTATTCTTTCCAAGGTAGGGGTGGATATTGGGGGGTCAGTTACATTCCACTCCTTCCTATTTCCTCTCTGGCTCTGTCCTGTTTTGAAGGACTAGAAAGTGAATAAGACAATTTAACGTCAAGCTCATCTCCCCTACGGCCAACAGAATTTCTACTAGTGGGAGGCAAGTCTTGATTGCTTTGCTCAGCTTCCAGGGCTTCTGTGAAAGAAAATGTCCTGTGCATCCGTGGGTGTTCTGCAGAGATAATGGAAACTGAGGAGCACACAGTGCTAGCTAGCTGCCATCACACCTGGGAAGTTCAGAAGTCTTTTACATTTCATCTGTGCTGACCTTTGTAATTTGAGTTTTATGCATCCCACATATTAATACATTATTCATCTGGAAATCCTTAAACTGCCTTTCATTAGCCAAATTGAAATTTAAGTATATCATCTGATGAGTGAGTATTTCCAGCTATCATATATTGGTGCTACCTGTCGTTCAACCATCAGGTTTAAAAGCATCTCCATCTTTGCACAGCAGTGCTTGTGCCATTATTTGAATGTTTTATTACCTTTTATCTTTATTATTTTGTAAAAATGCCAGTGAGAAAAGCCTAGATCTCAAACTCAATATAGATTCTTAAGCATGGTAAAAGCCGATAATCTTCATTTGGATGCTCATCAGACTTCATAGGTACACTATAGTGATTATGATGAAAATCAAGAAAAATAATGAACATCTCCAAAATTCTGAAAACTGAAGTATTGTCAATATGTTGATGTGTTTTGGATTTTTCTAATTTTTAAAATTTTTTTGGGAATTGAATCCTCTTATGTAATGCTATCGTTTGACTTTGTCACATTGGAATTCACACACATTGATGGGATGACATCTTGATTAAAATATGAGGCTGTTATACTATAGTATTTATGATGCAAACATAGTTATGATTTTTTCCTATATTTTTTCTCTAAGTTTAAGAACTGAAAAGATGGAGATTTCGATTAACTGATAAATACTCATGTTCTTTTTTTTTCATGAATGTGTGAGGTGGTTTAAATAGTTGCTTGTGGGTTTTTTCCCCGTGGGATATTGCCGGCACTAAATAAATGATTGAGGTCTTTGGGTAACTTTCCCTAGTTACTATTAATTTCATAACAATCACAGAATTACTAAATTAGTTTTATGATAATCCAGAGGCTAATTCATCATTGACTAGCTTTTTACAAATGCCATGGCTTATTTTTTCCCCATTCCATTTGGGAAAAGGCATTTTTGGGTCCCAAATTTTTGGTTGGAGAGTGGTTATTTTAGGAAAAAAAATGGTGTTATCATTTTATATGGGTTCAGAATCCAAATTCAAGTTTCTCTATGAGCCCATGAAGGTCCCTAGTTTCTAAAAGTATTCTAATATGCCTAAAGGTGATCAAAAGAGTCCTGTTAATACATTTTGGGACTACATGTGGAGTGAGATAGATGTGTTTTTCGCCATAACCTACTGTGTAATCTTGGGAAATATACTTATTATATGGGTTTCCTCATCTGTAATAATAAGGGTTAATTAGATAGTAACCTAATAGGTTGAAGACTGAACCAGTTTTACCTGGCCTATGGCACCCTTTTAGCAGCTCTTAATAGTTGTTAATAAAGTATCGATGGATTTAATTTATTCATTCACAAACTTCATCACCAACACCATTCGTAACTTTATTCTTCTCAGAAAACCCACTTGATGAGTTCAATGACTCAATGCTTGAGAGCTCAATGATAGGATGAGCTCTCCTATCATTAGGATGTCCATGACAAAATATACATTGTGGTGGGTATAAGTGGGTTCTGTCAAGAGCCTATCTGTGTTTCAGGAAGGGCACTCCGTGTTTATAAAAACATTTTTTGCAATGTATTATTTTTGAAATAGGCGAATGATTTTTGACATAGCCTATAGACATCCTACAATGGCTTTCAAAATAAGTAAGTAAATTGAAGCTTAGAAACATGTACAATCCTAATTTCTGTTCCTACAATTATACTCACCTAGAAGTGCTGGAATAATCCTGTGAAAACCTTGCTGGACCATTTGTTTGTTGGGAGGCAATTCTCCAATGGTAATTTGCATTTCTGCACATCTGGGCAAATGCATTAACAGATTTGTGTTCCAGACTAACTTTTCAAGGATGTTTGCATAATGAAGAACCTTAGAAGGTAGAGAGAGTGTCTCCCTCCAGAGCAGAGAGTAGATTTGTTTGCTGTTCAGGATAATGTGTCTCTCCAGGGCAGGTTTACTAGTAGCCCTCTTATCAAAGGTTGGTGTTTCCTAAGCTTGGAGCTCCTTTCCTGTAATGCACCTGTAATGTATGTTCAGGCATCATCTGGCCCTCGTTGCATCCCCTGTGGAAACTGGGATTCAGGGAATCAGTGCACGTGATGTTATTTTAGCTGTGGCTATTGCTGTCCTTTGTCTCTGACCAGGAGTCTGGTCATTTTGTGTGCATAGAAGATAGAGGATGGGACTAGGGCTCTGAGAGATTTTATCAAGTTACTCCCAACCTTTGCATCCCTTTCTTAGCCCTCCACACAGAAGGGACCAAAGACTTATAATCGGACTTCTGAGAGTCTTGTGAAGTTAAAGGAGAGAATTCTTGCAGCACACTAAGTGCAGTGTCTGGCACTTAATGCTGAGTAAATGCTCAATAAATCATAGCTATTTAATTTTTCTTCTATTAAAGAGCTTTGGATACATTTCCCCAAGGTTCATCTGATTATGATTTTGGTTTTCTCCTAATTGATGGATACTTGTGTCTCTGATGATTGGAGTGGCCATTTGAAAATCAGGTGTAAATGACCTTTCAGGAATCATACCTAAACATTTTATATGTAAAGAAGACATAGTAATTATTAGTATGACTTCTTCTATGCACTAGTTATTAGTAGTTTAGTGTGCTGGGTTTGAACAACTAAGACAGCATATCACTCCCAGAAGCTGATTGACAGTAGTTATTAGTATAGTGCATAGAATTAGTATTAGTATAGTGCATGGAATAAGACAGGCACTCAATCAATATTAAATATAATTTTAATGAAGATGGTGGTGGTGATGATGGCTGTTAGTGTTACTTTCTCCTTCATTCAAATCACTTATTTCACCTTTTATTCTATTGTTCATCCCGGTTCTTCTCCACATGCTGGTTATACATACAATTTAAAGTTGCCTAAGCAGAGAAAAGGGAGCCCTTATACGTTGTTGGTGGGACTGTAAATTAGTACAACCACTATGGAGAACAGTTTGGAGATTCCTCAAAAAAGTAAAAATAGAGCTACCGTATGACCTAGCAATCCCACTGCTGAGTATATACCCAAAAGAAAAGATGTCAGTATATTGAAGAGATATCTGCACTCCCATGTTTGTTGCAGCACTATTCACAATAGCCAAGATTTGGAAACAACCTAAGTGTCCATCAACAGATGAATGGATAGAGAAAATGTGTTACATAAACACAATGGAGTACTATTCAGCCATAAAAAGAATGAGATCCTGTCATTTGCAAGAAGATGAATGGAACTGGAGGTCATTATGTTAAGTGAAATAAGTCAGACACAGAAAGACAAACATCACATGTTCTCTCTTGTTTGTGGGACCTAAAAGTCAAAACAATTGAACTCATAGAGATAGAGAGTAGAAGGATGGTTACCAGAAGCTTGGAAGGGCAGTGAAGGCATAGGAGACTTATGGGGATGGTTAATGGCCACAAAAAATCGTTAGAAAGAATGAATCAGACCTACTATTTGATAGCACAACGGGGTTACTGTAGTCAGTAATAATTGTACATTTAAAAATAACTAAAAGAGGTCGGGCGCGGTGGCTCATGCCTGTAATCCCAGCACTTTGGGAGGCCAAGCTGGGTGGATCACCTGAGGTCAGGAGTTCGAGACCAGCCTGACCAATATGGTGAAACCCTGTCTCTACTAAAAATACAAAAAAATTAGCCAGGTGTGGTGGCAGGCACCTGTAATCCCAGCTACTCGGGAAGCCGAGGCAGGAGAATTGTTTGAACTGGGGAGGTGGAGGTTGCAGTGAGCCAAGATAGCGCCATTGCATTCCAGCCAGGGCAACAAGAGTGAAACTCCATCTCAAATAAACAAACAAACAAAAATAACTAAAAGAGTGTAATTGGATTGTTTGTAACTCAAAGGATAAATGCTTGAGGTGATAGATACCCCATTCACCATTGTGTGATTATTAAGCATTGCATGCCTGTATCCAAACGTCTCACATACCCCATAAACATATACACCTACTGTGAAACTGGATGCCTTCCTTACACCTTATACAAAAATTAACTCAAGATGGATTAAAGAATTAAATGTAAAACCTAAAACTATAAAAACCCTAGAAGAAAACCTAGGCAATATCATTCAGGACATAGGCATGGGCAAAGACTTCATGACTAAAACACCAAAAGCAATGGCAACAAAAGCCAAAATTGACAAATTGGATCTAATTAAACTAAATAGCTTCTGCACAGAAGAAACTATCTTCAGAGTGAACAGGCAGCCTACAGAATGGGAGAAAATTTTTGCAATCTATCCATCTGACAAAGGTCTAATATCCAGAATCTACAAGGAACTTAAACAAATATACAAGAAAAAAACAACCCCATTAAAAAGTGGGTGAAGGATTTGAACAGACACTTCTCGAAAGAAGACATTTATGTGGCCAACAAACATATGAAAAAAAGCTCAACATCACTGGTCATCAGAGAAATGCAACTCAAAACCACAATGAGATACCATCTCATACCAGTTAGAATAGCAATCATTAGAAAGTCTGGAAACAACAGACGCTGGCAAGGATATGGAGAAATAGGAATGCTTTTACACTGTTGGTGGGAGTATAAATTAGTTTTACCATTGTGGAAGAGAGTGTGGTGATTCCTCAAGGATCTAGAACCAGAAATACCATTTGACCCAGCAATCCCATTACTGGGTATATACCCAAAGGATTATGAATCATTCTACTATAAAGACACATGCACACACATGTTTATTGCAGCACTATTTACAATAGCAAAGACTTGGAACCAACCCAAATGCCCATCAATGATAGACTGGATAAAGAAAATGTGGCATATATACACCATGGACTACTATGCAGCCATAAAAAAGAATGAGCTCATGTCCTTTGCAGGGACATGGATGAAGCTGGAAACCATCATCCTCAGCAAACTAACACAGGAACAGAAAACCAAACATAACATGTTCTCACTCATAAGTGGGAGCTGAACAATGAGAACAGATGGACACAGGGAAGGGAACATCACACACTGGGGCCTGTAGGGGGGTTGGGAGAAAGGGGAAGAAGAGCATTAGGACAAATACCTAATGCATGTGGGGCTTAAAACCTAGATGACAGGTTGATAGGTACAGCAAATCACCATGGCACATGTAACAAACCTACACACTTAGTACATGTACCCCAGAACTTAAAGTAAAATAAATTTTTTTTAAAGTTGCCTAAGTAGAAAATATTCAAGGAGCTTAAAATTTCAAAATGTGGAAGATCCTGTGCATTTGAGGAGTGCAAATGGTTTTTTCTTATCTTCATTGCTTCATCTGCTAATGTCAAATAAGGAAGCAAAATGGTGGAGACAGAAATTGAATTGAATGATCTTGGTTTAAGTTCCAGCTCTACCACTTAATTAGTTGTAAAGCCTTGCAAGTTTTTTTTTTTAAATCTCTCTGTGCCTCAGTTTCTTCATCTGCAAAATGGAGAAAATAATAGTATTGACTTTGAGGAATTATTGTGAAGATTAGATGAATTAATACTTGTAAAGCACTTAGAACAGTGCTTGGCACATGGTAGGCACTCAAGAAATGTTGAATATTATTACTATTTTTTATTTTTTCAGAGACAAGTTCTCACTCTGTTGCCCAGGTTGGATTGCAGTGGTGTGATGATCACTCACTGCAGCCTCAAACTCCTGGGCTCAAGTGATCCTCCTGCCTCAGCCTCCCAAAGTGCTGGGATTACAGATGTGAGCCACCGTGCCCAGCCAGTATTACTAACACACTATTGCCTATTGTTTAGGAAGGCACGAAGAGGCATTTTTGGCTGATGTTGGTGTTGATATTAGCAAAAATATATCCCAATAATTCATGGAATTCAGAGATGTATTGGGAGATAAACTCTATTATTTTTTTGAAAGCAAACACTTTCTATGGTATTGTGTCAGTTAGGATTGAATTTGGCAACAAGTAATAGAAAATGCAACTTTTATGCCTTGTAGAGTTCTCTATCTCTGGAGGCAGGAAGGTCCTGGCATTAATTTTGCAGTTCAACTATAGCAAGGCAAGAGTCTCTTAATTCCCGAGGCCTTTATTCATGGCTGAAAGATGGCAGCTGCAGCTCCAGACACTGGGCAGGAAAAAAGGGGAAAGAGTGGTACAAGCCATATTTGCCCATTTTATCAGGAAAGCAAAATATTTCCTGGAAATCCTTAAAAAAATGTGTTTCTCTTTCATAGGCCAGAATTAGGTTACATGGCCACCACTGGTGGCAAGAGAGACTGGGAAAGCCAACGAGTTCTGTTTCCAGTGCCTAAGTTTGAAAGCAACAAGGGACAAGGGAATTATTGTTGGGTCAGCTAATCAGTGGTACTGGTTTCAGGTAGTATTTGAACTTTTTCTGAAAGTGAACATTTGATCTAGCAAACTGTGGGTTCTATTGTGATTTCTGGCGGGAACATTCACTCTAACACTCTCATTCTAATAATGCCTGATCCACTAGGCAGTAAATAGTTGTTGACTCAATAAGAACCTGAGAAATGGAAACATAAAGTGGTTGTTTCTACTGGGTTGCTGTATTAGTAATCTATTTCTACCTATAAGTTACTCTACAATTTAGTGGCTTAAAAAATAAATATTTATTATGTTAGAGTTTCTGTCAGGAATTTGGGAACTGCTTAGATGGTGGTTCTGGCTTAGAGTTTCCCATGAGGCTGTGATCACAATGTCAGCCAAAACTGCGGTCATCAGAAGGCTTGCCTAGTTCTGGAAGGTCTCCATCCAAGCTCACTGAAGTGACTGTTGGTCATTAACCTCTGTTGCTCACCAGGTGGGCCTCTCCATATGGCCGCTTGAGTGATATGACAACTAGCTTCCCTGGGAATGCGTGATCCAAGAGGGAGCAAGAGATAGATGCCACAATGCCCTTTATGATCTAGCCTCAGAAGTCATGCAGTATCATTTTTGCCATGTTCTATTGGTCACGCAGGCCTACTCTGATATAATGTGAGGGGGACTACATAAGGGCATGAATACTGGAAAGAAGAGATCACTGGATGCCATCTTGGAGGCTGGCTACCATAGTCAGAGAGCCAGTTGGCAGTGAAACGAGAACGAAAAGTCCAGCTTTTCTGATGATCAACCTGTGACCCATATCACATTCTTATCTTCATTTTTATATTGTTGTTTTCTTGCATCGCTATCAAGAAATATTTTTTTAAAGTTAGAACTAATAATTAGTAAAGGGCATTTTTTATTAAGAACAGTTATCACTTAAATTAGACTATAGCTTCTCCTGTGCTTTATACAGACACACACACACACACACACATCCCCATTCACAAATACACAAACATACATACACAGATGTTTTACTATAGCTCAATTTTTGCGAGTATACTTTAGAGAGGACAAAAATTACAGAACTTTTGTATCATGTAGCTGAACCCCATAACTGAAACTAAAACAAAATGTTTATTTTCAGTTTTTAATTTTTATGTGTACATAGTAGGTTAGTAGGTATATATATTGATGGGGTACATAAAATATTTTGATACAGGCATGCAATGTGAAATAAGCACCTCATGGAGAATGGGATATCCATCCGCTCAAGCATTTATCCTTTCAGTTGCAAACAATACAGTTACACTCTTTAAGGTCCATAACTGAAAAATTAAGATAGCTGTGTCATCAATAGGGTATACATCTGACACAAGAATTATGCGGTTGGTTTTCTCTTTTATCAGTGAAATAGAAAACAATCAAGAAAAGAAAAGAAACCATTTGCAAGACAGAAGGGAATGAAGTAAAAGGTAATTGAAAGATTTTTAAATGAAAAGAGCAGCTTTTATTTTTTATTGTGGAAAAAAACCAAGTTCCCAAGCTATTCTTTTTTGCCTGTGTTTGTATAACAACACGGATTGGTAGAAAATTGCTTGCTCCAGTTGAGTCCTGTAGGGAAAGGAGCCCACACTGAATTTCAGTTTATTACAGTGATATTATTTTCCAAGCATATCTTAAATTCCAAACATATAAATTTGTTTTCAGAGTGACCAATCCTCAATAATTTGAAGAAATAGGCAGTTGTCAATTTCATCCATTCTAGTTTTAGAGCTAAAATAATAACAGGCATGTGCTTTATTTTAAGTGTCCTTTTGTTCCTGTTTCTTCAAAGTCCATCAAAATCAGTTTCTGAGTGTACATCAATAATTTGACAACTTTTGAGATAATGAAGGGTGAAAAAAGAAATGATTTATATTTTGTCTGGCCTCTTCCTTATGGAAATATGTATTTCAATTATCTTCAGTTCAAATTGAAATGGATTCCTCTGTGGCCCATATATTTACATTTTTAAAACAAGCGTTCAAATCTAATTGAATACAACTACTCATTGATTTAATCTGAGTATATGAAATGGACCGCACTCCAAGGCTATTTTTTTATTCACTGAAAATATCAGGTTTTTTTTTTTTTTTTTTTTTTGCGATAGAGTCTTGCTGCATTGCCTACGCTGGAGTGCAGTGGCATGATCATAGCTCACCATAACCTTGAACTCCTAGGGTCAAGCGATCCTCCTGCCTTGGCTTCCCAAAGTGCTGAGATTATAGGCATGAGCCAGAAATACCAATTTTTGAGAAAGGAAAGAAACTAACATTAATAGAGCAGCAAATATGCAGTTAAGGGCTGTGTCAGGCAATGTTTATATTTTTTCAGTTTGAAATATCTTGGTATAGTGAGCCAGTTATTGTCTAATTCATACTGGGAGAACCGAGGCTCAGAAAAGTTCGATTTTTCACTCATTCAGTGACTGTTCCTTAAGCTCTTGCTCTAAGTGATATGTACTATACTGGGTGGTGGAAGTATAGTGGTAAACAGAACAAGACCACACAGCTAGTAAGTGGAAAAGCTATAAGTAGGACCCAGATGGTTCCAAAGTCTAGTATCCCTTCATTTCATTATATTTGTACACAAATAGCTGTGACACAAGGAAGAATGTATAACTGATTATAAAGGGGTAAATACATTTTTTGAGTGTCATTTATCAGACATTATTCAAGATACTTGCCTTTAGTGTATACAACACTTAAAAACACCCTATAAGTTAAATTCATATTCCATTAACCAATAAAAAATTGAGACATAGAAGGGTTCAGATTGTTGCTTGTGGTTGCTCAGCTATTCAGGGGTGAAAAATTATTTGAGGCAAAGGAAGACGGTTTATTTGTAGCAAGAGTCATCCAATAATTTGCCTCATGTTCAGGTCAACCAGAGTTGGTTTCTGTTGCTTACAGCTAAGGAAACCTAAGTGATTGATACACTCTCCTGGCTGATTCATTATCACTGCTGATCCTGGGTAACTCTGTAAGCTCATCATCTGAAAGTTAAAAGAAGAGGCAGTCTTGTTTTCTAGAAGCAGGCTATTCATGTGAGTCCAATTCACATCGTCAGTTTAAATTTTATGCTGTTCAGATAATCACAGAGACAATCCAGAATTCTTGGTGCCAGAAAAAAATTCATCCCTACCTGGATGAACTACTATAGATGGGTTCCCAGAAGAAACCTGTAATTGATACACTGGCTTCTCCAGGTCATTTGACTATGAACCAAAGCCCTTCTGAAACATGTTTAAATTCTGATTTCTTAACTCAGAAGGTACACAGGGCTGGTTTTCAACCTTGAGGTCCCAAGTCATTTCCAAGGTCACAGTGGAGTTTAATGGTAGGGAGCAGGGTTGGCTTCACGGGTGTGCAGCCTGTGCAGTTGCACAAGGCCCTGTGCTTAGAAAGGCCTCAAGTTGGGTTTAGTGCTCTGTTCTCATTGTCTTAAAATTCTTACTGTTTGAACAAGGGCCCCCTCATTTTCATTTGTACTAGGCCCTGCAAATTATGTAGTTGGTCCTGGTGACAAATCAGTGACAAACTTATTCCAACTGGATTCCAATTTATCTTATGAACTGAGGTTGGAAGAAAATTAATTGGGTAGCAGAATTTAGATTTCTTCTTAATGTGGTTCAACATTACTTAGTTATAGTTGGGTTGTAGGAACTCTGACGGATGCTATTCTGAGCCTTTTCTACTATTTCACAATGTTTGAAAAGAGAACTTATTCTAAAACCATAGGCACATCATAAAAAGACATCTGTTCATTAGTAATTTGAGATTCAAGGAAAATTTTTATTCTGATGTTATTGCTACTGAGACCAAATACGATTAACATTAAGTATAAAATACAGAAATATGTAAATATAAAATAGAAATATTTAAATATATTGAATAATATCAAATATATAAACATAAAATATTTCAGTAGATTACATATATAAATATAAAAAATAAATGTAAAATAATCATAACAGCTCCAAGGACCTGAAATGAAAGTTTCTCATCAACAACAAAGGAAATGGAAATCTCTGAAGCACTGATTTTAACACCAAGGAATACTATGCAGCTGGCAAGAGTGGAGCGTGTTACACAGAGTACCTGTGTCATCACAACCAGAGACCATCTTGACATCTGATGGGAGGAGGAAGGCCTCATGCCAGAGGAAACATCAGCAAAGCATAAATTCCTATAGGCATTTGTAGCTCTGCTGACATACTGATTTTACATTTCTGACAGCAGGAGCCATTGGATCTTTATAGGTCAATTTCCAATGTTAATGCCTCTGAAATCCTTCATCTTGCACTAATGACAATTTCTAGATGGATACTAAAGCAATTTTCTGGATTAATCAGGACCCCGGGTCTTGATGGACATATTTATTTACTTTCACTAATAATATAGCCAACAAGATGTTGTTGTGTTTGATTATCAGCGCCTAGGCAATGCCAGGTTTTGCCAAAGTAACTCTTTCCTCAAAAAGAGAAAAAGAGAATTTGAATTTAAAAGGGGGTCACTCTACAGTGGAGGGTGAGCGGTGGTGGTGGTGGGGAGAAACCAATGGATTCATAGGATTAAAAATAAAATTAGAGCATTACATGCTTTAATATTTAAAAGAAAGGATATGATTATTGTCAATTACCTGTGCACCCTTGTTCTGAGCCAGGCTCTGTATGCTGAATAATGGAAGGAAACACATCCTCCAAAACCCATTGGGTACCCTGGTTTAGGGCTGCTGAGTGGGAGTGAGAGATGTGTAAAGGAAGTGTGAGTCGAGGATGATTTTATTTGAAGTGCTAAAGTGGATCCCTAAGAAAAGGACAAAGAGATTCCTGCATGGGGGAAAGGCCCTCCAGACTGGCTAGGGAGTTGATGTGTAGGGGGAGCTAGGGAGTTGATGTGTAGGGGGAGGAGGTTATAGGACACAAAATAGGAGCAGTTTTCTCTCCTTACCAGAAAAGGTAAAACAGTGACCGAAGGGGTTGATGTACAGTGCATGGGTTGTGGGAAAGTTCACTGAACTGGGTCAGCAGAGAGGTCTTTGAGGCTGGTGGGCAGACTTGAGGGGATTCCCCTGAGTTATGGGTTTTCTGGCAATTGTGATCCAAGTAGGAAGAATAAGGGCTCAGACAAAAAAGGATTTTGCTCTAGAAACCAAGTGGCAGAGGCTGGGGAGAGCTGAGCAGAAATCACTTAGCTTTGGATATTCAGGGGAAAGGTAAATCACATGGGGGACCTGTCATCTTGAGTTCTAGGCAACAAGGAACAAATCTCAAAGGTTTAAATCCCTGAGCAAAGGGAGATTGTGGTTGGGACTTACCTGCTTGTGTCTAGGTTGCATCATGAATGGTTTTTAAAAATCAATTTATTTGTATATATGTTTTAACTTTTAAATAGTTTGATTCACAAGAAGTTGCAAAAATAATACTGAGAGTTCCCATGTGCCATTCATCCAGTTTCCCCTTGTAACATCTCTTACAAAAAATTCTCCCCATGATAACATCTTACACAACCATAGTGCTTTATTAAAGCTAAGAAACTAACATTGGTACAACTCTATTAATTCAACCACGGAACTTACTTGGTTTCATTAGTTTTTACATTCCCTCACTCTCTCGTATAATTCTATGAATTTCTATAACATTTATAGATATGTGTAACAGAACTGTTCCATCACCACAAGAACTCCCTCATGTTACCTCATTATAGTCACACCCTCCCTCAACCCTATGCCCTGTCAGTCATTAATGTAGTCTCCATCACTATAAATTTGTTTACTTCAAGAATGTTATAGAAATGGAATCACTGGTAAAAGGAATTTGAGGAGATAAATTAAAAAAAGAGAAATGGAATAACATAATATATAATCTTAAAATTGAGATACAATCCAAATACCATAAATTGTACTTGTTTAGAGTGTACAATGCAGTCTTTTTTTAGTGTGGCCGCAACATTGTGCAACCATCACTACTATCTAATTCCAAAAAATCCTCATCACTCCAAAAATAAACCTTGTACTCCTTAGCGATCACTTCCCATTGCTCCCTTCCCCTAGTCCCTGATAACCATTAATATACTTTCTGTCTCTTTGGATTTGACTATTCTGGGAATTTCATAAATGCATTCACATGTGGTCTTTTGTGACTGACTTCCTTCACTTAGTATACTGTTTTTTAACAGTAGTAGGATGAATGAGTACTTCATGCCTTCCTATAGCCAAATAATATTCCACTGTGAGGATGTACCACATTTTGTTTATCCTTCATTGATTGATGGATACTTGGGTTGTTTCCAGTTTTGTGCTGCTATGAAATTTGTGTACAAGTTTTTGTGTAGTCATCTTTTCAATTCTCCTGGGCACATAACAAGGAGCAGTATTGCTTATTTAACATATTGAGAAAGTGCCAGACTGTTTTCCAAAGTGGCTGCACCTTTTTATAATCCTAGCAGCAATATATGAGGGTTCCAATTTCTCTGCATCCTCACAACCCTTGTTATTATCTTTCTTTTTTATTATAGCTATCCTTGTCGATATAAAGTAATATCTAATTGTGGTTTTGATTTGCATTTTCCTGATGACTAATGATAGTGAACATTGTTTCATGTGCCTATTGGTGATTTATATATCTTATTTTGAGAAATATCTGTTCAGATCCTTTGTCCATTTTAAAATTGGGTTATTTTTCTTTTTATTGTTGAGTCACAAGAGTTTTAAGAAATATATTCTGGTTATTAGACCCTTATCAGATATATGATTTGTAAATATTTTCTTCCGTTCTGTGGGTTTTAGTTTTCACTTTCTTGATAGTGTCCTTTGAAGCACAAACGTTTTTTATTTTGATGAAGCACAATTTATGTATTATTTTCTTTTGTAACTTATGCTTTTGGTGTCATATCTCAGAAATTATTGCCCAACCTAAGGTCATGAGGATATAGTCCTATATTTTCTTCCAAGTGTTTTATAGTTTTAGCCCTTACATTTATGTCTATGGTCCTTTTGAGTTAATTTTTTGTGTATGGTGTAAAGTAGGGGTCCAATTTCATTCTTTTGCACGTGGATATCCAGTTACCCTAGCAGCATTTGTAGAAAAGACTATTCTTTCCCCGTTTAATTGTCTTGGCACACTTGTCGAAAATCAATTGATCATAAATATACGATATGTTTAACCATAGTTTTTCTGCCAAATCCAGTTCACTGTGTTTTTTCCTCCTTTCACTGAGTTCTTTTGCTTTCTGTGGCTTGCAAGATTAATACATTCATTATAATTTCTTCATGTATCTAATAGTCTGCATTGCTCAATTTACAATAGCATTTTATCGATGTTTAATGCTGCCATTTTTTTACTGTTTCGATGCTTGGTTATTCTTTCTTACTTTTGATTGTAGACTGAGATTATGCCATGTATATATTCTGCAGTAAAAGTATATCAAATGTCTTTAGCTCTTTATAACTTTGAAAACATTTTTATAGACAGCGTCTCATTAAATAGTTGGAAAAACTTTGTAAAAGCAGGCAGGATTGGAGTTATTGTTCTCATCTGTCTTGATTAACAGATGTGGAAGCTGAAGCCAAGCGACTTGACCAAGAGTCATTAGCAGAAGCTCAGCTGGAGCTCAGGCCTTGACTTTTTGTGCTATACCCTGCTTCTTGTCTTTGAATTCAGTAGCAACTGGCAAATAGTCATAGCTTGACAGGAATGATTGAGCTATTTGTTTCTTCACTATCATTCATATTTGCCTTTTACTTTTTATTTCCAAGGCTACTATCCTAGAACAGACCTTCATCATTTCCTATCTGAAAATTCCTGCATTAGCAATGACTACTCAACTTCCCCAATGTCATCGTTTTATCATCCATCGATCCTTATATTGCTGCCAAAATAGCTTTCCTAAAACACTGCTTCTGTTATGCTATTCTTTTGCTTAAACAACCTTAAAAGCCACCTATTATTTCAAGAAATAAGTAAAAAAACTTTCCATTTTGGGGCTGGTGATCTAGGAAAGTATGCATTTGATCTTAAAGAGCAAGTTAGATCAAGCAATCTCTAAAAGAATACGCTCACCTTGACTGATACTCCGTTGAAACTTTGTGCTACATTCAACTCAGTATTTTATTTTCTTAATTTGGGTTCCCTCACAAAGTAACCTGGAGACAAGGATTTGAGTGCAAGTAGTTTATGTGAGAGGTGGTTCTAGGAAACACCAGTAGCAGAGTGGGGAAATTAGATAGAAAAGGAAAGAAAGTCATTGCAGGGTGTGTTTTCAAGACATTGACACTACCAGAGGTCAGGAAGGGTAGGTGGGAGGAGGGATAAAAAGAGGTTGATTAATGGGTGCAAATATACAGTTTGATAGAAGAAATAAGACCTAGTGTTTAATAGGTCAGTAGGGTGACAATAGTTTACAGTAATCTTTTGTATATTTCAAGATAGCTAAAAGAGAATAATTTGAATGTTTCTAACATAAAGAAAAGTTAAATATTTAAGGTGATGATTATGCCAATTACACTGATTTGATCTTTACAAATTATATAAATGTATTAAATTATCACATGTACTCCCAAATATGTGCATCTGTTATATATCAATAAAAAAGACATAAAAACTAAGGGCAACTCAAGCTTAATCTGACTCTGGGGAATTTTGCTTGACAGTGTAGATCATGCAACTCAGAGTCCTCCCATCTAAGGGGTGAGTGGAATGGAGTTTTTAGCCACTAACTTATGTCAGTCATTGGTTGAAGACTACTCCTGTACCTCTAACCTGTTCTATGCTTTCAGCTTGGGTGTGGGCAGAGCAGGCTTTAGTAGCCAAAGAAAGCCCTCTGGCAAAACATCACAGGTACTCACAGAACTTGAACTGATGTACTTTGAAAAAGTAAGAGCCAAGAAGCTACGGGTGGGGAACCAACAGCAGTCAGTACACTTAAGTTCCTTTATCTCACATGCGTTGGGCAGTAGCTATAGGGAAGACCCTGGGAATTGAAAGATGTTTGAAACTATGTCTGTGTCCTTGGGGAGCTGATGCCCTGGATAGGAGGATTGGCATGTAAGCAGGGGATTGCAGTAGAGTATGGCCATGCCTGAAGCTGGTGTATGGACTGTCGGGGAACAAAGGAAAGGAGAACTAACTTTGCTTGGGGACAGTTTTACAAAGGAATAGACATGGAAACTGTTTCTTTTTTAAAAAATTTAATTTAGGCAGGGCGCAGTGGCTCACACTCGCAATCCCAGCACTTTGGGAGGCTGAGGCGGCTGAATCACCAGAGGTCAGGAGTTTGAGACCAGCCTGGCCAGCATGGCAAAACCCCGTATTTAGTAAAAGTAAAAAAAAAAAAAAAAAGAAAATTAGCCGGGGGTGGTGGCAGATGCCTGTGATCCCAAATACTCGGGAGACCGAGGCAGGAGAATCACTTGAACCTGGCGGGCAGAGGTTGCAGTGAGCCGATATTACACCACTTCACTGCAGCCTGCACAACAGAGCAAAACTCTGTCTTAAAAAAAATTAATTTAATTTAAAGTTTCAAGATACATTGGGCAGGACATGCAGGTTTGTTACATAGGTAAACGTGTGCCATGGTGGTTTGCTGCACCTATCAACCCGTCACCTAGGTATTAAGCCCCACATGTAGTAGTTATTGATCCTGATGCTCTCCCTCCCCCGGACCCCCTGGCAGGCCCCAGTGTGTGTTGTTCCCCTCCCTGTGTCCATGCGTTCTCATTGTTCAGCTCCCACTTACAAGTGAGAGCATGAGGTGTTTGATTTTCTGTTCCTGTGTCAGTTTGCTGAAGGTAATGGCTTGCAGCTCTATCCATGTCCTTGCAAAGGACATGATCTTGGGAAACTGTTTCTTAACGAGATCAGGTTAAGTCAGATTTTGCTAGGCTGTTAGGTGGGAGGTGGGGGAGGTAAGGGAAGCAGGAAGATCATTCTAGATGGAGGGAATATTATATGACAAAGTTAGATGGAGGCAAATGGCCTGTTCTAGAAATAATGGATATTCTTAAGTAATTAGAGCTTAAGGAACATGGCAGGAATATGGGTATGAGGGAAATTAATGTTGAGACATATGTTGGAAGCAGGTCATAAAAGTCTTCTTTGCCGTGCCCTTGGTATTAAACAATGCACCTGGGAAGCACATTGTTTTTTGCAAATAGGTTTCCAAGAAAAAAATTAAGGAATTACAATTTGAGTTAACAGGCAAGAGTGATTTCCTTTTATGTAAGAGCAATGATTAAACATTAAATTTAACAAGATTTACTTAGATTATATGCTTAGGCTTATAGGAAAACCCACATGTTTTCTGTCAAAGAACTTTATTGTTTAGAAAAGAATTTTATTTGATAGCTTGCTTTGCCTAAGCAAATACCAGGAGTTCTTTTCTGTCTTAGTTACCATGACAATGTGGCATCCCTGTCTTTAAAATAATATACCTCAAACTCCAGCCAGGATAATTTTCATGTATGAATGTTAGCATTGATTTTTAAATTTCTTTATTTTATTTATTAGTTTACTGTGCCAAGGTTAGCAAATATCTTTCTGAGATCCAGGCAAATTACCTTGGGTGGCTCTGCCAGCATCTATTATCCTTTTCTCCCAATTCAAAGAGCAATCTGATTTTTTTTTTTAAATAGATTTATCCCTGTCTGTCGACAGCCACTTCATTTGCTACTCTTCAGCTTGTGTTCATCTCATTCTTTAGTAAAAGTAAACAGAAGTGCTCTGTGGTTTATAGAAAAACAGCCACAAAGAAGCCTCTTTATTCATGAGGTTTTACCCATTTTAAGGTGTTATCCAGCACAGATACACAATCAGCAGCTCAGAGACTTCGCTACCTAAGGAAGAACTTCTTTGTTTTTCCAAACACTCACTCATTTTAGAGTTAATTCTGGGTTCCATTTAGACTAATCTTCATATAAAATGCAGTTGTCTGGATTATTCTGATCTATGTTAGTAATGAGATGATTACATTTTTTAGTCAAAAGATTATATTTTTGAACAATATCTCCTTTCCTGCAGTTGCAGTACATCTTAGTCAATTGTGCTTATTTTGAGGGATATATTATGGCCTTGGGAAAGGGTGGGCAAAGAGCGAGGAGGTAAATTGCATTTCTTGGTTCCATACTTAAGTAAACCAGCTACTTTGTTCTCTCCCTTTCCCTCAAGGGTGTCTTAGTTATAAATAAATGTGATTCATTTTCAGTAAAAGAGGGACTGTAAGATGGTCTTGGGTTTACCAGTGACAAAGCACATGATAAATGAAGAACACAAAGCCAGAGAAAAATACATGTAGGCCATTTTGGACTTGATTGGTATGAATTGACAAGCCCTTCCTCTAGAAATTGGTTTTGAAACATCACTGAAATATGAAAAACAAGAGGGAGAAAGTTACTTAGCCAAACCCAGAAAGGACTTTGCTAAATTTGAAATGATTACATGTAATCAAATGTTAACTACAATTTCTGAAACCTCTTTTAAGGGACAGTAACCCTGAAGGTGTTTATTTTTAAGACTTGTGTATTAAGATCTTTCTGCAAATGTATGAGGTCTTCTTTATCTTTATGGATGAAGATATTCCTCTTTATCTAGTCCAGTCAGCAATGCATTTGGGAAAACATGCCATTATGACAGGTCAACACTATTGATGGGGAAATGATTTTAAAATGAGGGCACATGGTGTGCAGGTGATGAAGTAGGAACTCCAGACATTGTTCTCAAATGTTTAAGTCTGTACCCATTCACTGCTGTACTCCATGAAAGGACTGTGAAAGGCAACTGGTTGTCCCCTGAATGAATTCTCCCCTTGTCCCAGGGCACTAGAATCTACATTCCTAGCTCCCCGTTGGGATTAGGTGTGTCTTTGTGACCAAGTTCTCTTCAATGCTATTTGATAATGTGCAGTTTCCAACTCCTTTACTCTTCCCTTTTCCTGCTAGCCAGGATACTTCGCTTTGACCATGGAGATAAGAACTATGCCCTTGACTGGATAAAGAATACTATAAAAGAATGAAATCATGTCCTTTGTGGCAACATGGAGTGCAGCTGGAGGACATTATCCTAAGTGAATTAACACATGAACAGAAAACCAAATACTGCAGGTTCTCATTTATAAGTGGGAGCTAAACATTGGGTACACGTGGACACAAAGATGGCAACAATAGATACTGGGAACTCCAAAAGGGAGGAGAGAAGGAGGGGGCAAGGGCTAAAAAAAAGCTACCTATTATTGGGTACTATGCTCACTGCCTGGGTCATGAGATTAATTGTACCACAAACCTCAGCGTCATGTAATATACCCATGTAACAAACCTGCACACTTACCCCCCTGAATCTAAAACAAAAATTGAAATTAAAAAAAAAAAGAACTATGCCCTGGAGGTCTTGGAGCCACAAATGGAGGGACATGGGCCCCTTGAATCACCTCGTAAAGTGCCAAATAATTCCAAGGACCAGGTCCTTCTTCCCAGAAGTGTGGCCCATTTGTGTCCTGGGATAATTTAAAAAAAAGGACAAGGACCAATTATTGACCAATACATGAGAGGGTCAAAGCTAGTGGGTTGCGTAAGACCCACATAATAATTTAATCTTATCTCCAGTGTGTGAGTCCTTTATAGAGATTTACAGAGTCCTCAAGAATCTGCCAAAGCAGCCTAGCGTTAGCAAACCTCTTCCACAGTGCATAATAGTGGGGCTGGAGGAACATTGTAGGGTTATGTGATAATCAGTCTGTTGCTGCAAACAACGATTCAACTCATCTCCCATTTTCTCTTTGTGAGTTTTTGACATCTCATGATCTTCAGCATATCAAAAATCTGGGCTATTCTAGATAGGTTGAGCCTTGCGGTCATCCACCAAGTCCATAATAAATAAGTAGGCAAATACTCAGTTGTACATAAATACTAAATTTCAACTAGTTGAGAAGGGAAGAAAGTTGATGAAAGTAATCATTGGGTGACTATTTAATAGAAGAGAAAATATGTGCTTGGGACACGATGGCATAGCATGAACATGCTTCCTGATTCTGGAACATATGTGTTTTCTAGAAGTCCAGGATACTCCCCTAATCCCACTGACATCATCATAGCCCAAACCTTTAGTTTTTTTTCATTTTCTTGAAATTACAAAGATGGGTAGAATGAAAGATGAAATCACAACTCATATTTCTGAGAGAAATATTTTTAAATTTAAAAAATGGACTATTTACTGAAATTGAATCTATAAGTCATTTTAGGAATAATTGGCGTATTTATAATGTTTTGTCATGACAGCTGGAAATATGGCAGGATTCTATGTATGTAAGTCTTTCTTTATGTGTCTTGGTAAAATTTTATAGTTTCTGTCATAGGGGTTCTACATATTTAACAAGTGGGTATTTTATATCTTTGTTGCTCTCGTGAATGTGATCTGTTTTTCAAATATTTATTCTTTTTGGCTACTATTGGGAAGGAAAACTGTTAATTTCTTGCATTTCTTGGTTCTGTACTTAAGTGTGCAATCACTTTACTGAACTTTCTTATCACTTTAAATAATTTTTAAGTGGATTTTATTTTGTTTTACATCTGTATAATATTACCTGCAAATAATAATTTTATGTTTGTTTCTGATTCATATCTTATTGAATTGACAGAATGAAAATAATGCTAAATATTGATGATTATTGTGAGAATGCTTGTTTTATGTCTTATTTTAATGGAGTGCTTCTATGGCTCTATTGTTAAATATATCTTGGCTGTTGCTTGATATAGGCTTTTTAAAATTGTGGTAAAAAAATAATATTAATTCACCCTCAACAATTTTTTAGTGTACTGCATAGTATTGTTAACTATATGCACATTTTTTATACAGCAGATATATAGAACACTTTCATCTTGCATGGCTGAAACTCTATACACCGTGAACAACTTCCCTTTTCCCTAGCTCCTGGCAACCACTATTCTATTTTCTGTTTCTATGAGTTTGATTACTTTAGTTACTGAATAAGTGAAATCATGCAGTATTTATCATTTTGTGATTGGCATATTTCACTTAGCGTAATATCCTCCAGGTTCATCTGTGTAGTAGTATATGACAGGATTTCCTTCTTTTTTAAGGCTGAATATGTATATATGTATGTATGTGTGTATATACCACATGCTCTTTATCTATTCATATAGCAATGGACATTTAGGTTGCTTCCACTTCTTGGCTATTGTGAATAATGCTGCAATGAACATGGGTGTACAAATAGCTCTTCCAGATCCTGTTTTCAATCCTTTTGGATTTATAGTCAGAAGTGGGATTGCTGAATCATATGGTAGTTTCATTTTTAATTTTTTGTTTTCCATAGCAACTGCATCATTTTACAATTTCACCAACAGTACACAAGGGTTCCAATTTCTCCACATTCTTACCAACACTTATTATTTGCTGGGTTTTTTTGTTTTGTTTTGTTTTTGAGATGGAATCTCGCTTTTGTTGCCCAGGCTGGAGTGCAATGGCATGATCTTGGCTCACCACAACCTCCACCTCCCGCGTTCAAGCGATTCACCTGCCTCAGCCTCCTGAGTAGCTGGGATTGCAGGCGTGTGCCACCATGCCTGGCTAATTTTGTATTTTTAATAGAGACGGGGTTTCTCTATGTTGGTCAGGCTGATCTTGAACTCCCAAGCTTAGATGATCCGCCTGCCTTGGCCTCCCACACTGCTGGGATTATAGGCGTGAGCCACTGCACCTGGCCTATTTTCTGTTTTTTTTTTTTTTTTTTTTTGTTTTTTTTTTTGTTTTGTTTTTTTTAAAGAGTGACTATTTTAATGGGCGTGAGGTGATATCTCATGGTGGTTTTGATTTGTATTTTCCTTGATAATTAGTGATGTTGAGCATCTTTTCATATGCTTTTGCCCATTTGTACATCTTCTATAGAGAAATAGCTATTCAAGTCCTTTGCCCACTTTTATATTGGGTTATTTGTTTTTCTGTTATTGAGTTGTAGAAGTAAGTTATATATTCTGAATATTAACCTGTATCCAATATAAGGTTTGCACACATTTTCTCCCATTTCATAGGTCCCCTTTTCACTCTTGATTGTTTCATTTGAAGGACAGAAGTTTTTATGTTTGACATAGACCAATTTGTCTATTTTTGCTTTTGTTGGCTGTGCTTCGGTGTCATATCCAAGAAATCATTGCCTATTCCAATATCATGAAGCTTTTCCCCTATATTTTCTTCTAGGAGTTTAATAATATTTCAGGTCTTATGTTTAGTTCTTTAACTTACTTTGAATTAATTTTTGTATATGGCTTAAGATTAAGGATTCAACTTCTTCTTTTGCATGTGGATATCCAGTTTTCCCAACACTATTTGTTGAAGAGACTATCCTTTTCCCATTGTGTAATCTTGCCATCTTTGTTGAAAACCATTTGATCATATATGTGAAGGTATATTTCTGGGCTCTCTATTCTGTCCCATTGGCCTATTTACATGTCTTTATGCCAGTATCATACTGTTTTCGTTTTGTTATTGTTTTTTAACTTTCTCGTTGACAGTTTACTTGAAAAATATCAGCCACTAACTGGATCTACTCTGAACTGACAGGAAGAGAGGCATGTTTGTCCATGGGCAGATGGAAATGTGGGGACAGGAGGCCCTGATAATGGGATGTGGTGATTATAGCTGGGCTATTCAGCAGGATTGATGAGTCACAGAATTAGCAGGGCTGTGGCTTCCATGTTGGTCTTTCCTGCTGGTATGGAGCTTCTTCCAGGCTATGGGGTGGACATGATAGGTGGGGCTTCCTTCCTTCCTCAAACTAGCCCAGCAATTCCCCTGGAAGCCAGGCCCATGCTGTTGCTTCTGTCTGCACTGCACCTCCACAGAGAGGGGCACACAACCTGCACAAGGGATGGGGATAGCAGAGAAATCCCAAGGGTCAAGTGGGCAGATGAGCTTCCCAGCTTTGGGTTCCAACAGGCATAGTTGGAACAGACAGATTGATTACTGTAGCCTTGCAATATATTTTGAAATTAGAAGTTATGAGGTCTCCAACTTTGTTCTTCCTTCTTAAGATTGTTTTAGCTATTAGAGGTTCTTTGATATTTCATTTGGATTTTAGCATTTTAAAAATTTCTACACAAAATACCATTGGAATTTTGATAGGGATCGTAAGTTGTATTGAGCAGTATGGACATTTTAAATATAGGTGTTCCAATCTATGAACATAGGATATCTTTTCATTTATTTAGGTCTTCTTTAATTTCTTTCAGCAGTGTTTTATAGTTTTCAGTGTACAAGTCTTTTTCCTCCTTGGTTAAGTTTATTCTTAAGTTTTTATTCTTTTTGATGCTATTATAAATGGGATTGTTTTCCTAATTTCCTTTTAAAATTGTTATTAGTGTATAGAAACACAACCAATTTTTTTAGTGTTTCTTTTGTATCCTACAGTTTTGCTGAATTTGTCTAACAGGTTTTTTTTTTTTTTTCCTGGAATCTTTAGGGTTTTCTACATGCAAAATCATGGCATCTGCAAACAGAGATACTTTTGCCTCTTCATTTTCCATTTGAATTCCTTGTATTTCTTTTTCTTGCCTAATTCATCTGGCTAGGATTTTCAGTATTACATTGAATCAAAGTGGCAAGACTGAGCATCCTTGCCTTGTTTTTGATCTTAGAGGTTGATACAGACTTTAGAAAATCATATAAGTGTATGCCTTTCTAATTTTAGTTTTATAATAGTTAAAGAATGGGAGATTTATTTTATAAAATGCCTTTTCAATAACTTTGAGAATATCATACTTTTTTTTTTTTTTTTTTAGAAGGAGTTTTAAGGAGTTTTGCTCTGTCGCCCAGCTGGAGTGCAGTGGCAAGATCTCAGCTTACCGCAGTCTCTGCCTCCTGGGTTCTGCTTCAGCCAACTCAGTAGCTGGGATTACAGGCGTGCACCAGCACACCTGGCTAATTTTTATATTTTTAATAGAGACGGGGTTTCGCCATATTGCCCAAGCTGCTTTTGAACTCCTGAGCTCCAGCGATCCACCCACCTTGGCCTCCCAAAGTGATGGGATTACAGGCATGAGCCACCATGCCCGGCTCCATATGCTTTTTTTAGTTGGTCTTTTAATTGCTTTGATTTACTATATGTTACCAAATATTCTCATATTAAGTCATTCTTCCATTTTTGTAAGAATAATAAAATGGATTTAGTTATGATAAATTATTATTTAAAGGAAATGTTAGTTTCATTAAATTAGTATACATTAGTTAGATTTTCATATCCATATTTTAAAGTGAGATCAGTTTATATTGCATTTTTCAAAATAGAAGAGTGGAACTGGAATGTTCTTATAGGAAGAAATGATTAACGCTTGAGGTGATGGATATCCTAGTTACCCTAATTTGATCATCACACATTGTATGCTTGTATCAAAATATCACATAAATATGTAGAACTATTGTGTATCCATAACAATTAAAAATAAAAAATTTTTAAAAGAAAAACATCAATTTTGTTAAAGTTTAGAATTTTGCTGACATGAAACTGTACAGTGTTCTTATATATTTTTTCCCCTTGGTTTGATTTTCTACAAGTTTTTCTATGGTATTTGTTTTTCAAGAATTTAGATTTTTGGATTGATCAATTCCTCTGTCTTCCTTAGATTTTTTATAATACATTCATCTTATGTTTATGAAAGTGCCACCTTTAAGGAAATCAGCATTAACTTGCAGAACTCATTTGGGCAACTTACCAAGGAGAATGTTGATGGTGGTGCCCTTTTCTGGCTACTCTGTTGCTTTTTACTCTAAGTTACCCCAGATCCTTTAAAATTTAGTAAAAGTAACACTAAAACTATGTATAAAGTGTCTAATCTGATCTTGAATCCTGACTTCTCCAGAAAAGTGGATGGTATCGTTCATATTTTACAAATGAGGAAACTGTTTCTGAGAGCATTTAATCACTTTTTTTCAAATCACACAGCTAGTAAATATGGGGTTTGGGTGGGTAGATTTCCAAACCCGTTTGCTTATTCTTGTAATAAGCTTTTTATTTTGGAGTAATTTTAGATTTATAGAGAAATTGCAAAGATAGCACAGGGTCTTCCCATACACCCTTTACCCCATTTCCCCTAAGGTTAACATCTTGCATGACTATGGGACATTTGTCAACACTAACATACTGTTACATGACTATTAATTAGACTCCAGACTTCATTGGGATTTTATTAGCTGAGTTTTTTTTTTTTTTTTTAAACATCTTAGTTTTTCCATCCTACAAGTGGATGGAGAGTTACTGAAATGAATGTATGGAATGTATGGAAGGGAAACAGTGAACTCAGAGTAGAGGAGTGTGAGCAATTGGTGCAAAGCATTTAAATTAATCTGGTTCTATATCATTGCCAGTAACACATATATATATAAATATGTATACATAAATTTATGTATACATATTTATAGATATAACACATATTATATGTTAACATATATATATGTTACTGGAAATTATATATATATTATATGTATACCAAAAATGATATATATAATATATATATACACCAAAAAATATTTATCAAAAACCTAAAATTTTAGCATAGAAAAGGGCTTTGAATTCAATCAGTCTGAGGCCAGTTGACAATCTGGGGAAAGCTGGTTGTGGAATTAAGACTTATAACTCTAAATCCCTCTTTCCTTGATAACCTGGTGCCTTCTAAGACATGTGCTGCTTAAGATGACTTGGTGCCAGGAATTTCTTGTAGCTGATAGGTCACATCAGTTATGTCCACGGAAAAGTGAAAATTCTCTAAAGGCTACAGTAGTAATAGTGTGTGACAATGAATGATGGAGACTCAAAATGGATAGTACACACATGTCTCTAAAAGTCAGTTATTACTTCTGTGTGTTTGAACAAAGAAGATATTCCAGGTAACATCCTACCTTTCTAGAAATTGCTTTGTTAGAAAGAACAATAGCAATATAACTGGAAGAGACTTCTCTTAATTACCTTAATTTTTATTTATGCTCTTTTGATATAATGCAAAATGGCAGGCAAATCTTATTTTGTTTACATGGCAATGCTTCCAAGTTTCACGTATTGCATGTGTCAACAGCTAATGCATTGTAATCTGCTGGTCAACAGATGACTTATACCTAAGGATACTTAGAGAATCGATAATCAAACTAAAATTACATTGGCTTTAAATTGTGACATTCACTTGAGCACAATTTCAGCATTTAAATATTCTGCCTCCTTTGAAGCATGTCCTCTGGAATATTTCTTACATCTCATGCTTCTATTCTTGTAACCACAATCCTCCTCCAAGCTCTTATTACCTGTTTCTTGGAATTTGCAGAGGGCTTGTTTCCAGAATAACCTCCAGGTTGCAAGAGAATTATATGTGGAGAGGGAACCCCAGGCTTAGGAGTTCAGGGGAGACATCGTTTTGATAGGCTGCAAACAGACACTCAGAGGCTTTGATGCAGCTCTGTATACTCTAGATGACCAAAGAGTCAGCATAGCATTAAGCAGGCATTTGAGCATCTGGATGGAAATAAAGTCATCTTGACCCTCACAATTATTTATTCATGCTACCAGTGTTTTCCCAGTGTCTCGGATTCTAAACTGGATGAATCTCCTTTCTCATTAGCTTGCTTTTCCTTCTTCTCCTGTCCTCCATCCTATTCTTCCTTCTTGTCTTTCTACACGTAGTCAGTCACTGTAGCACATGTTGTTGGTGTCCTGCCCATATTCCCTTTGCACTCACCTTCATACAATGAAGGTTGTTCATTGTAAACAGCTATGACTCCACTTGGGACTTTTTTTTTTTTTTTGCCTCAGGAGCATTCTCCACTCACATACAGGGCAATCAGGAAGTGGCCTGAAAGCAGCTGTCCACTAAGGAAGAACAGGGAGTTGGTGAATAAGCCTCCAATAAGCCTCCTTTTGACAAGGAGGTGAACAGCCTCCTTGCCCCTCATTTGGGATGGCGTTGAGGCACATTCTACATCATTGCTATTTAAACCATGGTACCAGATCAACAGCATTGGTGTCACCTGGAAACTTGTTGGAAATGCAGAATCTCAGGCTCTACCTTAAACCTACTGAATCAGAATCTGCATTTTAGTAAGATCCCCAGGGGATTCATATGCACACTGAAGCTTGAAGCTTGAGAAGCTCTGTTCTCCACACTCTCCCAGAGTTCCCCAGTGGGATTGAACTCCAGTGGTCCACCATGAAAACTGGCTCAATTAATACACACTTTACTGACTTCCTCCCCTTCACTCTCTCACTTCCTGTGGTAGGTAGGCTGAATAAGGGCCTCTCAAATATTCTGATCTCTAGAACATGTGATTATTACATTACAGGTAATATAATAAGCAAAAGGGACTTCACAGATGTGATTAATTTGAGAATATTTACATGGGGAGATTATCCTGGATTTTCTGAGTGGGCTTGATGTAACCACATCGCTCCTTTCTAAGAGGGACTCAGCAGGAGTCAGAGTGAGAAGAGAAGGTAATGTGACGATAGAAGCAGAGACTGAAATGATGTGCTTTGAAAGTGGAGGAAGGGACTACAAGTCAAGGAATGCTGGTGGCCTCTAGAAGCTGGAAGAGGAAAGGAAATGGATTCTCCCCTAGAGGCTTTACAAGGAACCAGTCCTGCTGACACCTTGATTTTAGCCAAATGAAACGGATTTGGACTTTCGATCCTCAGAACTGTAAGAGAATACATTTGTACTGTTTTTAGCCACTAAATTTGTGGTGATTTGTTACAGCAGCAATAGAAAACTATACACTTTCCCGCTCCCCTGTTGGTTTTTGTCTCTTAAAAAAATGACTTGCGTTCAAATTGTCCTCTCAAGGTTTGCTTCTGGGGGAATTCAAATTATGATACTCACCATCTTTGCTCTAGTCTCCATCTCTTTCTTACCACCCCAATCCAAGCCCACATGGTCTTTTCCTGGGCTGCTGCTGGAGTCTCTGCCATTTTACTATTGAGATATTAAACCCACTGCTAACACACAGCCTTGTTTACTCATTTAACTGTAAGTTATGCTTTCAATATTCTCTTCACTTGATTTCCTTATTCTTCTATACCTCTAGTATTTTACTTACTATGAGAATGTGAAAGGAGATTTTTGTTCACATAAAATTAAGTTATTCCTGGAAGTTCAAGTTCAAGGTGATTTGGCATTCATTAATTTCATTTGAACAAAACTCTTTTTCTTTATTATTCCAACAATAACTTTGAGGAATTTTAAGGTACTTTAATCATCAAGTACATTTATTACACTTATTTATTAAGGCAGGGAAGTGAACATCTACTGTATTCACTGGGGATCACTTACAGAGACAGAATAAAATATAAATGGCTTAAGCATAAAGTATGTGGAGTATTAAGTGACAATATCATTAGAAGGCCTGAAGAGACAGGCTGTGAGCTGAACTGCCAGGAGCGATTTTCAAAGCAAACCACAAAATGGGGCCTCCAGTGTCACTGTTGTTTCTGCCGCAGTCTAAAACCTACTTTTTGAGTGGGTCACGACCCCTAAAGTGCTGGCTCAGGAGCTGTATTGACTCTGCTGTGATAGAGAAGCCACCTCTGCTAAGTCAGGAAGCCACAGCCTCAAACGATAGCATTGGAACCTGGCCGCTTTAGGTATAATTTACACCCACAAAATGGATTTCTCACATCTGGCCTCTTTTCCTACATAACTTGGTTTCAAATCCAAGTATTATAAGAGTGCATCTGTTATACAGAATCTAAATCTCTTCCACAGTTCTAGCTGTAAGGGAACTTGGAAAACAGAGCTTGTTGCTTTCAAGTCTCTGTAATCCTAGAAGGCACAGAAGAAGGTTGGAACAGAGTTGAGGAAACCAGTCCACAAAACCCACTACAACCATGTGCTAGCAACAATATTGGAAAATTAAGAAGAAAAGCATCTGCTTAGCCTTTCTTGGAATAGAAAACTGCATTAGCTATAATAGCCCATTCCAGTTACTTAAGACTAAGACTATATTATTACTATCCTTTTTATGTAGCTCACAGAGAGGGAGCATCGTCATCTTGGACAAGCTCCTCATTCTAAAGTTCACCTTGATAAAAAATCGCCTTGGCCGGGCGTGGTTGCTCAAGCCTGTAATCCCAGCACTTTGGGAGGCCGAGACGGGCGGATCACGAGGTCAGGAGATCGAGACCATCCTGGCTAACCTGGTGAAACCCCGTCTCTACTAAAAAATACAAAAAAAAAAAACAACTAGCCAGGCGTGGTGGGGGGTGCCTGTAGTCCCAGCTACTCAGGAGGCTGAGGCAGGAGAATGGCGTGAACCCGGGAGGCGGAGCTTGCAGTGAACTGAGATCCAGCCACTGCACTCCAACCTGGGCGACAGAGCAAGACTCCGTCTTAAAACAACAACAACAACAACAAAAAAAACCCGCCTAAATCCAAAGGGCATCTGCCTAATGGCTAAGGTCAGCATGACCATAAACTGCAAATAACATCTCCAATCAGAAACATTCCAGACTCCTCCCAGACCAGATACATGGTGGCCCCTAGATAAGCCCCCTCCAGCCTGGAAGATGCTAGCCCCAAGATAACCTCCCCTCCTCCCAGAGAGATTCCAACCCTGCCATAAAATTCTCCCCATATATAAACATTCCAAGCTTCTGATAAGCCCCCTTACCCTAAAACCAATATATACTCTTAGTCTATAAGAGAAAGGGCTCCTGGCCAAAATCGATCAGAAGTCCCTCTCAGGTTTTATCTAAAGAAAACCTGCCTTTGACTGCCAAGCTGTGTTTCGTATTTCTTTCGTCTTTCTTTAACTCTTACGGTAGCAACATTGGTTGGCATTTGTTTATGCCAATGTTTTGTAAGCTTTCATGAGCTCATTTCTTTTTTCTTTTATGTTGACCTGGGTCACAGACTGCAACTTCCTTCTCTTATCTTTTCTTGCACCAACCACAGTGTTTTGGAGCCCAGGAGTGTGGGATACTGCTTTTTAGCTGATGATCTTAAGACTTCATTCTATAACCAGAGGGGGAAGTTCTTGAATTAATGTAGAAATTATTTTGTTCAATTAGATCCTAGGGCTATGCAATCCTGAATGATGCCTACCTACTATAATTTTTAGTGGGCTGCTACTATGCTGTGATGATTTGAACATCCAGAATCTATGTTCAGGGGAAAGGAGAAGTAAGTGGTATGTTGTGAAAAGACTTCTTGCTGAAGTCCTATTTTATTGAAACTGAGAAACTTTGATGGAGATTGTCACTACTTTTCCTTCATTCTCATTTCATAGTGCTTAATTTGATAAGAATTCTAGTTGCATTGGCTACTATGCTAGGGGAAAAGCAGCAACAACTGCTATTCAATTGACATACTTGTTTTGCCTTTGCTGTCCATGGAGAACATTGGAAGACATCTGATAAATTAGCTTTGTGAAGATGGCATTTTAAAGGCAGATAATTGTTGACTTTTATATTTTGAGTCCTGGATATTCAGGCATGGAGTCTCCAAAGATTTTTGGGTTGCAATGAGAAGCAAAAACATAACTTTATGAAGATGATTTATCCATCAAATGGTTTTGAAAATAAATGTGCACTGAAATACGAATTATGAAACTGGATTTTTTGAAACAGTACCAAGAACAAGATGCTTCTTTTCAGAAAGCATTGTCAAAGTTTGTGTTATAGCAGTAATTTAAACAGTGATAGGGCATCTTGAAAAACCAGTAGCAACATATGAAGTAAGAACATCTAGAAATGTTGACAGGCGTCAGTTGGAAGGATACCTTGTGGGGTAGCAGGTGTACAGGGTACATGAGCAGTGGATCAGGTGGAATTAGATGGGAGCAGTAATTAGGTGTAGGTAGTAGGATGAGGGGCAGCAAGATAAGAACTCAGAGTTTTCTGTCTTTATTTGTTACCAAAACAGATGAACAGGACACTAGTCATTGATTTATGGTTTGTATTGCATGTTACATACATCTTTCTAGAAATATTTTGCATTTGTATTAAACAAATGCAACACTTGGTATTCTTAACCCTGCCTAGGACTCTTTATTTTCCTTGGACCTATTTGGCCCCAAATAAATGAATGAATATTTCAATAAAACCAATATTATTTTCTTATCTAAAATGATTATATAAAAGGCCTCTACCATTGATTTAACACTTTATCAGTTATAAATTGTCCACATTAAAATCAGCCTTGATTTCAGTAAAGCTTTTGTTTCTTTCTTTTTTCTTTAGATCAGTGGTTCTTAAAGTGTGGCTCTCAGACCAGCAGCGTCAGCATCACCTGGGAACTTGTTAGAAATGCAGATTCCTGGTTCAGAGCTATTGGATCAGAAACTCTGGTGGTGGGGCCCAGCAACCTGTGTTTAAACAAGTCCCATTGATGATCCTGATGCACGCCCAAGTGTGAGAACCACTGCTAAGAGGTGTTAGAGGGAGAGTAAGATAGGATCATCTTGACTTGGACTTTAAAAAAATTGTGTTTCTTTTCATTTCCAAGGGTAATCTTTTGTACAGTTAATTCAGAATGGAAGACAATGCTACTGAAACTAAATATTACCAGCCATCCTAGTCAAAGCTGAGAAAATCCCCTTCAGGTGATTAACCATAATGTAGAAATAGAAAGAATTGACCTCTTGCTGGTTGTAGTAAGCCGAGATCACACCACTGCACTCCAACTTAGGTGACAGAGCCAGACTCCATCTCAAAAAACAAAAAACAAAAACAAAAAAAGAACGAAAGAAACGACCTCTTGCTTGTTTACACCCAGCTCCATATTATTCAACAACAATTATCTTACTTTTTTGTTTTTAAAAGTTAAAACATTCAGAAACAATTGCAGATTATATGACAAATGCCTGTGTATACAAGCCATCTAGAATTGATAAATGTTAATGTTTTACACATTTTCTTTTAATGTTATCTTTTCTTTTAACAGATAAAATTAAAATGTCTTATTTTCTCTGCCCCAAGCCTATTCCCCTTTCTCCTTTTCTCTTTCCTTCTCTTCATCCCCAGAAGCCACCTCCACTATGAATCTAGCAATATTCAGTCTGTGTGTTTATAATTTTATCACATATATATGCATTCATGATTGATATTGGTATTGCTTTGGGTCAGTTTTTCCTCCACATTGACACAAATGAAGTTATATGAGGTGCATAATGTTTATAAGCTTGCTTGTTTCAGTCAGTTTTATGTTTTATGTCTTAATAAGATCCACTTGATTGATAAATTAATTCCCATCTTTCCTTCTCCCTTCCTGTGCTTTATAGACTTTGCTTTGCTACCTTGACAATAGGCAAAGAAAAGGCTAAGGGGGCTGGGCTTGAAAACTGATGTTACTCACTAGCAACTCTAGCCAAACATGATAAAAGATAACCTCTTGAAGCAAAGGAAGGTCTGGTCAGAGTCGAGAAGATGACTAATCAAGAAGAAATAGGTTTGGTACTTGGCATTGATTACCCCATAAGGAATATCTGGAGGACATTCAGTGCTGGTTGCTTGTATAGGACACAGAGCAGAGTTGGAACTTTCAGGAGTCCTTTTCATGCATTATTCTTGTCCTGGTAGGAGTCTCAAAACCAAACGACCACTGCCACTGTCATCAGGACTCAGTGGACCCTTCGAAAGTCATCTGTGGGAGGCCTGGCTTTGTGCATGCTTCCTCCCAGTTTACAGCTGTTTAAACCTGGACTGGGAAGAATTCAAGAGTGGAAAGTAGTCAATGCTGCAGAAAGCCCAGAGCCAATCCCAATGCTGTCCAATTCCCCTGCCATGCATCACTGAGTGTTAAATAAAAAATGATTTTTTTCTCTTCAGTCCATGGATGGATAGGTGTTTGTTGGGACTAAATTAGGGTACCTGCCAATGGGAAGGGTTATGCGTTGAATTATGTCCCCTGAAAGATATGTTGAAGTTCTAACTCCCAATACCTTAAAATGTGACCCTATTTGGAAACTGGGTCATTGAAGATATAATTAATTAAGTTGAGATAAGTTCATACTGGACTAGAATGAGCTCTTAATCCAACATGGCTGGTGTTCTTATGAAAAGAGGAGAAAACACAGAGACAGACACACAGGCGGAGCCCCACAAGACCACAGAGGTGGAGACTGGAATGAGGCATCTATAAGCCAAAGAATGCCAAGGATTGCTGGCAACCACCAGAAGCTAGGAAGACGCAAAGAAGGATTCTCCCCTAGAGCCCTCAAAGGGAGTGTGGCCTTGCTGACAACTTGATTTTGAACTTCTAGTCTCCAGACCTGCAAGAGAATAAGTTTCTGTTGTCTTAAGCTACCCAGTTTATGGCTGAAGTTAATATAGAAGGCCGATGAAGAGTCAGCTTTCCTCAACTCAGCATGTTTAAGAGAGTTCCCAGAGACCCATTCCATGTAAGTAAACTGATTATTCCAGATATCTGGGGGAGTTGGGTAGTCTAGTTAACTAATTTTCTGGTTTGAGTATTAATCAGCTTACTCTGAATATTTAATTTATACTGCTAGTGTTATTGTTACATATTTTAAACTGTTAAGTAATCAACAATTATTATAGTGTAATCAAAAAAATCCACACAATCACCAAATTTCCCGTAGACTCCATAATATTACCATGTTTTAATAAAGACATGAAAATAATTCAAAAAACTTATAGACAAAAGATTTTCATTTCACTGAACCAAATTCCAAGAGTTTATACAACAATGTGATATAATTAACACTAAAACTATATTATCCTTATTTAAATCTTTCTTTGATAATTCACAAAACACTTTTAGATGTTGCAGAGGTTTTAAGCACAACATCAAACTAGTTATGGTTGTTGGATCTTGGGGGCTAATTCAGCGTATTTGTGTGTGTGTGTGTGTGTGTGTGTGTGTGTGTGTGTGTGTGTGTATGTGTGTCATCAAAGCCAGTTCTGTTACTTGAACTTTCTGGCTGTTCAGACTCTAATCTGCTGAGTGGAGGACACATTGTTGTGTGACATGAGAATCCAATGGTAAAGCTTTCTGACAAGATAATCCATGAATATTGGTCTGAGAGGGGACAACAAGGTGACCACAGGCATTGGAGAAAATCCATGTGATGATGCATTCAGCAGCCTTGTGGTTTCTCCCAGGGTCTCTTAACTTTCGGCCACTCCCACATTTGTTTTTGTATCCTCAGAGGAATTCTGAGGCCCCCAAGTACAAGCAAAGGAAAGGTATTGTCTCCTTACAACAGCATGCCTAATGTTACACGAATCATGCAAGGTCTAATCTATTCATCATCTGTGAAATTTAATTGACATAGCTAGAAAGATGATCTGAATGGTCTTCTGTGTATGATAAAAACGCTGAATGGCCGGGCACGGTGGCTCACACCTGTAATCCCAGCACTTTGGGAGGCTGAGGTGGGTGGATCACGAGGTCAGGGGTTCGAGACCAGCCTGACCAACATGGTGAAACCCCATCTCTACTAAAAATACAAAAATTAGCTTGGCGTGGTGGCGGGCACCTGTAATCCCAGCTACTCAGGAAGCTGAGGCAGGAGAATTGCTTGAACCCGGGAGGCGGAGGTTGCAGTGAGCCGAGATTGCACCACTGTACTCCAGCCTGGGCAAAAGAGTAAGACTCCATCTAAAAAAAAAAAAAAAAAAAAAATGCTGAACATGGATTCCCTCCTTAAAAAAGGATTCACTAGCAAATGCAAGATTTTGTTAAATGGAATCATTTAGAGTTGGGGTCTAATGAGCAAACTTCCTTTTAAAAAAGGACCAGAGAGTAACTATTTAGGGTACTTTGTGCTTTCTGCAGACTTTGTGTTGATGGACTAACCGAGCAAAAAAGTTAAATGACCAAGAGCCCATGTATATTCATTAGGTAAGGGACATAAAAAAGTATATAGATATTCTTAATATAAGGTAAAACATGAGAAAGAGATTCCAAAGATGCAAAGATAAAGTGTTATATTAGTCCAGATGACCTCTTTTAGCCAAGGGTATCTTAAGCCATAATGGTAATAAATTTTGAGCAGATATTCTCTTATTAGTCAAATCATTAATTACTCAATTTACTTAAAAACGACCTCAAGTCAAAAAATCACTGTAGCCAATTTATATTGACCAGATTTTATAGTTTCTGAGTGAAGAGACATTTGTTTTTCTCATAGTGTAGTGAGTAGGCAGAGATGATAGATATTCAGTAAATGTTGACTAATTCCTGTTCTGATTCTAACTTTAGAAGCCAAGAATATTTGATTTTGAGATCATGTTTCTTTCTTGTCTTAATTTTTTAAATCAACAAATGCACAAATTTGGCCATATCTACCAAATTTACAGATGTAGTTATTCTTTTCCCAGCAATCCCACATTTTGTCACTGATCCTACACATACATATGCACAAGAAAGGAAGGCTATGTGTACAAGGTTACTCATTGCAGCATTGCTCACAACCTAGTGTCTGGTAATGGAGGCCTGTTTTATTGGAACACAGTCATGCCCTATCATTTACATATTGTCGATGGCACTACAAGGGCAGACCTAAAATAGTTATACTCTCTGACCCTTAAAAAAAAAAGTCTGCTGATCTCAACTCTAAGTGATTCAGTTTAACAGAACCTTACATTTGCTTGTATAGTACATGCAAATACAAATACAGAACAGTTAAGAAGAAAACAGAAACCACAAGCTTCACTCTGGAGAATGTGTAGGAAGGATGGTGTTCTCTTAGTTCACGAATCCTTCTCCCCAAGAAAGCAAAGACAGAAGGTAAAGATGCGTCATCATTAATTTATTTGACAAGTATTCATTGGGTGTGTACCCTGGGGAAGGAGCTCCTGGGACTGCAGGATGCAAAGAAGGGTAAGGCATGGTCTTTCCTCCTGGGGGCTCACAGTCTAGCAAGGGAGTCAGACATGTTCAATAATTATGATACGAAATGATCTGTGCTGTAAGAAAGGGAAGAAAAAGGTGCCGTGGGAGCGACAGCAACAGCAGAAAATGTGTGAGTCTGCCCAAGGCTTTAAAAAAAACCATGTGCTATAACAGAGAGAGGACATTTACAGAAGGGAGTCATGTTGAAATAAAAATTGCCAATGAGACAGGTTTTACTCTTTGCACAAATGAGGATGATGAATGAACATATGTCTAATTCAAAAGCCAAACAAAATGTTTAGGCCCGAGAGTATTACTGTATCTTATCTTTTTTTCCCCCCAGGATTTTAACTTTATGCAGCTAGATTTGCTTTTAGAATTCTGACCTATTCGAACTTTTACAGTGGATCATTTGATGCTTTGTGAAAACAAAATCTTCATCTTAGTGTTGGAGGCATTCTTTACAGAGGCAATATTTATTTTCCTCTTTTGATTTACCATAGGTTTAGCGTATAATAGAGGCAGATCAGTCTGCAAGTGGTGTTTAAAAATGGAGAGCTCACTCATCCATGTGAGTGGAGGGAGATGAGAAAACACCAGCTTCACTTCCAGCATACCGGGTTTTCATTTTCATTTTATATCAGCTCACGCTACTTGTTTTGGAGACTGCTATCACTGAGGTTTCATTAGTATTGCTCATATATGGAATAAAATGAAAAGATGTATGACAGGAGCATTGATACATAAAGTAGAACATTCAGATTCACATTACATTTCCTTGATGGCTTCCATTTGCTTCTGCAGATCCTTTCTACTCTTCACCTTTTCTACTCCGCTTTATGGACTGAAGGGCTGATCTGCATGGATTCCATAAATGTGCTTCCTGACCTCTGGCTTCTGGTTGGGTTCAGCCAATGGGAAACCGTGGCAGATTGCAAGAGGGGAAGACAGTGAAGTTCAAAGTATTATTCCCCCAGCTGCATCCTGTAGGGTCATCATAAGGTGCATCCCTCGGCATGCAGCCAATTTCACTCAATTTTCAATGCTCACTGTCTGCAAGTTCCAGTAACTGCCTTTCCCTTGGCCCTGTTGTTACTAGCCCTGGGATTCTTTGCCACTCCTTGTGATTTCTCTATTGCCTCCCACACATTTGTCAATAGTTTCTTTTTTAAACTTGCCTCATATTAGCCTTGCTGATTGTGCTGTGCCACGGAGCTAAGGGATTCAGTATTCCTGTAAGGTTATTTTGCAACTAAAAAATCTTAAATGCAGCCGGGCACAGTGGCTCACACCTGTAATCCCAGTGCTTTGGGTGGCCGAGGCAGGTGGATCACCTGAGGTCAGGAGTTTGAGACCAGCCTGGC
>NW_012105254.1:1481428-1498303 GCF_000951045.1 Mandrillus leucophaeus
AAAAAAAAAAAAAAAAAAAAAAAAAAAAAATTAAATGCATAGAAGAAATCACTATTAAAATCCTTTTATGAAGGGAAGGATTCTTCTGTAAATATAAATGGGCATCTCTTAATTTTAGAAAAATGTAGATGTTTATACATTGGAGTTATATGGAGTATTGCTGTTTTTTGCATGCAGTTTCAAGTTCAAATTTTTCAGATACCATTCAGAACACGTCTCATTCCTCTTCCTTGTGAAGAGTCCTACAAATATTGAAGACATCTGTTATTTTGTCCCCCTAGGGTTCCTCTGCATTGTGATGAGTCACTTTCTTCCCACTCAAGACCAACAAATACTCCTTATAGGACATAATTTTTAATGTGTTCACCATCCTGATTTATCTCCTCTGAATAGGCTTTGCTGGAGACATCCAGATTGTCTGACTCAGATGCAGTCCACCTGAGAATTGTAAGCAAAAATAAAAAGTTTCACTGAAGTTGTTAGCACTCATGGACCACTAAGATGTAATCATATTCCCATAATGTACTTGATAAGTCTTGTCAAAGAAATGAGTCTGCACTGTGATCTGAAGGTTGCCAGCCATGGTCTGACAAGGGCAGAAAGACTTCAGTCCAACCCTCACTGCCTTCATTCTAGATGGCACACTGCTAGGACTATATTCACTACCCCCACCCCCAGTTATGGCACACTATTGAGTGATAATCATCCTTTAGTTAACCAAAGAATCTCCAAGTCTTTTCACACATGAGGCAGTTAAGCTAGAGTCCTCCTATTCCGTATTTGTGAAGTCATTAGGTTTTTCTTTAGACATAAGGGTACTCCATGACTTTTACCCCTAATACACTGCTTATTGGCTGGACGACCTCACATTGAATCTCTTAGGATCAAGAGTAAGCAAACATAAAAAGAAACCCTCCAGAATCACATTACCTGACTTCAAATTGTACTACAGAGCTATACTAACCAAAACAGCATGGTACTGACATAAAACAGATACATAGACCAATGGAATAGAATAGAGAACCCAGAAACAAATCCACACACCTACAGTGAACTTATTTTCAACTAAGGTGACAAGAACATACCTGGGGAAAAGACAGTCTCTTCAATAAATGTTGCTGGGAAAACTGGATATCCATATGCAGAAGAATGAAACTAGACCCTTATCTCTCACCACACGCATACATTTAAAAAAAGGATTAAAGAATCAAATATAAGACCTAAAACTATGAAACTACTACAAGAAAACATTGGGGAAACTCTCCAGGACCTTGGTCTGGGCAAAGATTTCTTGAGTAATACCCCACTAGCACAGGCAACCAAAGCAAAAATGGAAAAATGGAATAATATCAAGCTAAAAAGCTTCTGTGAAGCAAAGGAAACAACAAAGTGAAGCGACAACCCATACAATGGGAGAAGATATTTGCAAACTACCTGTCTGACAAGGGATTAATAACCAGAACATGCAAGAAGCTCAAACAACTCTATAGGAAAAAATCTAGAAATCTGATTAAATAATAGCCAAAAGATCTGAATAGACATTTCTCAAAAGAAGACAAATGGCATACAGGCATACAAAAAGGTGCTCAATATCATTGATCGTCAGAGAAATGCAAGTAAAAACTACACTGTGATATCATCTCACCCTAGTTAAAATGGCTTATATCCAGAAGACAGGCAATAATAAATGCTAATGAGGATGTGGAGAAAAGGGAAACCTTGTACACCGTTTGTGGGAGTGTAAATTAGTACAACCACTGTGGAGAACAGTTTGGACTTTCCTCAGAAAACTAAAATAGAGCTATCATATGACCCAGCAATTCCACTGCTGGGTATATACCCACAAGAAAGGAAATCAATACATCGAAGGGATATCTGCATTCCCATGTTTGTTGCAGCTCTGTTCACAATAGCCAACATTTGGAAGTCCACCAACAGATAAATAGATAAAGAAAATGTGGTACTTATACACAATGGAGTATACGCCATAAAAAAGAATGAGATTCAGTCATTTGCAACGACATGAATGGAACTGGAGGTTATTATGCTAAGTGAAATAAGCCAGACACTGAAAGAGAAACATTGTGTGTTCTCACTTATTTGTGGAATCTAAACATCAAAACAATTGAACTCATAGAGTTAGAGAATATAATGATGGTTACCAGAGGCTGGGAAGGGTAGTTGAGGGGTGGGTGAGGGGGAGGTAGGGGTGGTTAATGGGTACAAAAAATAGTTAGAAAGAATGATAGCATTTGATAGCACAACAGGGGGACTATAGTCAGCAATAAATTCATTGTACATTTAAAAATAACTAAAAGAGTATAATTGAAGTGTTTGTAATGCAAAGGATAAATGCTTGAGAGTATGGATACCCCATCTTCCATGATGTAATAATTATGCATTGCATGCTTGTATTAAAATAGCTCGTCTACCCCATACATGTATGCACCTACCATGTACCCACAAAAATTAAAAATTAAAAAAGAAGCCCTCTGTAAAGTTGCTTATATTTCATATAACAGTTCTGATGTGAGCAGTCTGGGTCATCAGAGAACCTTTGCCCCATATGGCCTTCTAGGGACCCAGGCTAGCTCCCACCTTGTAGCTCAGTCATTCTCCTGGGGCACTGTCTTTATCTACATTCTTGAGGCTGGACTACTGTCAAGTCTGTCCCCGTTTCAGCCAGTGGGAAAGGAAAGGGAGCATATAAGAGGTTCTCAACATCTTAAAAGAGAGTTGGAAGTAGAACTCATCATATGTGCCAACATTTAATGAGTGAGAACTCAGTCACATGACCATGCCTAACTGCAAAGGAGGCTGGGGAATATAGTCTACTTGAGCAATCATGTACTAGACACAAGTCTATTTCTATATAAGAAGGGGAGGACAGATTTTGGTAGTCAACTATTGTTTTTACTACTAACCTCATCCCCTTAGACTCTTCCTATTGTTAATTAATTAATTCATCTGTCCATTCACAAAACATTCTTTGAGAATCCAGTGTAAGGCACTGAGATAAATACCAGAGGAATGCAAAGATAGGGAGCCTGTAATGAAACGATTTAAAATCTAGTCTGTTAAAGCTTCTTTGGATCTGAATTATGCAACCTAGTGTATTAATATGCCCAGCTTCCTGTCACAAACATGTTTGGTTAGCATATGACCAACATTATCTTCCAAATCTGTGATCAATATGTTGAATAGTGAGAGGTGAGAATAGAGCCTTTTGGAGATCACTAGGAATTTTCCCCTGTGTTGACTTGACCCAGCAATGAGATCCTATGAGGTAAGGATGTTCAACCATTAAACATCCATCCAACTTTCATTTAGCCTGTTCCCAAGGACATCTTGACAGGCTTTGTCAATGATTTGCTAGTCTTCACATTCTCTTTGGCTACCACATTCTCTGATCTACCACTCAGATGTCACCATCAGAAATGAGAATCAAATGGCCAGATGTTACTTGTCCTGAGTAAATCTTTCCCCATGACGAGCACCACTTGTCTTCACAAATAGTCCTTCCAATAGCCTGCTCTAGAATCTTGTTCTACAAATTGTTCATTAGGCTATAGAAAGAGAATTCTCCTTTACTCTTTTAAGAATTAGGACCACCTTATCTGTTCATGTATTTAGCATCTCTCCCATACTTTATGACTCTTCAAACTTATTGAATATAATCTCTTGTTTAAGTTTTTCAGAGTCCTGGGATATAACTGATTCAAGCTAAGGAATTTAAAATAAAGAAAAAGACTTGTTACCTTCATGCAGTCTTCTCACCCTTCTTTGTCTTCACTTCACTGTTAACACTATTTGATTTATATTCTCTAGTCCAAAGATCATTCTTTTTAACAGAGAAGAATAAGAAAATAGCTTTGGGTTGAATAAGGTTGCTTTCTCTATCACCTATTAGCATTATATTATCAGCCCCAAATAACATAATCTTTCTTCCTTCTTAATTTGTCTTTTTCTACTAGACATTTAAAATATGGGAGCACCTGTCTGCTCTGTCCTGCCTTAGCTAAGCCTTCTACATTTGATGCTGCCTCTCTTAACCTTTGGAATCTGCTGATCTTTTTCAGCTTAGCTATCTCCCAATATCCAAGATATGCAATATCTTACCCTTTGTCCCTCATATCCCCACTCAATAATTTATCTTTTTTTCTCCCACCTTGGAGTGGTTCAGTCTCTTGGGTTCATACTTTTGCCAGGGTCTCCTGGCTCTTGCCCTCTTCTCTGGTTATATTTCTGAAAATGAAATATTTATAATTTCAGAAAATTATATATTTCTGAAAATTAGAGTTAAACTAAGCATTGAGAGTGTGTGTGTGTGTGTGTGTGTGTGTGTGTGTGTGTGTGTGTACATGCATACATGCACATCTGTTGTGGAATGCCTGTTCCTCTCTTCTCACCCATCCAATCAGTGTTCAGTATCTCAACTGATTATTATAAAGTAGGTTTAATGTCTGGAAAATGTTTACATTCAGATATCTATGTAACAAAGACTTTATCAAATTAATTTCTTCCTTTTTGATAGATGCCAAGGAATAAATAAAAAAGATGTAATCCATAGTGCCAGCTTTTATGGAGCATAAAATTTAATTATGTCCCATGTAGGATAAGCAAACCTATGTGGGGCATAATTAGAAAATGTTACATAGTGTATAATCATGGATTGAGAACATGGACCTAGTGTGGTAGAGAGAGTTATATGATGAAAATCTTTTGATACCTATTTCTGTTTCTCTGTGCGAAATCATCCTCTATGCAATAACATTTTAATGAATAGTAAATTACTTTAGCACAGCTTTTGATTTTTATCATGGAAGAAAGGTGGTTAAATGGAAGTGAAAGGGTGGGTTAGAACTTCCATAATGTGTTCCATATACTTGCTAAGATAGTCCTGGTAAGCGTCAGAGAATTGTGGTCTTGGTTTTTCCTATTCTGGATACTAACTGCTTGCAATACTTAGGGAGAGTTCACCCATTCGACTTGCATAAATGTCTGTAACAGATGGTGGTTCTTAAAATCTACACCTATGAAAACTTCAAAAGGATTAGATGGAGATTATTTCTATTCCAAAATTATAGAATAAGAACTTTATACAGTTTACCTATGATCAATTGTTAAAACAAAAAAACTACATGTGACATAGTGACATATGTTGAGGTTCTGTTCTTTATTTCCTGTTCCCTTTTCATTAAGAAACTGGTCACAATCCTTACTGTATGTGGCTGAGAGATTTTCTCTATTTAGGAGTTCTTTCCTTTTTCTGGAAACATTCTGCTGATTTTCTTCTAAATATCGTGTATCAGACAGAGGCCTGGAAGCTTTTCCTGTAAGAGCCCAGATAGTAAATATTTTAGGCCTTGTGAGCCATAAGATGTCTGTTGCAACTACTCCACTCTGCCATTGTAGAGAGAAAGCATCCTTAGACAATATATAAATGAATGGGCGTGGCTGTTTTCCAATAAAGAATTGTTTATAAAAATAATCTGGCCCATTACCTATTTTTGAAGTAATGGAAAAATGAAAACATTTTATTTTTCCCACATACAAGTCCTTGCTGAAATTGTTTTCCAATTTTACATCTCTTATTAACATTTTTTGCAAAATTATCAGTCCCTTCATCCTTAATTTCTGAGGTTTATATTACCAGTTGATTGCTAATGAGGCTGCTTCATCTAGTACCTGTTGAACCCATGTCAGAAAGCCTGCTGTTGGCTTTTCTCTCTAGCACAGTTTTCAGTAGCTTTCTTAGTTTGAACTGCTTGGACTATGACTAGATGCCTCTAACTTATTTTCCATGTCATCTGCTGAACTGCAGAGGAGTAAGTTTTATTGTGCTTATTCTCTGTTGGAAAGAGTATTTTTCATATTGACGCCTGAGCTAAAGGCACATTCCTCCAGTAGGGAGTAGCAAGGATGCCACGACACTTTCTGCCAATCTTTCTTTCCCACAGCTCATATGTTCTGGAAATTCAACAATTTCTTACCCATAGTTAAATTGGCCTTCAAGAGATAAAAGAGTACATTAATATTTCTAAATGGAGTATTGCACCAAAACCTGGGAATATGAGTGATAATCAGGTAACTTAGTGAGAGCATATTTACTAAATGTCCTACTGATACTGAACTGTGAATAATTAACTTAAATAGCAGCTGTGTGTGACTGCTCTTGGAGCTAACATGTCTCTCCTAGGAGGAGACTGTGTCCATATTTTGCTTCCTCTATCATGATTGGTGTTTTCTAGGTCTTAGTCTGGGCCCTTTCCTCTTCTCTCTTTAGTACAGGCCTTGGCAAATTATGGCCTGTGGGCCAACTCTAGCCTATTGCCTGTTTTTGTAAATAAAGTTTTATTGGAACACAGTCATTACCATTAATCTGCACATTGTCTATGACTGCTTTCTCCCTACAATAACAGTACTGAGTTTTTTTCAACAGAAACTGTGTATGGTCCATAAAGCTGAAGATATTTACTTCCCAGGCCTTTACAGGGAAAGTTTGCTGACTTGTGCTCTAGAAGGCACCCATCATCATGGCTTTCAGCTCTATTTTACCTACTGACAACTCCCACATTTATTTTTACCCCAAATCTCTCCTCTGAATTCTAGTTACATATATTCACCTTCTTATTTGATAAATCCACTTGAATGTCTCAAGCTAAGTTTAAAATGTTCAACAAATACTTGATTTTACTCCTTTCTCTCACCAAGTTTTCCCCATGTCGGTAAAGACCACCACCAGGCAGAGAATTTCTCAAGCCAGAAATCTGACTGAGCCAGAAATCTGGGAGTATCTGGGATTCATTCGAGACTTTTCAATGTTCTGTTCTGAGCACATCCAGTTCATCAGTCATTTCTTGATTCTATCTCAAAACTAAACCCCACATCCCTCCACTTCTCTCCATTCCCGCCACTCCCACCCGAGTCCACTGTCATCCTTGTCTGGACCTCACCTCCACCTACAATATATTGTCCACTCAGTGGACAGATTAATCTTTTTAAAGAAAATATAGAATCCATTTGTCATCAGGCTTAAAACCTTTCCGTGGCTTTCCATTGCATTTTGAAAAATATATAGTCCCTTACTATGTCCTATAAGCATATTCTGCCCCTGCCAACCTCATCATCTTTATCTTAGTCTTAGTCATCATCCTCATATTTCTTGTTTTCTTTCGGTTCTTAAAACATGAGAATGAAGTTCATAGTCTTCACATACACTGTTCCTCCTCCTGGAATGCTCCACCTCTTCCTCTCCCTGTGACCGGCTCCTTTTCAGCCTGCCACAGTCCAATGGAATCTCTATCCTTATGACCTTCCTGATGACTCATCTGATATTCTCATTTTAGTTTTATTTGGCTTTACTTATGTAAAGTTCAATTGTCAGGTAATAAGGCTTAAAAAGAATTTATACTTTTTAAAAATTGGTATTAAACATAATTATATATGAAAAATATTTGTAATATATATGTGAGGAGTACAGATTAACAATCAAATGAACAGCTGCATACCTGCAACTCAGCTTAAGAAGAGAATCTTACCAAAACTTTAAAGCTACTTGTATTCCTTCCACACACCATCTCCCTCCACCTACAAGAATCTCTAACCCAAATTTTGTTTTTATTGTTTATTTTAAAGGCGTAATATCTATGTGGATATTGGTGTACCAGCACTGTCCAATAGAAATATAATGTAAGCTACAAATGCAAGCCACATGTAATTTTCAATTTTCCAGTGGCCACATTTAAATTAGTATAAAGAAACAGGTGAAATTCATTAAAGATATATTTTATTTAACCCAATCTATCCAAAATACTGTCATTTTGCTGTGGAGTCAATACAAAAATTATTAGTGAGGTATTTCACATTCTTTTTAAAATATGAATTCTTTGAAATCTTGTGCATATTTTAAATGTACAGAACATCTGAATTTGGACCGTCCACTTTTCAAATGCTTATTAGCCACATGTGGCCAGTGGCTACTATATTGGGCAGTATAGCTGCATATAGCATTGTCTTTAGTTTTGTATATTTTTGGACTTCATACAAATGGAAACCAGTTCATGTATTTTATTAATGTGATTTGCATTTTCCCCTCAATATTATGCTGCAAAAGTTGTCCAAGTTGACATGCCTAGCTCTAGGTCATTAATTTTCATTAGATGAATATCCACAACTATTCACTCATTCTCTTGTCAATTGGCAGTTGGATTGTTCCCAATATTTTGTGATTACAAACAACATAGATAAGAACATTTTTGAATCTGTATTCTGATGCACATATTCAAGAGATTTTCTAGTCTTAGAGGATATATTCCTCAGAATGGAACTAATGAGCATCAGAATATATTCAGTTTCAGTTTTGTTGTTTAATGCCAAAACATAAAGTATCAGGCCCCACTTCCATTCCTATCTTTGCTGAGTTATCCCAAGCCTGAGTTTTGGGTAATGATTTTCTTTCTCTTCTTTGTATTTGTAAATATACATGCATACTCAAATAAAATGTACTTATTTTGCTTGTTTTAGAATTTAATATAGTTTAAACTACACAGAATGTTTTCTTTTGTGACTTTTTTGATTCATCCAATATAGCTCTATTTCATCAATTTTCATTGCTATGGAATATTTCATTTTCTGGTTATAACACAGTTTACTTACTGATTCTATTATGGATGAATGCTTGAATTGTTTCCTCTTTCAGATGATATAAATATTACATTGTTGAATATTCTTGTGTGTTCTTCTTGGACCACATGGGCATGAGCTTCTTTAGAATGTACATATAGAAGTGGAATTACTGGGTTATAGAACATGTTCTATTTTACTAGGAAAGACCAAGCTCTACTCCAAAAATGGTTGTGCCAGTTCATATTCCAAACAGCCATGTATGAGAGTTCTGGTTGCTCCACATTCATACCAATATCTGGAATTGTAACTTTTGATTTTGTTAAAATGTGCATGGAATTGGTATTATTGTGGTATTAATTTGCATTTCCATATTAATACATGTGAACACATTCAAATGTCCTATTTTGTAATATGTCTGTTCTACTGTTTCCCTCACTTTTCAAATAGTTTTGTCTTTGTTGTTAAGGATTCCTGTGGCTGGGCATGGTGGCTTACACCTGTAATCCCAACACTGGGAGTCCGAAGCAGGAGGATCACTTGATGCCAGGAGTTCGAGACCAGCCTGGCCAGCATTGTGAAACCCCATCACTACTACAAATGCAAAGATTAGCCAGGAGTGGTGACAAGTGTCTGTAATCCCAGCTATTTGGGAGGCTGAGGCATGAGAATCACTTGAACCTGGGAGGTGGAGGCTGCAGTGAGGCAAGATCACACCCCTGCACTCCAGCCTGGGCAACAGAGCGAAACTCTGTCTCAAAAAAAAAAAAAAAAAAAAGAAAGAAAGAAAGAAAAGGATTCCTAAGGTGCAGTTATAGGGCCTGAGCACTAATTATTTGTTGGTTATATGTGTAGCAAGTACTTTTTCCCATCTTACGTTTTTACTTAACTCTCGTTATGATTTCTTTTGGTAAATGGAATTCCTTTTTATTAAAGTAGTCTAATTTATCAATTATTTCATTTGTGGAAAATATATTTTCTATCATATTAAGAAACCTTTCTCTATTTAGAGTACATAAAGATATTTTACATTACCATATAAGTGCTTTTTAATTTTGCCTTTCAAATTTAGGTCTTAATCCATCTAAAACTGATTTTTGTGTACACATAAGTTAAGGTACTGGCTTTCTTTCTTTTTCCCCCTGCATTTGTGAGCAGCCGTTGAATTGTGTTTATTGAAGAGTCCATCCCTTCCCCACTGACCTTCCTTGGTTGTAAATTGTGTCCGGATACACAAGCATCTATTTTAGGGCTCTCTATTCTGTTCCATCGATCTATTGTGTATTTGCATCAGTATCATGCTGCCTGAAGAAGTATAGTTTTATATTAAGTCTTGATATCTGGTGGAGCAAGTCCCATTCTTGCTCTTTGTTATTAAGAATGTCATGATCATTCAGAGGCCTTTGCACTTCCCTATCATTTTTGGAACAAGTATGTGTTGAGTACTTACTCTGGTCAAACAGGCTTCTGAATTCTGAGGATACAGTAGTGAACAAATCAGACCAACTCCAAGCCCATGTAGACATTGCAAACCATGGTTGAGGGAGAAAGAAAATAAATAAACACACACATCTCAGGTGGTAATGACTGGTATCGTAAACTAAAGCAGGCTAAGGGGGTCCGGACTGTGAGGTGGAATCTGTTTTTTTGTTTGTTTGTTTTGTTTTGTGTTTGTTTGATTTTTATTAGTAAGGGAGGTCCAGGAAAGCCTCTCTGAGAAAGAGACATTTGAACACTGGTCAGGAAGATGTGAGATAGTAAGCCACCCAGATATGTGGTGGAAGAAAGTTCCAGGGAGAGGAGGCTGCAAGGGAAAGCACAGAGAACCTAGGTGAAAGAGGCCACTTAAGTCCTTGTAGGTTATTGACTGAACATCAGCTGCTTCTGTGCATCAGAAGGAAGGTCACTGGAGAATCTGAGCAGGGAACTGATATATATATCTTTTCAATGAAAGTCAAAGGGCAGTACTGTCGTCTTTTGATGCCTCTGGTGTTTTCTGTAGTGAAACTGCTATGCGTTAGCACAAACGGATGACTTACTTCCATTTCCAAGCTTTATTCTGCAATGAGAAATGGCCTTTTCCATGCTTCCTAACATTCTAAGAATAAGCTGTTTGGACTTTGGCATTTTCAGGCTGCAAGGCATATCATACATTATCCCAGTGAATCATGTGGTTCAGCACCAGTTACCCACTAACAGTTGATCTCTTGTTCTGAAGGGCTGAATAATTGCAGACGGAAACAATTTAAAGACATAAAATTTCATGCAGGCTGCAAGGATTGAGAAATGTAATCTAATGATATACACACGTAAGTGTGGTGGACACAGAGCTTAGATGAGCCTAAGCAAAGATACACTTTTCTATTTCACCATCAGCTTCATTAAGTCATTAGGAATGGTTGGCCAGTCACTCATCAGAGCCTGGGAAGGATGTTTAGCCAGTGGAGCTTTGCTCCAAAGCTCTCCAGGCCCCCAGACCTCCTTCCCTCAGGCAAGGCTTTTGAACTGTGGCTTAAGCAAATCAACGCCTAAACCCTTGGAAAATTGAAAGGGATTCCAAAGTTATCTGGTCCAAACTGCACCCAGTGGAGGACTTTCCTTTGTAGTGTTGCCTCTCTGTCTCTCTTTCTTTCCCTCTCTCTCTCTCTCTGTGCACACAGTGTGTGTCTGTATGTGTGTGTGTGTGTGTGCTAGAGAGAGAGAGTCTGTGTGATGAACTTCTCTCCCTTACTTGTTTAGTTATCTCTCCTTTGACACTGAAATATTCATGAAGGCAAGATGCTGTCTTGTTCACCACTGTAACCCCAGTGCTTAGCACAGTGCTTGGTATTCATATGCTCAACAAATTGTTGTTAAATAAATAGCTTCTTCCTTATGCAAAAATCTTGTGAGCAGCAGTCCTTGATGAAAGCAGTCTTAGTTTTCTCAGGCTTCTGTTAAAAAAATACCATAGATTGGATGCTTAAACAAAAGAAATGCCTTTTCTCACAGTTCTGAAGGATGGAAGTTCAAGATCAGGGTGCCAGCATAGTTGAGTTCTGGTGAATGCTATCCTTCTGACTTGCAGATGGCTGCCTTCTCACTGTGTTCTCACATGGCAGTGAGAGAGAGAGAAAAGAGAGAGAGAAAGTGTGTGTGTGTGTGTGTGTGTGTGTGAGAGAGAGAGAGAGAGAGAGAGAACAAGCTTTCTGGTGTCTCTTCTTATAAGAGCACTAATTTCATAAGACCAAGCCTTACCCTCATGAACTAATTACGTCTTAAAGGTCCCCTCTCCAAATACCATCACACTGGGGATTAGAGCTTTCATATATGAATTTTGAGGGAACATAAACATTCAGTCCATAACACAAGTCCTCAGATGATGCGTGATCAAAGTAGTAGCAAAAGCAGTGTTTCTGTTATTTACTAAAAAGGTAGTGCCGGCCGGGCGTGGTGGCTCATGCCTGTAATCCCAGCACTTTGGGAAGCCGAGACGGGCGGATCACGAGGTCAAGAGCTAGAAACCATCCCGGCCAACATGGTGAAACCCTGTCTCTACTAAAAATACAAAAAAAATTAGACAGGCGTGGTGGCACGCACCTGTAGTCCCAGCTATTTGGGAAGCTGAGGCAGGAGAATCACTTGAACCCGGGAGGCGGAGGTAGCAGTGAACCGAGATAGTGCCGCTGCACTCCAGCCTGGCAACAGAGCGAGACTCTGTCAAAAAAAAAAAGGTAGTGCCATTCCAGTTTCCGGTTCTACAGTAAGGAGCTGGAACATCACCATTTCATACTAACAAGTAAAAAGCTGAACAAAGTGAAAAATCAACAATCTTCTTAGACCCATCAACAGGGACGACTGCTGTTTCCAAAACTGGAGAAACAGACTGGCAGATACAGTGTCCCATGACATACTGGAGTAGAAACCGCCACAGGGACCAGTGCCAGGGTAGGAAACCCTGAGCTGTAATTAAATTGCTGGAGGCTATGCGAGGACAAGACTGAGATTTAAAAACTCCAGGGGATCCAGTCATGGGGGGATGGTCTTTTATGCTCTTGTAAGTTTTACCTGCAGGAGCTTGACCGGGTTCTCACAGTAAATGTTGGAGGAAAATGCCCTTGTGCTTCTGGCAGAAGATGAAAAGGAACAATTTTGAAAAATGTTAGAGCACTCTCTTCTTAACATAGACTGCCCGCAGGAGAAACTATTTGATCAGAGCCTAACCTCTGGAGTTTTGTCAGAGCCTACCTGACCTGGCAGAAGGGAAATACCCAATTCCAGCCTTTTCTAGCTATCCTGTCCTACCTAAGGGAGAATGTGGAGAAAAAAATCTAAAAAAACCCTGTGGGAGCTCACACTCCAGAGGTACAGGCTCACTAAAAGACTGAGACCTAATCATGGGACTGTAGAACACTTCCTCCTCTTCCACACTTCACCACTCCATTACTAAAGGCCTATTTTCAGCAGCTTCTTTTACCCAGTACATCGTGGCCAGCTATCAAGAAAAAATTACAAGACACACTAAAAGGCAAAAAACACCATTCAAAAAGAGCAAATAACCAGAACTAGACTCAGATATGGCAGGGATGTTGGAATTATCAGACTGTGAGTTCAGAACTACTAGGATTAATTTGTTAAGGGGCCTAATGGAAAAAGTAGACAGCATGCAAGATCAGATGGACAATGTAAGCAAAGAGACAGAAATCCGAAGGAAGGAAGGAAGGAAGGGAGGGAGGGAGGGAGGGAGGAAGGAAGGAAGGAAGGAAGGAAGGAAGGTAGGAAGGAAGAAAGGAACGAACGAACGAACGAACGAAGGAATTCTAGAAATCAAAACCACTGTAGCAGAAATGAAGAATGTCTTCAATGGGATCATTAGTAGAATGAAGATAGCTGAACAAGGAATCTCGGCCTGAGGATGTATCAATAGAAACTGTCAAACCCAAAAAGCAAAGAGAACAAAGGCTGAAAAAACAGAAGAGAATGTCCAAAAACTGTGGGACAACTACAAATATGTAATGAAAACACCAGAAGAATAGAAAGAAACAGAAGACATATTTGAAACTATAATGACTAAGAACATCAGTCCTCACAGATGAGAAAGAACCAGTGCAAGAACTCTGGCAACTCTAAAAGTCAGAGTGTCTTACCTCCAAATAATCACATTAGCTTCCCTACAATGGTTTTTAACCAGGCTGAAATGACAGACATCGAATTCAGAATCTGGATGGCAATGAAGCTCGTTGAGACTCAGGAGCAAGTTGAAACCCAATCCAAAGAATCCGGTGAAACAATCCAAGACCTGAAAGACAAAATAACCATTTTAAGAAAGAACCAAACTGAATTTCTGGAACTGAAAAATTCACTATAAGAATTTTATACTTGGAAAAATTAACAGCAGAATAGACCAAGCTGAGAAAAGAATCTCAGAGCTTGCAGAAGGATTCCTCAAATCAACCCAGTCTGACAAAAATAAAGAAAAAAGAATTTTAAAATGAACAAAACCTCCAAGAAATATGGGACTATGTAAAGAGACAAAACCTATGACTTCTAGCATTTCTGAGACAGAAGGAGAGAGAGTAAGCAACTTGGAAAATATATTTAAGGACAGAGTCTATGAAAATTTCCCCAATCCTAGAGAGGTTGACATGCAAGTTTGCTAGAGGTTGACATGCAAATTCAAGAACGACAGAGAACCCCTGCTAGATACTCTACAAGACGACCATCCCTTAGGCACATAATCCTCATATTCACTGAGGTCACTGGGAAATAAAAAATTATAAAAGTAGCTGGAGAGAAGGGTCAGGTCACATACAAGGAAACCCCACCAGGCTAGCAGCAGACTTCTCAGGAGAAACCTTACAAACCAGAAAAGATTGGGGACCTATTTTCAGTGTTCTTAAAGAAAAGAAATTCGAACCCAGACTTTCATATACAGCCAAACTAAGCTTCATAAGCAAATGAGAAATAAAATACTTCTCAGACAAGCAAATGGTAGGGGAATTAAAAGACAGATAATGACAAGATGGATAAAATGACAACACCCCATCATCTGCTGTCTTCAAGAGATCCATCTCACATGTAATGACAACCACAGGCCCAAAGTAAAGGGATGGAGAAAGATCAACCATGCAAAGGAAAACAGAAAAGAGCAGGATTCATTATTCTTATATCAGATAAAACAGACTTTAGACCTACGACAATCAAGAAGGACAGGAAGGGCATTACATAATAATAAAGAGTACAATTCAACAAGAAGACTTAACTATCCTAAAAATATATACACTCAACAACAAAACACCCAGATTCATAAAAAAGTTCTTCTTGACCTGTAAGAAGACTTAGACAGCCGGACAATAATAGTTGGAGACTTCAACACCCCATTGACAACATTAGACAGATCATTGAGGCAGAAAATGAACAAAGAAATTCTAGACTTAAATTCAACACTTGAACAATTGGACCTAATAGACATCTACAGAATATGCCACCCAACGACTACAGCATATATGTTCTTCTCATCTGCATACAGAACATATTCGAAGATTGAACATGTGCTCAGTCATAAAGTAAGTCTCAGGACATTTTTTTAAAAAGTCAAAATTATATGAAGCATACTCTCGGACCACAATGCAATAAAAATAGAAATCAACATGAAGCAGATCTCTCAAAACTGCACAAATATATGGAAATTAAACAACTTACTCCTGAATAACTCCTGGATGAACAATGAAACTAAGGGAGAAATAAAAAAATTATTTGAAATTAATGAAAATAGGGACACAACTTACCAAAATCTGTGGGATGCATCTAAAGCAGTGTTAAAAGAAAAGTTTATAGTGCTAAGTGCCTTCATCAAGAAGGTAGAAAAATCTCAAATAAACAATCTAACTTTGTACCTAGAAGAACTAGAAAGAAAGAAAAAGACCATCCCCAAAGCTGGCAGAAGAAAAGAAAAGAAGATTAGAAAAGAACTGAATGAAACTGAAACACGAATATGCAGAAGATTAATGAAACCAAGAGTTTGTTTTTGGAAAAATAAACAAGATTGCTAGACTGGTAGCTAGATTAACAAACAAAAAGAGAGAACATAGAAATAAGTGCAATCAGAAATGACAAAGATGACATTACAACAGATCCCACAGAAATACAAAAGATTCCCAGAGACTATTATGAACAACTCTATGCATACAAAATAAGAAATCTAGAGGAAATGGATAAATTCCTGGAAATATACAAGGATTGAACCAGGAAGAAAGTGGAAACCTGAACAGATCAATAACAAGTTATGAAATTGAATCAATAATAAAAACCTACCAACCAACAAAATCTCTGGACCAGATGGATTCATAGCTCAGTTCTACCAGATGTACAAAGAAGAACTGGTACCAATCCTACTGAAACTATTCAAAAAAGGTGAGGAGTAGGGACTCTTCCCTAACTCATTCTATGAAGCCATCTTCAGTCTGAAACCAAAATCAGACAGAGACACATGAAAAAAGAAAACTTCAGGCCAATATCCCTGATGCAAAAATCTTCAACAAAATACTAACAATCTGAATCCAGCAGCACATAAAAAAGTTGATACACCATGACCAAGTAGGCTTTATTCCTGGGGTGCACAGCTGGTTCAACATATGCAAATCAATGAATGTGATTCACCACATAAATAGAACTAAAGCCAAAACCATATGATCATCTCAATAGACACAGAAAAATCTTTTGATAAAATCTGAAATCCCTTCGTGATAAAAAACATCAACAGACTAGGAATCAAAGGAACATCCCTCAAAATAATAACAGCCATCTATGACAAATCCACAGTCAACGTCATACTGAATATCCCTCAAAATAATAACAGCCATCTATGACAAATCCACAGTCAACATCATACTGGATGGGCAAAGCTGGAATCCTTCTTCTTCTTTTTTTTTTTTTTTAAATTTATTATACTTTAAGTTCTAGGGTACATGTGCACAATGTGCAGGTTTGTTACATAGGTATACGTGTGCCATGGTGGTTTGCTGCACCCATCAACTCATCATTTACATTAGGTATTTCTCCTAACACTATTCCTCCCCCAGCTCCCAACCCTCCAACAGGCCCTGGTGTGATGTTCCCCTCCTTGTGTCCACGTGTTCTCATTGTTCAGCTCCCACTTATGAGTGAGAACATGCGGTGTTTGGTTTTCTGTCCTTGTGATATTTTGCTGAGAATGATGGTTTCCAGCTTCATCCATGTCCCTGCGAAGGACATGAACTCATCCTTTTTTTT
>NW_012105254.1:1498498-1553964 GCF_000951045.1 Mandrillus leucophaeus
AGTAATGGGATGGCTGGGTCAAATGGTATTTCTAGTTCTAGATCCTTGAGGAATCGCCACACTGTCTTCCACAATGGTTGAACTAATTTACACTCCCACTAATGGTGTAAAAGCGTAGCTGGAACCATTCTTCTTGAGAACTGGCACAAGACAAGGATGCCCTCTCTCACCATTCCTATTTAACACAGAACTGAAAGTCCTAGTCAGAGCAATCAGTCAAGAGAAAGAAATTAAAGGCATTGAAATAGGAAAATAAGTCCAACTATCTCTCTTCATTGATGATATGACTCTATACCTAGAAAACCCTAAAGACTATGCCAAAAGGCTCCTAGAACTGAAAAATTATTTCAGTAAAGTTTCAGGATATCAAATTAATGTACAAAAATCAGTACCATTTCTGTACACCAGTAATGTTCGTGCTGAGAGCCAAATCAAGAAAGCAATTCCATTTACAATAACCAAAAAAAAATGAAATACCTAGGAATGCAAGTGACCAAGGAGAACTACAAAATACTGCTGAAGGAAATCAGTCATGACACAAATGATGGGAAAATATTACATGTTCATAGATTGGAAGAATCAATATCATTAAAATGGCCATATTGCCCAAAGCAATCTACAGATTCAATCACTATTTGTATCAAGGTATCAACATCATTTTTCACAGAAATAGAAAAAACTACTGTAAAATTCATATGGAACAAAAAAGAGCCCAAATAGCCAAAGAATTCCTAGGCAAAAAGAACAAAGCCAGAGGCATCACACTACCTGACTTCAAACTATACTATAAGGCTGTAGTAACCAAAACAGCATGAGACAGGTACAAAAATAGACACAAAGACCAATGAAATAGAGTAGAGAACCCAGAAATAAAGCAGCACATCTACAGCTGTCTGATTTTTTTTTTTTTTTTTTTTTGAGACGGAGTTTCGCTTTTGCTGCCCAGGCTGGAGTGCAATGGCCAATCTTGGCTCATCACAACCTCTGCCTCCCGGGTTCAAGTGATTCTCCTGCCTCAGCCTCCCAAGTAGCTGGGATTACAGGCGCCCACCACCACGCCCAGCTAATTTTTGTATTTTTAGTAGAGACAGGGTTTCTCCATGTTGGCCAGACTGGTCTCGAACTCACGACCTTGGGTGATCCACCCACTTCGACCTCCCAAAGTGCTGGAATTACAGGCCTGAGCCAATGCGCCTGGCCAACCATCTGATCTTTGGTGAAGCTAACAAAAACAAACCATGGGGAAAGGACTCCCTATGTAATAAATGGTGCTGGGATAACTGGCTATCCATATGCAGAAGAATGAAACTAGACCCCTACCTTTCACCACATACAAAAAAAGATGGATTAAAGATTTGAATGCAAGACCTCAGACAATAAAAATCCTAGAAAAAAACCCAGGAAAGATCCTTCTCGACATGGGCCTTACCTGATGACAAAGTCAAAAATTCTTACCAAAAAAACCAAGAATTGTAACAAAAATAAAAATTGACAACAGGGACCTAATTAAATGAAAGAGCTTCCGCATAGCAAAAGAGATGATCAAAAAACAGAACACCTACAGAATGGGAGAAAATATTCACAAACTATGCATCTGAGAAAGGTCTAATATCCAGAATCTGTAAAGAACTTAAACAAATCAACAAGCTAAAAACAACTCCATTAAAAATGAGCAAAGAACATGAATAGAGACACTTCTCAAAAGAAGACATGTAAGCAACCAAAAAAGTATGAAAAAATGTTCATCTTCACTAATCACCAGAGAAATACAAATCAAAACCACCATGAAATGCCATCTCCACCAGCCAGAATAGCTATTAGGTTGGTGCAAAAGTAATTGCAGTTTTTGCCATTAAAAGTAATGGCAATTGCCAGTAAAAGTAATATCATTAAAAAGTCAAAAAATAACATGGTGGTGAGGCTGTGGGAAAAAGGGAAAGCTTACACACTGCTGGTAGGAATGTAAATTGGTTTAGCCAGTGTGGAAAGCAGTTTGGAGATTTCTCAAAGAACTTAAAACAGCTGCCATTCAACCCAGCAATCCCATTACTGGGTATATACCCAAAGGAAAAGAAATTTTTCTGCCAAGAAGGTACATGCACTTGTATGTTCATTGCAGCACTATTCACAATAGCAGAGATGTGAGATCAACCTAGGTTCCCATCAATGGTGGGCTGGATAAGAAAATATGGTACATATACACCATGGAATACTATGCAACAATAAAAAAGAATGAAATCATGTCCTTTGCAACAACATGGATGCAGCTGGAGGCCATAATCCTAAGCAAATTAACACAGACACAGAAAACCAAATACTGCACGTTGTCACTTATAAGTGGGAGCTAAACATTGAGTACACATGGACATAAAGATGGGGGCAATAGACACTATGGACTACTAGGAGGAGAGGGAAGGATGGATATGTGGGTTGAAAAATTACCTGTTGGGTACTACGTTCACTACCTGGGTGATAGGATCTATACTCCAAACCTCAGCACCATGCAATATACCCATGTAACAAATCTGCATATATACCCCATGAATCCAAAATAAAAGTTGAAACTATTAAAAAACTCACTTTAAATATAAAGATACATATAAATTTAAAGTAAAGGAATGGAGAAATATGTATATGCTAATACTAAGGAAAAGAAAGCAGAAGTAGCTATATTAATTTCAGACAGAAGAGACTTCAAAGCAAGGGAAGTTATCAGCAATAAAGAGGGACATTACATAATGATAAAGGGGTCAATTATCCAAGAAGATGTAACGATTGTTACCATGTATGCACCTAGCCACATAGCATCACAATATGTGAGGAAAAACAGATAGAACTGCAAGGAGAAATAGATGAGTCCACTATTACAGTCGGAGACTTCAACACCCCTTTATCAGAAATGGACAGGTTCAACAGGCAGAAAGTCAGTAAGGACATAGTTGAACTCAACACCACCATCAATCAATTGGATATAATTGATATCTATAAACTACTGCATCCAGCAACAGTGGAATATACATTCTTCTCAAGTTCACACAAAGCAATCACCAAGATAGACCACATTCTTGTCCATAAAACACACCTTAACAAATTGAAAAGAATAGAAATCATTCAATGTCTGTTTTCACGTAAATATGGAATTAAAGTAGAAATTAATAACAGAAGGATAACTGGAAAATCCCAAAACACATGAAGATTAAACAAAAGGTAGTGCCCACAGAACGCACACTCTTTTTCTCTAATAGAAAGAATAGACAAAATAGTAGGCAAAAAAGTAAGACAAAGCATATTGGTCTTCGGCAACTCCCTAGCAGTTCATTTCTCCTTTAGGCAGTAACACTCCTTCTCATCTATTGATCTCATGAATTTTGCTTCTTCTAATTAAAACAGATATTGTGGTAAAATATTTATCAAATGCTTAATATTTGTCAGCCCCAGTGCTAAGACTCTCACTTGCTGCATCACTTTATGTAACCATGACAACATCTCCATGAGCTAGATGTCATTATTCCTCTTTTCCAGATGGAAAAGAGAGGTAAAGAGGCTAGTGTCAGTGTCAGTGTCTGGTTTATAGCAAGTGCTCAATAAGTAATAGCTACTATTATTATTATTTTTATTGGTTTCTTATTGTGGACATACCCCTAGGGAGGTAGAGAGAAAGTGCTTTTGTAGTTCAGAGAATATGGTAATGAACTACCATGAGCAGTCATTGCACTGGAGATAGGGGACATGAAAAAATGAGCAAGACAGTCTTCATTCTGTGTGTGTGTATGCCTGTTTATAAGAGAAGTAAGGCAAAATGTCCCAAAAATTATCATAGGGGCACAGAGGAGGAAACCAATTCCATGAAGGAGGCAGCATGTGAAGAGAGCTTGCAAAGAGAGTTAAGATTTACTCTGTATGCAAAGGCAGAGTGTAGGGGACATCTGGGGAATGGTGGACCTTCTGGTGGCTGTGCTTTCCTGCTCCTTCCAACATTTGGTGCTAGTTTTAAGCTCTGGTCCCTCCCAGCTTCAGGACTGTTAACATGACACCCCCTAACCCCCCTCTTCACTTATTCCCAGCTTACTTTCATTTTGATCCAGTTGCCATCATCTAAACTCTCAGTTTTGTAATCTTGTCTTAAATTCTGCCGCTGGTCTTTTGGACTTTCTGTTTGTTCTTGGCAATTCTGACAACATAATGTCTGCTGTTTCCCCAGAGTCTTGGCTCATGCCTCTGGCCTTCATTACCAGCTTCTGCCTTGAGTCAGTAGAAACCACTAATCTTTAATTTCAGTTCTTGGTTTCCTAACCCCTTCTCTCTCCCTGTCTCTCTCCTCATTTGCTCTCTCCCACTCCCCACCACACATAAAAACTATTTTGATGGATGCAGGAGAACAAAAGAGGATAACCAATTTTACCTCCATTTCAGATTTTGACATGATTGGAAGCAGCTTTTCCACTCCCCCTTCTTCTCCAAGCCAAAGATCTTCTGTCATTCATTTTCCCACTACATGTTTTGCAGCTACATTATCATCGACCTTATTGTCTTCTGGATGACTCTAGTTTCTCTCCAACATCTGCCCCCCAAACCTGAAGCTTACAGATGAGATCAAGAGTTAAAATTCGCATATCTGAGTCACCAAACTAACTCTAAAGAAAACCCTCTTAAAAATGAACAAAATTTTGAGAAGGCAAAAACCAATACTTCAAGTAGGAAAGATAATATATCTAACCCATCCTTGGATTTTTCAGCATGGTGACTTGAAATTTGGGGGATTATGTTAAATAAGTTGTATTTTTTAGTTAGGAAACCCTATGGTCATTACAAAGAGATGTGGGAGGCTATGAATACTTAATGACTCAATATATTGCCTTAATGGAAACCTTCGGTTACTTCTTTTGGGTTTTGTTTCTCTCTCTCTCTCTCTCTCTCTATCTCTCTCTCTCTCTTTCTTTCTCTCTCTCTTCCTCTCCCTCTCTCCTCTCTTCCTGTCTCTCTGTCTCTATCTCTTTTTGTTCTCTCTCCTTTTCTCTCTGGCTTTAGTTATTCTAAATTATTTTCCTATGGTAATTAGTTTCTAGACTCCAAATGGTGTTTTAGAAGAGCATGAAATTGTTTTTTGTCCTGTACTTTCCATCACTTTCATTTAGGAGGGAATATTGTTGCTACTCCTTCCGTATACCCTTGACATTCATGCTTCAGTTCATCCTTGGTCGAGTCATGGATGTGCCAGAGACTTAATGTTCTTAGAAGCAGCCCTCAACCAACTACAGACTTCCTCACCCCTTAGTTGGGGCAACTATGAGGCATAGTCTTCAGTGTCTTCCAGCATTCAGTGGATTTAGTTCCAGTTGCCCACAGTGATATTGGCTTGATAACACACTTCACTGACTTCCTTCCTTTCTCTTTCTCGTGTATATGCTCCACTACTGGCATTTTCCTGAGATCATCTCCCAAATAAACTCCTGAATTCTTGATTAAGGATCTGCTTTCAGGGGACAACCCAAACCAAGATAATATTTTCTATGGATTTCCCATGTCTTACAAAGATAAGATGTTATGTGTGGATTTAGCTCTTTTCTTCCTTCACACTTTACGTATATATCTAAAATTATGGTGTTCAGGTTATTTACAATCAGGTTCCTTTGATTTATTACTTTTTAAAAATTAGAAATGAAAAATATTATCTAAAAATTGTATCTTTAGTCAATGTAATAAATTCTTTCATACTATGGCCTCAGGGCACACTCAAAATTAAACATGGTGCTTGCCTTTCAGGAGGCTTTCAGGCCAACAAGGTTTGGACTTCTCAAGGCAATAAACGCATTGTCTTTAATCAAGAGTCATTTGTTGGGATAGCACAGCGGTTTTATGATCAATGAGAATATCTGGGGTATGCTGTCCCACATTCATTCATTGCACACCACTTGAGAATTTCCTGTTTGGCAGCACAATGCAAATGTTCCATGATGTGGTTTGGATTTGTGTCCTCTCCAAATCTCATACTGAAATGTGACTTCCAATGTTGGAGGTGGGGCCTGGTGGGAGGTATTGAATCTTGGGGGTGGATCCCTCATGAATGGCTTAGCACCATCCCCTTGGTGATAAGTGAGTTCTCGCTCAATTAATTTATATGAGATCTGGTTGTTTAAAAGTCTGGGACCTCCCCTGCCTCACTCTGTTGCTCCTGTCCTCGCCACATGACCTGCTGGCTCCCCATGGCCTTCTGCCATGATTGTAAGATTCTTGAGGCCCTCACCAGAAGCTGAGCAGATGCAAAACTATGAGCCAATTAAACCTCTTTTTTACTATATATAAATTACCCAACCTCAGGTATTCATTTATAGTGATGCAAGTATGGGCTAATTCATTCTACCTCCATTAATCATGATCTCAGTTTCAAAAACCAATCCATTTTTGACTAACCAAAATAAAGATCAGGCTGGACATGGTGGCTCACATCTGTAATCCCAGCACTTTGGGAGGCCGAGGCCAGTGGATCACTTGAGGTCAGGAGTTCGAGACCAGCCTAGCCAACATAGTGAAACCCTGTCTCTACTAAAAATACAAAAAAAACCCCTCAAAAACAACAACAACAAAAAATTAGCCAGGCATGGCGGCACACACCTGTAGTCTGTCAACTACCTGGGAGACTGAGGCAAAAGAATCGCTTGAACCTGGGAGGCAGAGGCTGCAGTGAGCCGAGATTGCACCACTGCACTCCAACCTGAGCAACAGAGTGAGACTCCATCTCAAAAAACAAACAAAAAAAAAAAACGTGAAATAAAGATCAGTGCAAGGGAAAAGCTAGTCCATTTTATGATGATTTCCCACATTTAAAAGAGAAGATCAGATAAAATAGCCAGAATAGTCAAAATCCTAGAAGATAGTAAAGGAAATTTGGCTTTAGTTCGTTTAAAGGTAACACATGGGGCATTTTGCCTTCAGCAGAAAGCACACGTAAACAAGGCACATAACTGATTAGTGAATAAACAACTTTCATTGTAGGTAGGGACCAGGAAGTAGCAGTTTGTTTGGCAGTAAGTTTTTGAGAAATAAACTTGTGGACTGACAGCTACATTATTCAGTATGAAAAGAATTTTCACGGAGAGCAAACACTCATCTATTTTCCCGCATTTGAAAATTTTTTCTGTTAGTGAAACAGTTTATTAACATTCCCCTAGAGAAAAGCATGCTATGCAAACTTTAAGAGTCAGACTTGCATTGCAAAATTCTTAAAAACATGCTCAAATGAAGATTAATCACCCTCATTCAATGACACCAAGACAAAAGTGAGGCGAAGAAGAAAGCACATCTTATATTTTTGATGGTTTTAGGTTTTTCTTCATTTCATTGTTCTGTGGATTCATTCCCGTTGGATTTGTATAAAAGTATTGGTCCACAACAGATGGAAACTTAAAGCAAAACAAACAAACAAAGCTAACCTGGCCCTTCAGCACAGATACTTTGAGACACATTGTACTATGGAATAAATTGTGTCCCCCACTAAATTGATATGTTGAAGCCCTAACCCCCAGTGTGTCTGTATTTGGAGTAAGGAAGTAATTAAGGTTAAATGAGGTCATAAGGGTGAAGCCCTAATTCTATAAGATTAGTCTCCCTATAAGAGGAGACTCCAGAGTGCCTATGTGCTCCCTCTTTCCCTCTCCCTCTCTCATTGTGAACATGAGATGATACAATGAGAAAGTGGTAGTCTACAAGCCAAGAAGAGAGCCCTCACCTCACCAGAAACCTAATTGGCTAGCACCTTGACCTTGGACTCCCCAGCCTCTAGAACTGTGAGAAAATCAATGTCTGTCCTTTAAGCCACCAAGATGGTGGTATTTTCTTATGGCAGCCCAAAGTAACACACGCTGGCTTATAGGGTCATCGTGATGTCACTGCTGCTGTCCTGTGATTTGCCTTCAACTCAAGAAAGCCATGTTGGAGATTGTGTGTGAGAGAATAAAAGAGAAGCTCTTTTCTGTAAGACTGAAAAAAAGTGTCTCCGAAGTGGAATGTTTTGATGATGTCCTGGGTTTTGACTTCAGCTTTCATGGGGGGAAATACACTAGGATAAATTGAGAATATTCACAATGCTTTAAATAGGGAGAAATATGCTGTTGAATAATAATGCCAATGCTAAATAGATGATAACAAATTGTAGTTTTTAAGAATGCTTGTGACCCTCATTTGAACCAGCGTTCATAGAGGTTGAAACAGTGAGCTTTTATTTAGGCTGAATGGAAAACAAAATTATTATTGAACAATTGACTGCAATTCTAGTATAAGACATTTGTTATTATCTGTCACAATGAAAGAAGAAAAGAACTTCTATTTTGATCAAAAGACTCAGGGAACTAAGAAGAGATTTAATCTAACTCTACGTTTTGTGTATTTGATACAAAATTGAATGTGAAATTGCTTCTTTTGGAGTGATTTTGTAGTGACACATTCCAACTTTAGAGAAGTGAGACCCTGATGGCCTGGGGAAATAAAAATATATAATTCTTTTTCTGTGAGGTACAGAATATGCTGAGTTGCTCCAAGGTTTTGAATTTTGTTGATTAGTTTCTCCTTCTAGCTTGATCCTTCCTGTGACTTGTCACAAGCATTTATAAGACTTAGTCTAGGATCAGGGGTAGAGTCTGCAGACAGGATATCGAGCATTCATGTCTCTGTTGAATAGCATTCAACTGTATGTATGTATATACTATAATTTATGTATGCAGTCTACCACTGATGGATATTTATATTGATTTCTTTATTTATTACTAATGCAAACACAATTCTATTTATATGATCATAAATGTCTCTTAGTGCACATGTACAAGAGTTTTTAAGGATGTGTTTCTAGAAGTAGAATAAATTGGTAGTGGTACATTATGTGCAAGTTTACTTTTAGTAGATAAGGCTGAAGAGTTTTCTAAAGTGGATGTTCAATAGAATGACCGTTAATTCTTATTATCAATCTGTAAATTATCTTAGATTACCTTGTGAATAATAATAGTTTTTTCCAATCCTTAGATTTAAAATTTTTTTTGCCTTGTCTTCCTGCATTTGCTATGAACTTCCAGTACAGTGTTGAAAAAGTGGTAACTGCGAACCCTCTTGTATTGTTCTTAATAGTAAAGGAAACACTTTCAGTATTTTGCCTTTAAGAGTGATGTCTGATGTAGATTTATTTTTTATAGAAGTCTATTATCAGGATAAAGAAATTTCTTTCTATTTCTAGTTTGCTTAAAGTTTGTTATTTTTTAAAACAATCTTATCATTTATATATATATCAACAATTTCATATCAACAATTTAAATCATACAGAAAAATACAAAGCATAATTTTTAAAACCATTTCATTCCCCATCATAAAGATACCTCTGTTAACATCTTTTGTCACATTTTACTTTTTAGTATGAAAAATCTTAAATGTAAAGCAAAGTAGAAAAAATAGTATTAAAGAACCATCATATACCAATCATTTGATTTGATTGGCATTTTGCCATGTTAGTTTCATCTGTTTTTTAATTCCAAAGTATTTTAGGGTAAATTTAAGCTATTATGACATTTCGCACTTATTTTGTATTTACTTTGTTATACAGCTCTTAAAATAATGATATTTTCTTATATGTCCATAATACCATGATTACTTTTAGCAAAATTAACAAAATTTAATATAATCTATGCATTCTCAATAGGTGAAAATTTTTTCTCAGGGCTGTGTGTGACAAAAAACTTACTGTTTTCATATGAAAAACACAGCTATCCATATAGTGCACAAGAAGATATACAGTATAACTGTGATATTAAAACTTCTTTTGGGATGCAGTTAGAAAAACAATGTCTAAAATATTGCTTGGGAGGTAATAATGAAAAAATAGTTGAGAAACACTGATATAATCTAATATATAGTTTCTATCCAAATTTTCCCAATTTTCCACAAAAGATCCTTTTAGTTGATGTTCACATGCTGGGTATAGGCCCTTAGTAAGACATGTGTATCACAAATATTTTCTTTCGTATTTCTTGCCTTTGCTTTTTAATTTTTCTAATGGTGTATTTTAGAGACCAACACATTTAAATTTTGATGACATTCAATTTATCAATTTTTTATTATTATAGTTTTTGTTTTTTGTATCCCATTAAAAAATCTTTGCTTACCCTGAGCTGGCAAATATTTTCCTCTAGATGTCTTATAGTTTTAGCTTTTACATTTAGGTCTATAATCTATCTAGGTCAGTAATAAATTTTGGTGTATGATGTGAGGTATGGACGAACGTTTCTGTTTTTACATGGGATATCCAGTTATTCTAGCACCATTTGTTGATAAGGCTTACTTTTCCTTCTTGAATTGCCTTGGCACCTTTTGTTGATCATCAATTGACATATAGGTATGGATCATTTTCTAGATTCTCTACTTTGTTGAGTGGATCCGTGTGTCTATCCTTATGTAACTATTGCATTGTTTCGGTTATTGTAGCTTTATAGTAAGTCTTAAAATTAGATAATGGGAGTCCTCCAACTTTGTTCTTTTTCAAAATTGTTTGCATATTCTACATCCTCTGCATTTCCTTATAAACTTTAGAATTAACTTATTAATTTCTACAAAAAGATTGCTGAAGTTTTGATAATTGTTACATTGAATTTATAGATTTATTTAGGGTAAATTAAGATCTTAACAATATTTCATCTTGTACACACTATAAATGGGATATATTCTATTTGTATTTTGATTAACTTACTGGCAAAACAAACACACAAAAATACCAGTATTTTCCTCAATTTGTGGCAAAGATGTGTATCTGATGCGAGCCTATTTGGTTCTGAAAATTCCGGGGTACTTCTTGAGGGCTAACAAAGTATGAGTGCTGGGCTTTCTCTCCCACTGTCCAAACTACGTAGCTACATTGGCAGCTTGGGACTAAAAAAGGACCAGAGTTAAGGATTTGTACCTGCACTGCATGCTAGCTTAGATTTCCTTTCTACAGACTTAGGAGATTCAATTAAAATATGAATGTTATGAAAAAGCCTCTTAGTACTAATCTTACCCAGAACTATTCATTCTGCCCTTTATATACAATAATGCTGTGAAATACCCACTCTCAGTGAAGCAGGTGGCAAAAAATGTGCAGTGTCTATCTGGATGTGGCTTTCCATCTCTTAAAGTGCACAGAACAGGAACTTGGAAATAAGGCTCGTTTGGATGTTTGGTTGAATTCAATGTCATCTACTAGTGGGAACACACTGATCTCCTACTCAGTGGCACGGTATATCTTCAAATTTTAGACACCAATCAAATTTTTCCCATGAGAAGGACCTAATTGCATAATATTGAAATGTCAGTAGGGACACAGCTCAGCTATTATTCGTTGATGTTATTGTTTGTATCCCCTCCAATAGTGACACAGTAGCTACTTATTTACTTTCTGCCCTTGTTCTTTATCTGAACTCAACAAGCATTAGTCTTTAACTTTACTCCAAGTAGAAATTGTTCAAGTAGCAAAGATTCACCCCATCTTTTATAATGTAGCAGGTTTCAACCTGGAGCTATTTTCTCATAAATAAGAGCAAGGCTTTTGTTTTATAGATAGGAAAGGTGCTATTCAATCCGCACTGAAAGTTGTATCATTCTAGGAAGGGCAAAAAATGAGCAAAGGACCAGATGTATTTGAGAATCCTCATGTGTCTGCAACTGTGCTATGTGCTGGGGATACACCAGTAAACAAGACAGATGTGGCCTTCCTCTCCTCCCAAAACTTATAGGTCACCAGGAAAATAGACAGTAAACAAATGTGAGGGAGGCTAAAAGGGAAATTTAGGGTGTTTTACTGACTAGTTCATAGGAAGTCGTAAGTCCTATAGTCTCCTCTGGCTTTGGCCACACTAATTAGCACCGAAACTCATTCCACTAGTAAAGTGACTAGGTTTAAGTCATCGTAACCAACTCACTGGGCTACCTAAGGCAAGTCACTTAAGTTCTACTAGCCTCAGCTCTCTCCTCTGTAACATAAGAGAAAATGCTTTCTGATCTATGAAGCACATATGCTAATGTAAAACCACATGATTTCTAGTCAGAGGTGTAACATTGAGCAGGTCATGGATCATCGAGTTAAAATAAAGGCATGTGGCTTTCTCTCAGTCTGAAGTTGCTACATGAGGGCTATCTGCTGTGAGGTAGGAAGGGATTCTGAGCCTTTGGGTGTGTGGATATAATCTGAAGTATCTCATATCTCGGCTTTAAAATAGGATCACCAAGGGAGCCTTTAAAAAATTCTAATGCCCAGTTCTACCTCAGACTAATTAAATCAGAGCCTATGGGACTGGACCCCAGACAATAGTATTTTCTGAAATCTATCTAAATGATTCTAATCTGCAGCCAGAGTTGGAGAATCTGTGCTATGAGTAACAAAGTCCTTTATCTCTGACTGAGGGGTCTTGTATCTCCTGCCAGCATCAGTGACACTGTGGCTTGCTGACTTGTCAGTTTGCAAGCAAGGTGAAATCTTAGGCCCTGAACAGCTCTTGACAAGTAGCTAGAAGAGAGGTTTTCTTTGATTTCTCATGCTTCCTCTTAGTGACTAGAGCCCCAGTAGAATTATAGTCAGGTGGCCAGGTGCGGTGGCTCACTCCTGTAATCCCAACACTTTGGGAAGTCAAGGTGAGCGGATTGCTTGAGGCCAGGAGTTTGAGACCAGCTTGGCCAACATGGTGAAACCCCATCTCTACTAAAAATACAAAAATTAGCCAGGAGTGGTGGTGTGAGCTTGTAGTCCCAGCTACTCGGGAGGCTGAGGCGGGAGAATTACTTGAACCTGGGAGGTGGACGTTGCAGTGAACCAAGATCGCACCACTGCACTCCAGCCTGGGCAACAGAGTGAGACTCTGCTAAAAAAAAAAAAAAAAAAAATTATACCCAGGTATTTCATTCCCCCTTTGATTGACTATGTTTATTTTAATGGTAAACTGGAGGACTGGGGCCTGCCCATGGCCCAGCTCCCTCCCAGTTTGTCTCTTGGGGGCTTGTTTTGTGCAGGGAGTGGGAATTCTCTTTCCCACAGGGTATTAATTTCCTGATCACGCCTACAGTGAGTGGAAAAATCTCTCTACTTCTCGGGTTCATTTAGCAAACCCTTTGGGCTGCTTCATGCTGATCTCTATCATTAATAAAAGTGATATTTGGGCTTCTAATGGTTTTTTCTTTATTATTCATAGTGTAGCAAACAGCATGGGCTTCATGTTTGTCTTGGTTCCTCTTGCCCCAGAAGTCTTATTGGGGGAACATGAAACAGCCTAGGTAAATCGTGAACATACAGTAGGCTTGTATCACAGCTGAAAAACATCAAGTTGGGAAACTGCTATTTTTTATGATGGACTGCAAGCAAACTTGCTTCACCTTTGCCCCAGAGAGAGACAGTCTCTTCATTATACTACTTAGGAAACCTACTCCTTTCTCCAGAGAGACACTATCTTCATTTTCCAAGGCTGTTGACTATACAATCATCCTTGAAAAGATAGTCCAGGAAAAGGGACTCTCTACTTGCAAAGTGTCTCTACTTGTCAGTGTCTCTACTTGCAAAGTGTGTAGAAATATGACAGACCCATGGGGAATTGTCTCCCAATACATCTGCAGATGGTTATGTTTATTTGGATTTAAATTTAACCCTATGAAGCAAAACTCGAGGTAAGACTATGACTATTGTGGTAGCTTTTTTTTAAAAAAAAAATATAATTTGAGGCACATTGGATCTCCTTGATGTCTGGCAGCCTCCAACCCAAGATATTTATCTTATAGCTGTCAAAGGTTTAGTTTTCTGGGAAGCAGATTCTAACATGAAATTTAGGGTGCAGGATATTTTTAAAGGGATGCTCTTGGGATCAACACCTGTGGAAAAAAAGGGACGGAAAGGGAAGGGAAAAGGAGGAAACAGAATTGGGCAAGGAGAAAGTTGACCTGGCATGCAGAACCAACCAGAGCCTTGGCTTACCTAACCAGGAATTTTATAACTAAAATGACCCTTCAGGATTGTTTCCATTTGGGTCAAGGTGGCCAGGTCCTGATACTGATGCATAAATCCATCATTGTCTGTGTGTAGTCCTGGGAAGTGCATGACGTTGGGCGACGGGATTGTCTGTAGCCAAGGAAATTCCTGAAGGGAATGACAGCTGAAGACTGTCTGCTGGCCTCCAGAAACTGGGATAAGTCCTTCCTTGAAGTAGAGTCTGGGTTATACATCTTCTAGTGTCTACTATGATAGTAAAGGTTAGAAAACAGCACTGGACTCACTGATTAATGGTGGTCATTTCTCTTGCAGTAACATTTCTAAGTTTATGGACAGTTGAGTGGACATTACATTATATAGTTATGAATGTCTTGTTAGTCTGGAAAAATCTAGAAGGAACTTAATGAACTGACTGTGTGGCAGGTGGCAGCTCAGGACATTGTTATGCTTGGAGGCCCCCTGCTTGGAGGCCCCCGCTGCTTGGAGGCCCCCTATTTAGAAATTGGGTGAGTGGTAGAACTGTGCCAAACCTCAGAGGGGCCCATTTTTCTCATGGATTTTAGATTCTATGACTAATTTAATCTAGAACAAAACGAAACCACTGGCTAAAACCAAAAGCCACCATCGCTTAGGGTAGAGTTGTAGTGCTCAGTTTTTCTTCTGATGTTTTCTGCCTCTTTGAGTGAAAAAATATCTGGGTGAGGGGGTGGTGGTGGCAGTTGATATTTGGCAATCCACATAACTGTCATTTTAAATCCCATTTAGCTTCACCATTCTTACCATGGCTTTCCTGTGCTGTTGTTTGCATGTCTATGGTTGAAGTGCAACAAATATACATTGGATGTATAAATTATAATTAATCTCTTATTTTTATCTTCTTGCAGGAAAACTCTACTCTTGCTCCGCTATCAGCATCTGATATGTCTATGTATAGAAAACAATTTAGCAAAGAGAGTCTCTAATGATGCTAAATAATGCTGGGGGATTTTTTCTGGAGTAATATTACTAGAAACTTAACACATAGCTGTGCATAAGCTACTTGCATGTTGTATCTTAACTCCTTACAACAGCTCTGCAAAGTAAATAGTACTATTGCCATATTCTAAATGAGGTTGTTACCTGTCTTTGGTCACGTGGCTTGGTAGGGATGACATGATGACATATTCTAGTCCAACAACAGAGGTCTATGAAATACAGTTTTATTTTATATTGACAGCTTTATTTCTCTTATGAGCTTTAGAGTCTATAGGGCGGTGAAAAATGTAATCTCAGTTACTTTGGAGGTTCTCTCTTTTCCCAAGCATGTGTCTTATTTTAGTGGAAGAGGGTGCTACATGGCAGTAAAGGCACTGTTGAGGAAGGAAGCATGAGCCTCCATGTAATCATCTATTCCTGCTGGATCTGCTGAGATATGCTTTTGTCTCTGTGGTTTTCAGTTGTTAGTCCATGCAAGATGCCACATTTCACTTAGTAGTCTTTCCAGGGGTGCTAGCTCTCAATGCCATATTTCAGCTGCTCTTGGTTACCAAGAAAATGTTCTATTGTTCTTGTAGCATCTGCCTGGACATCCCATGCAAACATTTTTTACTCTAGGGTCTTGCCACTTTACCTGCTTTTGCCTGGGAAAGTAGGGCAAGATCCCCTTTGCTCTCAGACTTGCCCAAATTGTCTTCTGGTTTCTGTCCTCCCTCTTTCTCCAATTGTCCCTCAGGGAAGGGCAGGCACAGGACTTAGAGACATTCTACTTTCCAGAGAACAGCACCTTCCCAATCTATAAACAGAGAACAGCACCTTCCCAATCTATAAACTGTATTTGCTTCCTTACTGATTCTTTCCTTATCAATGTCCCAAGGGATTGATAAGGAGTCTTTTATTTTTTAAACATTACTTGTTGAGATATAATTTACAGACATTAAAATGCACAGATTTTAAGTATGCAATTCAATAAGCTTTGACCAGTGTTTACAGTCATGTAACTCATACCCATATTACAATATAGAACATTTCCATCACTCTCCAATATTTTTTCATGCTCCTTTCCAGTTGATCCCCATCCCCAACCACTTTTCTTATTTTTATCAGTATATATTAGTTTTGGCTAGATTTGTAACTTCATATCAATGGAATCACATAATATGTACTCTTGTATCTGGCTGTTTTCACTCAGAATCAGGTTTTTGAGATCCCAGAAGTATTTTTAATCTCGTTATTAAGCCACCATGCTTTATCTATTCCGTAAGGCCCCTCAAAGCTGCTTAGGACTCTACAGTCCCAAAGCCTGAACTTTTAAAATTCAAACGCTTTTCTTTGCTCTTTTCCTATATCATCTCTTCCCTTTGACTAAAATTTATCTATTTAAGCAGGGAAAGGTCAAGAAGTACCAGGAAATGCAGAGGGAACCTTATCAATAGCTCCAAGAATAATCCCAGCACAGAGTTAAGAGCAGAGTCAGGATTTCAATTTATAACTTTCTGACCCTGGAACATCTGCTCTTCACAATTACCCCAAAGTTGTCTTGAAAGATTTAAAAATTGACTGCTAAGAAGAGGGAGAAAAGTGGAGTGTTACATTGAAATACAAGTTGCTGTTCACTGGAGGCAAGTGTTTCAGAAGGCTTAATCTCACCAATGAGAACTTTCACAAATGATCTTTTTTTGTTTAGTGCCCATTGAATTATACCAATGGTAGCTTATCTAAGGGTTTAGTCCGAAAATTTTTTTTGCCACTTGCCTCCAGTGAACAGTAACTTGTATTTCAATGTAACTCTCCAGGTAGTTAGTGGCTCTGTCACTGTCTGTGTGGCTGTCAGAAAGTTTTATTGCTTTTCCAAGCCTCACGTCCTGCCATGCTAAAATTAGAGGATTACAGTAAATGATCACTAGGCTTCCTTCTAACTCAAAATCACAGTGAATCAATGTTTGTAGTGCCCAGCAAATGAGCAAATGGTGTTCACATAACCTAAGGATCCTGCCAAAGACATAGGATGTGCTTGCTGCATGAACGACATGGAGGATTACAATTGTGTTTTCTGCTTCTATAAGGAATGGCATATTTATTCTTTGGATCCACCACAATAAGCCTGAAACAGGAGGAGATGAAAATGGCTTCAGTATATTTTTAGGTTTTTATTAAATAGTACTAGCTATGGATTGATAGAAACAAAGCTATGGTCCTCTTGTCTGAAAGTACAATAATGTGACTTTTGAAATAAATTCAATTTTGGTGACAGCAACAATTAAATAAATAAAAATAGTAGTTTGCAGTGCTATAGAATGGTCTAATTCTTCTAAAGGACGTGGCTGTACCAAAGCTTAATTTTGAGGTTACCTAAATGAAAATATCACGGCTCTCTCATCTGTAATAATAACAAGTCAGTATGTACCCAGAATTTCTATACTATATTTTAGAACATTTCAAAAATACCATTATTATTCCATTACAGTAAATATTTAAGGAAATGTTGGTGTATTATTGTCCCCAGTGAAGATAAGTAACTCACTCAAGGTCAGAAAGCTATTTAGTGGAATGTTTTAACTACTATACACAGGAATTTACTTGGATGTCATTTCGGGATACATTTTTACATACCTTACTCCTCCTGAATTGAGTTATAATTTTTGTCTGTTTCTTTTATTTGTTTGGTCATAAGATTTTGTTTGAGAGAAGTATTTGTTCTACTGCTAATTTTTGGGGGGGGAGGGAAGCCATCACAGTTTAAAATCTTCCGTAAAAAGAATTATGGAGAGGAAACAGATATGGTTTTACTTTATGGAATCTCAAAAAAAAAAAAAAAAAAAAAAAGGCCAAATCAGCTTATGCTGAAATCCTACCTTTGGCATCCTGAAGAATGACATGAGTAATAGATGAAAATTGTTAAAATTTAATGATTCCCTGAGATTCCAGGGAATGAATGTTTTTGTCTGTTCAGGCTGCTATAATAAAATACCATAGATTGGGTAATTTATAGATAATAGAAGTTTAGTTCTCACAGTCCTGGAGGCTAAGAAGTTCATGATCAAGCAGATTCATTGACTGGTGAGGGCTCACCCTCTGTTTCAAAGAGGGCGTCTTCTTGCTGTGCCCTTACATGACATAAGGGACAAACCAGCTCCCCAGAGCCTCTTTTATAAGGGCAGTAATCTCATTCATGAGGGCAGGTGACCTAATCACCTTCCAGAGGCCCACCTCTTAATGCCACCCCATTGAGGATTAGGTCTCAACATATGAATTTTGGGAGGACACAAACATATAGACCATGGCAGATGATGGAAGAAGATGTACTGAGCTCATACTCAAAGTTTCTAAGTTTTCATTCAGGCAATTACGTTGCCACTTGTTCTATGCATTCTCATGATGCCCTCCATTTGTAAAGTATTTTCTCCAGAGAAGCATCCCCAAGGAACACTGAGGCACATAGCATGCAGGGCTCCCCATAGGAAATAACTCTTTACCCACGTCCTTTGTTCTGACACTCAAAGCAGCTCTGGGCAGACAAAGCCTCATTCCAAGAAGTATCTTCACAGAAACTGTCAATAAGGACAATCACCAGGTTTCAAATAAAGGCCAACCCAGGGGTACCTGACACAATCCTCCTCCTCCCATTGCCACATGCCAGCAGGTGGGCCTTCTCTGGAGTAACATAAAAACCTAAACAGAGTAACTCATCTGAAATGATTTGTAATAATAAAATGGTGCCCAAAGAGCCTTATGGAAACGTCTGAAGTTCCAAGGCAGTTGTTATCCTAGGCTTGTGGGGGATAACTTTGGAGAAGACTGGCCTAGTTATTTAAGTCAAGTAGGCCCAGCTGTTTTGCATTTGAGAGTGCAGACTGCCTAAAGAAACAGATCAGCAGAATAACTTGGGGTTTTAGTTCAGTAACTTTAAGATTTTTCAATATCATATCATGATCTTATTTCGCCTTCCAGAGATAGGGACCAAAGCATAACTACTTCTCAGCACCAAACAAATGCATTGACAAGTTAGTAGGAAAGAGAGAATAAATCACTGATTGGTGTGGCAGAGAAGGATTCCTTACAGTTTACTTCAAAACCAATATTTAAAGGATTTTTGTTATACAAAAAGTTTCCTAGAAAATATTATTATGGGGGCCTTATTTACTATATTCTTGTTGTAATGCAAAATAAGTGATTTTAGCTATAACCTGACTTAGGGAAATGGGGAATGGACAGTGAGTGGGAATGTTGGTATTTATTAGCCATTTGGTATAATGGAAAAAGCATTGAACTTGGAAATTAGAAGAGCTGGATTTGTTATGAGTTAATCATGAGACCTTGGATAAGTCACTTAGCCCAGTGAATCTCAAACTGTAGTGATTCTGAAAAAAAAATCACATGGAGAACGTGTTTAAAACACAGATTCCTGGGATAGGGCCTGAAATTCTGCACTTCTAACAAACTCCCAGGTGATGCTGACGCTGCTGATCTGGGGGCCACACTTTGAGGAGTAAGGGAGTCTTAGGCTCTACTCTCCTTATTTTTAAAAGGAATCTACCATGTTAGATGACTGCATAGGTCTCTTCTGGCCCTGTAAAATTCTCTGAGGCCCAATTTTGTTTCACTTGTCCTTCTGAAAGTGTCTGCGATTTTTCTTTCTAATGGAGATGGCTAATGGTAGGACATAAATTAGATTACTGAGGGAGAAGCTGTCTTAGGGAAATTTTGTTGTTATACCTAAGGTAATACCTAGAGGTATTAACCATTAGGAACAGGTGCCTACTTAAATATTTTACATAACGTTTGAGTCTCCTAAGTGAAATGGAAAGAATCCTCTAGAAGGCTTCAGTTTAAGTCCTGACTGCCACTTCCTAGCCCCATCACCTTAACCTTTCTTAGTTTCTTCATCCATAAAATGGGAAAACCAATTCCAAGTCCTTCCTGTAGTGTTGGTCCCTAGAATATGCACTGAAAAGCACCTTGTAGGTTGGAAGGAGCCGTGCAAGTGTAAGAAATGGCTGTGTGCCAGGTGTGGTAAGCAGAGATCACAACACAGAGGCACTGAGCTGGTTTCAGGGTGATTCACTAGTGGCCATATGGTTTTCTAACACTACTCTACAAACAGCATGGATCTTTGTTCCAGCTCTGTATCTTAGTTTGTCCACAAGAATGTCTGTTACCTACTTTGTATAGGCCTGGCACTGAAAGGAGAAATAAACAATCAAAAGCTAATAACTGTATGAGTCACAGAAGCAGAACCACTATGAGTAGTATGAAAGAAGAAATTTATTATAAGAATTAGACCTTATCAATGGGGGAGGAACTGGGGAAGCAAACATTGGACAACAGGAGGTGGGCACTCAGGGGTCAGGGGAAGGTCACTCATCAGCCCTGGCATTGGTGAATGAGAGCTTCTGGGCAAACTCTGGAGCTTAGCAGCTCCAGTGGCTGGAGTCAGACCATAGAGAGGAGCTGGTAGAGCTGTCATGGGAAGTTGTTGGCTCTTTGTGGCCACTACCTCTGTAAGTTTGTAGGGCAGCAACTTGTAGTGGGCCTGGGATTGCTGCTGGTCAGCAGGGGCTGAAGAGCTGAATGTGGAGGCAAGGAGAGTGAGGAGCAGCTGGCCCCACAGACAGCTCTGCATCTGTGTCTCGCCACCTCTAGCCAACGATGACCTTCAGAATGCAATGGATGCTGCTTCCCTTCTGTCTCCCAAATCTTGTATAGTCTTGCCTTTGGCCAACTCTCACTATGAACCATGTAGGAAAAGAGATTCTGGAAAACTTCATTCCTGACATACAAAATTGACCATAGAACAATCCAGCACACTATCTGACAGCATTTCTGATGCATATACTGACTGAATAACAGGGTATCATCTTCTCCTAGGGGGACAGGTCATTCATCTCTAAAAGAGATAGAAAACAGCACTGTTTCTGAAGAATAAGATGCATCACTCCCCTGAATAATACATTACAGTCATTTAAGCATCTTGAGAATGCACACACATGTGTAAAAAGTATTTATAAGGCCTTATTTGTGTAGGTGTACACACACACAATCACAAAATACAAGCAATCTCCAGAAGTAACCAATAGAAGCTCACATGGCTCTCATCCCCACAGGATGGCCTAGCAGAACCTGGAATGCAGGGAGCACCAGTACCTGCTGTTAGAAGTGGGGAACGGCTCTGCATGTGGCACCTGGAGAGTGTTTCCCCAGTGTGTGAATAGCAGATAAGGCAGAAAGAGGCAACAATGTGTGGTGCCTAGACTGTTGGTCCTCATTACTTGCAGATGCCATGTTTATAAGTGTACCTACTTGGTAAAGTTTCTTTGTAACTCTCAAATCAATACTGGAGGTGCTTTTGCAATCATTCACAGATATGCTTAAGGTGGTGAAAAATGTTACTCACTCAATGCACACCCCCTCAGTTGAAGTCAAACAATGTCACCTGTTTGTCACTCTGGCTTCTTGTTTCAACTCTCAGACTGTAAACAAGTGTACTTTTCATGGTCTCTTTAGTGCCACATTTTTCACATTTTTTGCTTTTTGTAGGTGATTTTGCTGCTTAAAGTGGCCCCCAAGCATAGTGTTGAGGTACTGTCTAGTGTCCCTAAGCATTTTAAGGCTTTGATGTGCCTTTTGGAGAAAATACCTATGCCAGGCATGAGTGATAGTGCTTTTGAAAAGGAGTTCAATGTTAATAAATCAACAATATATATATTAAATAAGGTGTCTTTAAATAGAAACAAACATAAGATAAGGTCATGTATTGATCAGTTGATAAAAATGTTGTGATCGGAGACTCACAGGAACCTGTATTTCCCCTAGGAATACTGCTTCAGTATTCAGTCATGCAGTATTCAAGTATTCACAATGACCTCTTAACTACCGCAAATAATGAGATTCACCGGTACATCTCTAAAAGGAAGGATGAATTACTTTCTGCCTCTCAAAAAGGCATACATACAATGAGGAAAGGCAGATCCCAATCAGTCAGCCTTTTGTTGAGGTCTAAAATGATATTCTTAGTTTAGTGCTTTTCCAGCCCATTGCAATGCACATATGCCTGGGGTGATTGCCCTGTAAACCTTATCAGCAAATTATACTTTAGTATGAATGAATCCCTGGTATTTTCCTGAGATCAGGTTATTATAGGGATTGCAGAGCAGACAGTTTGAACTTGGCTAGTTGAAGCTGGTTCAGAAAAGATTCCACATAAATGGGGAGAGGTTGAAGCAAAAGGAACTTGAGGTCCACAGGCAACATTTTGTTTTATTTTTAAAAATTTCATATCTTAACCGTATTGAAGAATATGTTATTCCCTTCTATTCACCAGCAGATTGTAAACTCCTTAAGAATCAGACATTAAAGGGTATTAAATATTTGGAACTTTCCTATATATATGTTTTAAAGAAAATTATTTTTGAGCCAATATTTGCTTACATTATCTGCATAATATCTGTGTATTTGTCACTCTCTTGCTCTAGGTGAGCCTTCTCTGATGTCTGAATAGAACCTCTTTGGGATTACACAAACAAGAATAGCCATAGGGGAAAAATGTGCTTCATATATTAAATGTATAATGTTTTGCTATTCACAGAAGAATATTGAGGAAAAGGGAGAAGAAATATCAAATTTGAGACATGGTTTCCTTTTTTCCTTTCTTAGTCCTTCTCTCCCATTCTACCATTAGTTTTCCTTTTTTTCACTTTTTAAATAAATTTGTTTAGTTTTAATTTTTGTGTGTACATAGTAGTTGTATATATTTATGAGCTACATAAGATGTTTTGATACAGGCATACAATGTGAAATAAGCACATCAGGAAAAATGGGGTATCCATCCCCTCAAGCATTTATCCTTTGTGTTACAAACAATCCAATTACACTCTTTATGTTATTGTAAAATGTACAATTAAATTATTATGAACTATAGTCACCCTGTTGTGCTATCAAATCCTAGGTCTTATTCATTCTTTCCATTTTTTATACCCATTAACCATCCTTACCTTCCCCTCATCCCCCACTACCCTTCCCAGCCTCTGGTAACCATCCCTCTACCCTGTATATCCATGAGTTCAATTGTTTTGATTTTTAGATCTCACAAATGAATGAGAACATGTGATGTTTGTCTTTCTGTGCCTGTCTTATTTCACTTAACATATTGATCTCCAGTTCCAACCATGTTATTGCAAACGATTAGATTTCATTTTTTTTTATGACTGAGTAGTACTCCATTATGTGTATGTACTGCATTTTCTTCATTCATCTGTTGATGGACACTTAGGTTGCGTCCCAATCTTAGCTAAACAATGCTGCAACAAACATGCAGATATCTCTTTGATATACTGGTTTCCTTTCTTTTGGTTGTATACCCAGCAGTGGGATTCCTGGATTGTATGGTAGCTCAATCGTTCGTTCTTCTGAGGAACATCCTAACTGTTCTCCATAGTGGTTGTACTAATTTACATTTTCACCAACAGTGTATGAGGGTTCCCTTTTCTCCACATCATCTGCAGCATTTGTTATTGCCTGTCTTTTGGATATAAGCCATTTTAACTGGGGTGAGATGAGATCTCATTGTAGTTTTGATCTGCATTTCTCTGATGATCAATGATATTGAACACCTTTTCATATGCCTGATGGCCATTCATGTCTTTTTTTGAGACATGTCAATTCAAACCTTTTGCCCATTATTTAATTGGATTATTAGATTTTTTTTCCTATGGAGTCCTTTCAGGTCCTTTTATATTCTGGTTGTTAATCCCTTGTCAGATGGGTAGTTTGCAAATATTTTCTCTCATTCTGTGGGTTGTCTCTTTAATTTGTTGATTGCTTCTTTTGCTGTCCAGAAGCTTTTTAACTTGATACGATCCCATTTGTCCATTTTTGCTTTGATTGCCTGTGCTTGTGGGGTATTACTCAAGAAATTTTTGCCCAGACCAATGTCCTAGAGATTTTCCCCAATGTTTTCTTGTAGTAGTTTCCACCATTTATTTTCTTCTGATATAACAATATTTCAAATCTTCCAATGTGCTGTATGGTCACTTATTTCTGGGTCTTGCAAAGCTGACACCTTGTCATGACATATGCTTTTCTATACCTTCCTTAACCTCTTAACTGCTCTTTGTTTTTAGATCTCAACCTAGATTTCCCCTCATTAAACTTACGAGGCTCCCTAAGTTTTCATTAGGTGTGGCACTGTGAACTTCTCATATAATATCCTCATGTAGCACCGTATGTTTCTTATAGACTAGCACTCCTCACATGGGATCAAAGTGCTCTGCTTACTCTGAGTTCTCTACTGGGCTAAAGTCTCAAAGATTTGGGAAAGGTTTATCTTGGTTAGCACTGTGAGCAGTAGTTGTGTGATAGGCATGGGGTACATTATGGTTGAATAGATAAATAGCTACATGTCTCTTTCAATTTTGAGTCTGAAAAAAAGGAAAGATTTCATATGGGCTTTTCTAGCCCCCTGATAAGAACCTCTCAGTGTTATTCACTGTTTCCATCCCTTGAGTCTATGCATGTTAATTTAAACATCATAGCTGTATTTTATAGACAGGTATAGCTTTGTAACAAACAATCACAAAATCTTAGTGGTGTACTGACATTTTTTGTGTTCATGTTAGCTGAAGAAGCTGTACTTTATACTTTTATTCTGAGAGTTGGTTGTGGTGAATTTTTCCTTGTGGTTCATTTTCTGACCCAAGTTAACGGGTTAACAGTTATAGAGGAGACTTCTGCTCATGGTAAACCATGTGAGCAACTCTGAAGCCTTTGCTTATGCCACGTGTACTAACACCCTATTGGTTTAAACAAAGGGCAGGTGAAGAATGGGAACTATTCTACCCCTCTGGGTCAATGTTGACAAGTTTCCCTCTTCTGGAGGAAGGGCACAGATGAGGTTCTCCAGTATAACAATTTTGCTTTACATCTTGGGAAAGTATGAAATAGGATATCAGATGTTTTGTAATAATATTGTAATAGTATAAGGAATTGGTGGGCCCTGTCCTACATGAAAATTTCCAAGACATCTCCTCTCTGGGTAACTAAAATGTCCCTAAGCAGAGGCCTTCCAGAGAAATAGTTATTAAAACACAAAAGCAATGAAGGACTGCTTTAAACTGAGAGCACCATCTGCAAATAGCTCACCAAACCATTTAATTCGGACGACTGGCATTTTATGAACATGAACTGTGGATCTTCCCATGACCATGGCTATACCAATGGTGAGGTTTGGCAAAATGTTTTTGAGTTCGCCAACAGGATTGATAGCATTAATTCCTATCAGGAAGACTTTCTCCTGTGGATTTTATTGTTTGTTTTTAAAATTTAAATCTTTTTCTTTTTTTGTCTGGAATTTACTTCTGAATGTGGTGCAAGCCAGGGATTCAATTTTATTTTCTTCAAAATGTATAGACAGATGTGATAATACCATTTATCTCTTTTCCTACTGAATTAAAATACTTTATCCCATCTTATATTTTAATATATTTACTGAAGTACATTTCTGTGATCTCTATTACACTCCACCACTTTATTTGCACATCTCTATGCCAATACTATATTATTTTAACTACCCTGGTTTGATAGTATGTTAATAGCTAAGATAAGCACTCCCATATATTCTATAACCTTCTCTATAATAATTTTCCTGGGTGTTTAGACTTATATATACTTTAATATATATTATGTACTTAAAATTCCCATTGGGATTATAATTAATATTGCACTAAATTATGTATTGATTTTAAGTGAATGAATTTTTGTGATACCAAATATTTCCATTAAAGAATATGTATGTCTTATGAAAAAATGCTTATCATTACTGATCATTAGAGAAATGCAAATCAAAACCACAATGGGATACCATCTCATGCCAGTTAGAATGGAGATCATTAAAAAGTCAAGAAATAGCAGATGCTGGAGAGGTTGTGGAAAAATAGGAACCCTTTTACACTGTTGGTGGGAGTGTAAATTAGTTCAACCATTGTGAAAGATAGTGTTGTGATTCCTCAAGGATCTAGAACTAGAAATACCACTTGACCCAGCCATCCCATTACTGGGCATATACCCAAAGGATTATAAATCATTCTATGATAAAGACACATGCACATGTATGTTTATTGTGGCACTATTCACAATAGCAAAGGCTTGGAACCAACCCAAATGTCCATCAATGATAGACTGGATTAAGAAAATGTGGCACATATACATCATGGAACACTATGCAGCCATAGGAAAGGATGAGTTCATGTCCTTTGTAGGGACATGGATGAAGCTGGAAACCATCATTCTCAGCAAACTATCACGAGATCAGGAAACCAAACACCACATGTTCTTACTCATAACTGGGAGTTGAACAATGAGAACACATGGGCACACGGAGGGGAACATCACACACTGGAGCCTGTGGGGGATGGGGGCCTAGGGGAGGGATAACATTAGGAGAAATATCTAATGCAGGTGACGAGTTGATGGGTGCAGCAAACCACCATGGCACGTGTGTACCTATGTAACAAACCTGCATGTTCTGCACATGTAACCCAGAACTTAAAGTATATATATATATATAAAAAAAGAATATGTATGTCTTCCTATTCAGATAGTATTATACCTTTAGTAACAGATGTAAAAGATCAAGGTTTGACTTAGGACAGAGAGAAGGCCAGTGTGGCTGGAACAGAGAACCAGGGTGGAAAGAGGGGAGATGAATGACCATAACCTGGAGGTCATTGTCACTCTTCCACATGACGACTGAAGATTTATTATGTGTTAATGTTAACTTTATTTCTCAGAAGGCATTTTTAAAATCTCCCTTATTTTCAAGTTCTGGAGGAAGCCATACTGCGTGTGTATTTATCCCTTCAAAAGATGTTTTGTTTTTATAACTTGTTAAAGCACTTGTTAAATGTTACCTGAATGGAGACAAAAAATAGAATGGTGGTTTTCAGTGGCTGGGGAGAGAGGGAAATGGAGAGTTAATGTTTAATTGATACAGGGTTTTGGTGTGGGAAGATGAAAAAAGTTCTGGAGATGGTGGTGATGGTTGCACAACAGTGTGAATGTACTTAATGCCACTAAAGTGTATACTTTAAAAATAGTTACAATGGTAAATTTTACGTTATATGCATTTTACCGCAATGAAATAAAGCAAAAGCAGTATGCAATTAGCTGGAGAAAAACCACATCGACCTCTATATGGGGTGTGGAGGCAATATTTGTTTCTTATAGTTAATATATACATATTTTTTCAACAAAACCAAGAGGGTCTGTAGAATACAGTTAATATTTTTAGGGAAATCATGATAGCTGCTACTATATTAACCTTCAAAGAGAAAAGGCAGAGACATTTTAAAAGCTACTATTAGTAGCTTACAAGATTTGTTTATTTCAGTTCTTTTGTATAAATAGAAAACGCACAAGTCTTTGAATAATAATTTATACTAAATGAGAATAAAATCTAAGACAATACTTTTAATGTATTACCATTGAAATGAAAATCAGCAATGAGAAGTTTCAAAGATTTCATTGATTTCTGATAGTATATTCATAGATGTCAGTTGAAGAACTCTGACATTGACATGTTTCTTATGCTTGCTTTAAGACACATCTTGGAAAATGGCAAAGTAGTGGACACCATTTGTTTCTGGAACCCTTTTATTTCCCTTCTGTATCCAGTCTCTATATTCTGGTATCCCTTTCCTTATCTTTCAAGTGTTCAGTGTCCTTGGTGCTACTTTGATCACTTTGGTCTGATATACAGCCTAGCATTCAGGAAAGGATGTGTGCTATGGGTTAGGAAGTCCTTTGTTTGAATCCTAGTTTGAATTTATATACAGTTCTATGACCTTGTGCCAGTGAATTAACCTCTCTGAACCTTGGTTTCCTCATTCATGATATGAGGATGCTCCTCTCAGTTACCTTGCTGTTATTACAGTGTTGCTTTGAAAACACCAAACCAGTGCCTGACTTTTCTACAGTATGTGATGTGATCAATAAATGCTATTCTCATCTCTTTACCTGCGCATCCTCATCCAGCCCTGACTTCAAAGACTTAGGTCATTTATTTATCTCTCCTCCTTCTCCTCATTCTCAATCCAACTCCTATCAAAAATGCAATTTCTTCTGTGTGACTAATATTAACTACTTTTTTGTTGAAAAGCAATCTGGACTAAACTAATACACAACGAGGAGGAAAATGACACCTTGTCTGCTAAACTACTTGCTGTGGTTGTTGCATATTAAAAGAAGGTGCTTATAAGCCTGACTATATCTGTAAGTGCAGTAACTTCAAGCGTAATTCAGAGGAGATATTTTGGGGACATTATGGGAATGGAAAAAAACAATTATTGCTCATTTTGAGAATTTTGTATTTTGTTTAACATTTTTAATTAAAGATTTTGGGGTATAATTTCTCTGATAGGTGGTTAGCTATGTCATAGGTCATGGTGTTAAAACTGTAGGGTGGGTGGTTACTGTAGGGTTAGTGAATAATAACAGGTGAATATAAAAATGTATCTAGAAACATTGGGTAGCTGGATATTCGATGGGAAGAAGAAGCTTGGAGCAACTTCATGGAAACAAGGAAGTAGGTCTTTCATCAAAGAGCATCGGAAGAAGGATGAGAAGAGCAAGAGGGAGAAAGGAGACCCATGGCGGCCTCCATTGATCAGGAAGAGTAAAAATGTTTTTGCAAGGATTAGGAGGTAATAGTGCAGTTGGGAGAAAAGGGCTTTTAAAATTCATGGCCCTGTTATGGCCATGGCTCTTGGTTATCTTCCTGAGAACCAAAACATGGGTCTCTTCCTCAGTTTGTTCTTGGAGCCCACAGAGTCCAGAGGTCACTTTGCTGCCTTTTAGCTCCATACCTCAAGAAGTGTTTTCTTATGATACTATCAGCTCAAGAGGCAATTGGTCTGCATTTTGGATAGATTTCCCAAATCTCACAGTACTGGAGTGAAGAGTTTCCCTTTTTGTCTGGTTTTCAGTATCCCGTTTAGGTGAAGATAGATCAAATCAAACACGTAGCATGTTCTTTTCAGTTGCCGAACAGAGAGAAGTATAATTCAAAATAGAACAAATATATTATTTACTACATAATGTGTTTCCAAGAAAATGGTGCTAAATGGGTGGTCTTGTTGCTACCAGACTTTATCACTCACATTATGCGAAAATGGAAAATAGCAGTGAGCAAAGGGGCAGATGTGAATTTAGAGGAAAATGTATTTGCTTCAGTAATGAGCTCTTTCCTCCCAGTGGAATTTACTACAAGTAGCTCTCTCTAACTGAAAAAAAAAAAAAATGCAAACTTACTGTTGCTCTTTGGTTGTCCGTTCAATGATGACTCAAAGTCATCCTTGACAATTTGATCTTGCAAAATAAGTGGTTACTGTGGAGCTCCTATCCATGGACCATTTCATACATACTTTCATTTTCTAAACTTCAATATTAATAAAAAGCATCCAGAGTCAGTGACTTTTAAGGTTTCAAGAATAATTGCATCTTTGGCTGTGAACATTATAATCCCAATTGAATTATTTTTTTCTTCAGTGATATGATTTTTTTTTTTTAGTATTTACTTCTAATAATAATTATAAAACTTACAGATTTTTTTTTCACTTCGTTCCACAAAAAAGGTGAAAGCGAAGAGGCTAGGGAACCATATATGTTTATTACTTCTTTTCTTTCTTGGAATTGTGTTAGCTGAAGATGGTTGGCTATACTGAACTCAAATCACTAAATATTAAATTTCTGCCAATTGTGTGCAGGACGAAGTTGTGGAGGTTGGGGGAGTTTCACGGAAATATAGACAATATGTTCTCTGGTCCGAGCTGCTTATGATCAGTGTTAAATCAGAAATCCATAGAACAGGATACTAAAACACCAACTTTTCTTCTTTAAAAATATGCTTTACTCATTTAATCTTCCAGTAATTATGAAGTAGGATTATTCTTATCCCCATTTTACAGATAAAAAGCTGAGGCTCAGGGAGGTTGAGCTAGTTAGTGGCAGAGCTGAGGTTTAAATCCAAGGCATAAACCCAAGGTTAATGCTCCAGTTCTCTAGTCTGAGCTTTTAATCACTCTGCAACGCAGCCTTGCCAAAAGAGGCAAACCCTAATACAACAATAATGATGAGAACAAAAAAACAAAGAATACAAAAACTGAGATATAATCGGTGTTTTATCCTGAGATGAGCTGGAAATTAGTAGACTTTCAATTTCAACTGAAGCTCATCTCTTTAGAATGTTAGTACAGGGAGAAATAAAAAATACCATCTAGTCCAGTTGTCCCATTGCTGGGCACTTAAATAACTGTTTATTGAGGAATGGGCTTTACATACGAGACAACCATGTTCCAGAATATAAATGATGTGTCCAGGGTCATAATTTAATTAAATTGTAGTTTTGTAAGGGATCTGAGAAACATTCTAGAAATTCTCCCAAGCAAAGCTGGAACACAGTCTCTCCATGAAATTCTTTCAGAGACTAGGCTATCCTTTTCATAAAAGTTAATTTCTGAAGAACAATGATACAGTCATGCATTGGGTGCTGTGGGAAAAGAGAACATATAGAGTGATGGTCCTTTAGCCATATTAACCGACTATAGTAATCCTTATGAGTCATTATTCCCATTTTACTACTGAGAAAGCTTAGGTTCAAGAAGTCCCCACAGTTACTCAGTTGTGGCACAGGATGATCTGACAGCAAACCCAATGTTCATTCTCCTATACCACTCTTCCTTTCATTAAGAAATATTCCTTTTCTAATGAAGATCAAACAAATAATGATTGTAGCAGAACTGCTGGTGCCCTACCCGGATCCTCCTTACCTAGCCAGAGTGCCCATCACCCAACTGCTATGAGTGTTGCCTGATGTCCATAGCTGCCCCTTTCTCCAGAGAATTGCCAGCCCTAGCAGGAAGCTCAGAGCTTGGGAGATTATGTCTTTGCCCTTCCCAAGGGCAGCCAAGGACAGGCAACGTGGGGTATAAAATGTCAGTCCCCTTTCCTCAAGGTGGAACAAATCTGTGATGCCGTTAATGTTCCAGAGTCTTCCGTGGATCAGGCCAAGCACAGGCTTTATCTGAGAACAGATTCATGCTCATCTCTGTCTCCTTTCCCATTCGGCTTCACTTAGTTTCTTTCAATTTCTCCGCCCCCACCAAGAACATACCCTGAAAAAATCACATTCCTCCAAAGGTTCAAAGATTAGCCACATTTGATGGAAATTTGCCAGAATGTTTATGACTTGCCTTCCTTCCTGAACAGCATACCCAAAACAGTCTTCCCATTGCTTGAAGTAAGATTGTGACATCCTCAAAGAAAATACAAGTGCACTGGGGAGTTTGTTTTGTGCTGAGTGACTTTACCTTGCTTAGCTCTCTCCTTCAGAGACAATTTCTCAAGGCTTTGAAGTCCAGCATCCCTGGACTACAAAACCTAATGTCTGGTACTTTTTTTTTAACCCAAACATTTAACATCTTTGAAATTGGGGTGTGTTATATATTGTTGTTAGTCTAGATTGAATTCAAATTTTTCAGCTGAGGAACTGTCTTTGTTTCTGCTCATCATCTGCAGCACTACTAACCTGACAACTCTTTAAATTAAATTCTCATGTTTTTACTTTTTAAAATCATGATGAATTCAGTCTGCGAATTTACTTGCTTGAATACCAGTTTGTGGTTCAAATCTCAGGGGAGATTTTTTTCCCTTCCTCTAATTAGAGGAAAGATTGAGGCATGCAGTTTTTGTTTTTTTTTTTTTTTTTCTGTTCGTTTCTACATGGTAGCTTTATTTCTTCTTTATCCTTGCACTGAAGGTGTAGCCATTTTCTACCCTAAGTTTTACACAGTGGTCTCCTAATTAACTTCCCACATTTGAGGTATTTTTCACTTTCTATGTCATGCACAAAATAATGGGCATCTTTTAATCAATGGCATAAAAGTTTGATAAAATACACAAATAATCTTAATTATCACCAGATAAATTCGCATTGTGGAGTCATTGGTGATCTTGATAAGTTTCGTTTCTGTGCGGTGGTGTGGATGAAAGCCTGATAAGAATGGACTTCAGAGAGAATGGAAGTCAGTATAGACAACTCATCTGAAGAGTCTGCTAAAAAGGGAGCATAAAAATGAGGCAGTAGGTGGGGAAGTAGGTGGACAAGGAAGAGGGGTCTCTTAGAGAGATAACAGTGTGTTTGTGTGCTGCAGGGGCTGATCCCATAGGGAGGGAGATGAATTGCTGAAACTAGGTCCTGGAGTAAGCAAAAGGGCATGAAATCCAGTGCATATCTTGAGGGGCTGCCTTTACACGGGACAGTGGAGGGTTCATCAATGGTAACAGGCAGGTCATCAGAGTATGCAAATATAGCAGTGAGAGTCTGGGGAAGTTCTTTTCTGATTCCTTCCACATTCCTGATGAAGCTGAAAGCAAGGTTAGCAGAACTGAAGACAGGGAAAATGTTTTGAAGGTTTGCAGAGAGAAGAGGGAGTATGTAATATTCATCAAGGAGAGTGAGAGGGTGAATGGGGCAGGCAAGCAGAGTATGATTGCTGGCAGAACTAAGGCACACTTGAAGTTTTGGTTCTGGATTGACCAGTATGAGAAAAACTAGTCAATATGGTCTGTAATTTTCTTCAGGCATGGAGTAGGCAGAGAGGTGAATTTAACTGGGACTGTGTTTTGCAATGATGAGTGTACTGAATGTTCTGAGCAACAGGGAACTGAGGAAGTATGCAAAGGAGTGACTACAGGAATGGTTCATGTAACTTTAACCTGGAAAAAGAGAAATGAGGGGTTATAAATGGGTAGAAATGATGGAAAGATCAATGAATTTGAGCTGTTGGTGGCAATGAAGTTCCAATAATACTGCGACTGTACTGGTATTAGAACATTTGAGATAGAGAGATAGGAGGTGGTGATTAGAGAGGGGGATTCAAGAGGTTGAGAATATGACAGGTTGGTAGTAATTGATGATAAAGCCCATGGTGTAACGAGGTGTAACCAGGGGCATGAGGGACTAAAGTAAGCTGGAGAACTATCTTGTAAAAGACAAGTTCAAGAGTCCTGGAGGGCAGCGTGTTGGAAAGTTTATCTCTCTGTCTATCTACCTATTCTCTCTCTCTCTCTCCTCTCTCTCTCCTCTCTCTCTCTCTCTCTCTCTCTCTCTCTCTCTCTCTAACTAGCTAGCTCTAAGAAGTAAGACAGAAGTAGTTCAGATGGTCACAATAAGAAAGGAGGTAAAAATGATAGGGAGTGACCTATGGAGCTTACATTCCTATAGAGATACATAATAATGATCTTACTGCAAAAGTAAATTAGATGGACTGTTGGAAGGTGAGATGCATTGGATATGATGAGACACTGGGATGAGTTACACCAGTAAATAGGGTAGTCAGTGGAGGCTTCATTGAGATGATAACATCTGAGGAGAGATTTGAATGAGATGATGGAGTTGATCAGGTTACTATCAGGGGGAAGAGCATTCCAAGGGAACAGCCAGTGCAAAGCCCCTGAGGTGGCAGTGTGCCTGGCATATTTGAGGAGGAGCAAGGAGGCCACTGTGAGTAGAATGGAAAGAATGGTTTGAACATTACTACCCATAGTAGTAGTGCTACCTGTGTGGTGGAAATGAGAATGCAAGGGTGGATTACATAAAAATTTAGATTTCACTTTGAGTGATAAGATAACCATTGGAGATTTAGAGCAAAGAAGTGACCTAATCTGACTTACGACTGCGGCATTGAGAATAGACTATGTGGCAGGTGGCAACAAGAATGGAAGATTAAAGCATCTAAAAGGACTGGGAGAATGGAATTTGGGAGAGGAATTGTAAAAGCTTCAGGTTCTGAAGAGAGCTGTTAGTGCACTGTACATCTCTCTTACCTACAACCTACCCCCTAGAAAAGGAAGAGAAGGGGGATGTTTTTACCTTCAGCCCAAGTCAAAAGAGGACCTTAAGGAGATCACTCAGATTTTAAGAGGTAGCTCCTGTAATTTGGTGTTGCGTATACAGTAGACTGGTCCTTGGCTCTCACCTGAACTATCTAAGGGCCGGAAACAGTGGCTGGCTGGAGTCTTGTGGAAAAGTGAAGGAGAAATGCTGAGCTGGGAATCAGCCTGCACTTCTAGGGTTTGCTGGTGTTAAGGACACATGGGTGTTTATCATGTACCAAATGGACCGTGCTTGCAAGAGAGCTGGAGTAGACTTGTCTTAGGCCCTACCTCAAGGACTGCCAAGAAGGACAGAAGCTAGGGATTGAGCCATTGGATTGCTAAGGTATATGAAAGGGACTCTAAGTTGTAACTTGAACCAGAAATGTATTCTCCCCATCAAGGAAACTGTAGATAAGAGATTTGCAGTGATTTTGATAAGGGATTCTGTAAGAATTTCACAACATCATGCACGTATGTATGCGAGAGGTTTTACAACAGTACCAGTCAATTAAGAGCTGCATGGATCCTCTCAACCACTTCTCTCTATGCCTTAATCAGTGTCTGGAAAGGACAGAGAACATAGTTAGCAAACTGGAAAGGATGGTCAAACAACAACAACAACAACAACAAAACCTTAAAAGGAGAAAGAGTAAAAAAAGCCAAAAATATGTCTTCTATGACTGCAGACATCCTGCTTGCAACATAAAATTGAGGGAGAAGCCCAACTTGAAAGCAAATTTGGAGTATTGACTTCTACAAGTAATTGGATATTGCTAGTACTACACAAAGACTAGTTATATTATCTGAGAGCAACTTGAAAATTCATGGAGTTGTTTTCATACAAAGGCAGGGGAAGAACTAGTCCTGCTAAGCAAATTTAAAGGTCGATAAAGTGTTTCTCAACTTCAGCACTACTGACATTTTGACCAGAGTCTTATTTTTTTGCGGGAGCTGTCTGTGTATTGTAGGATATGTAGCAGCATCCCTGGTTTCTATGTACTAGGTGCTGGTAGCTCTTGCCTCCAGTTATAACAACCAAACCTGTCTCCACACACTGCCAAGTGTCCTTTGTGGGGCAAAATGGACTCTATTGAGAATTGTTGAATGAATGGGAGACAAAAATAATATTGCCTCAGGATTATATGTTTGTTGTTACACCAGCTAAAATTGCCTGGAAAAGCCCTTTTCTCGGTTTTCTTGGGCTCCTGCTATGATGCTTGACCCCTCTCTTTTTAGATGCTCTTTTCACCTCTTCTCTGATCTGTTCTCCCCTCTCCCAGCCCCCCACCTCCATCACTTCCTTTGAGGGGTATCCCCAGAAACTCAGGTTTTTCTCTTATTTTATTATGCAAAGCAATTCCGTTCTCACTTTGTCTCTCAGGAGCCCAGGAGGTTGGGGCAGTGCTTGTGTGCATGTGTGTGTGCATGAGCATGTGTGTGCATTTGTGTGTGTGATGTGGAGATGTGATGGGCATATTATTGTCTTTAATTCAAAATACTTCATCAAGTTATTTTCTTAAACAGAGAGCCATATCTATGGGAAAGCACTCCTCCAGCAGAAGCCACTGCAAATAATAGACATTGTAAATAACAGATCCCCCTCTGGCAACCCCATCCCCCAGGCACACACAGAAATTTTGGAAAATGAGAGGGTAAATTCCAGAAAAGGGACCTGATGCTCTGCTTTTAGAGGCATTGTCCAGAAATGTTTTACATCGCCAATTAAAACTTTGACCTCTTATTGATAAAACATGTATATCAACCAGACATGAAGGGATGCGAGCTTTCCAAAGTACAAATCGGTGGATTAAAAGTAGCCAGTCAAATAAAATCCTGTTAGCCATATTACTATCTTATGCTGATGAACAGCACAGATTTTACAGTCCCACCTCATTTTGACTTCTGCCAATAAGAAAACAAAGGAAAATATTTAACAAATATGTGGCATTAAAAATAATAGGCATTTTGGGGGCAGGATTTTGTGGGTTTTTCTAAAACTACTTTTTGAGAACTTATTGAGAGATATTTATTTCAGCTGCCCTCTTTGTTTCATTAGAAATTTGTCTATGGATAACATGAAGAAATATCTTAGGCAAACTCTTATCTAAAGACCAGGAAAACCCCCTGTTTCTTAGGCTTTCATCAAAATAATATTAATAATTTCATTTTACATGCTGATATTATAAGTCATACTTGCTTTAAAATGTACAAACTTTTTATCCTTTTTATATTTTTCAGGGACTTTTTCATCCTCTGATTCTTCCTTTCATCCTCTGAGACAAAAAAAAAAAAAGAATAAAAACCTCAAAAAAAGGTCTTTCAAACTCCAGGCTAGTACACTATGCTGAAGTTTATTTTGAATGTCTTCAATCAAAAATATTTTTATTTTAATCATACAACCCATTCTTTTTCTTATAACAGTAGGTTTTAACCATCATAAAAAATGTTGTCTATTTGATTACTGTCTACTCATTTTTAAGGATTTTTTTTGTGGCTGAATCGAATGGTCAGCCATGTGGCGAAAACACATTGGGGTGTGTGTGTGTGTGTGTATGGGGGAGATGTGGATGTGCACATCCATACATGTGCATGTTGTTGTTTTATAACTTGCTCACTCCTTTTTGACTTCACTAGTCTAAAATGCAAACAATAATACTCTAGAATCTTGTCCCAAAGTATAGCAATGCATAGTTAGATGTAAACTGGGCTCATACCTCCCAGGAAGTCTCATCTACCCCCCTTTCCCTATCCCCAAATTCTTTAGAGATAAAATTTAAAAATTTCTACTTATCAAAATATACTTTAAATAAAATATAAAAGACAAAATTAAAACTAGTTAAGATAATTGCCACACATATCGTGGATAATGGATTAATATCCAGTATATGTGAAGAACTTCTATAAATCAATATGAAAAAGACAAATAACTTAGTGAAAAATTTGGTTAAGAACACAAATAGGCATTTTACAGAAAAGGAAACACATATAGTGAGTAAACATACAAAAAGATGTTCAACCTCATGAACAATCAGATTGATACAAATCAAGGGTAGCTTTCATTATTTTTGAACTTTATATATTTTACAAATGTATGATAAAATTACACATAATTACACACATATTTACAACAAGGGATGGATAAATACAGTATTCTAAATTATGTTTATTCAGAGAGGAGGCAGAGTTATAAAATTTGTGAGGAATGCACAGTTAGATGTAAATTATTTGTGACATTCTAACTTTTAGGTCTGTTAGTGGGCTCATTTGTGCTCATTACACCACTTCAAAAAATAAACGATAGCTAGCTAGCTAGATAGATAGCAAGCTATGTTTGGACCAAAGATTTTGGTGAATTATAAGCCAAGGATAATGATGATCCTAATTCTGTGCAACTGGGGTACTTAAAAGGGACTATGTGGTTGGGGCAAGTTGTGGAGGAAACCCTTTTTAAAGGCAATTTCAAAAACTTAAAGTGTTAGAGGGCTTGTGAACTAAAGGAGCTTATATTGGTCAGGATGGGAAAGGTTATGCTGCAATAACAAATCAACCTCAAGTCCCAGTGATCTACTACAACAAAGGATTATTCCTTACGTTCACAGTTGCCCATTGTGAATCTTGACTCATAGGGACCCAGGTTAGTGGAGACTCTACTATCTCATAGCTGCACTGTCTAAAGCACTCTGACTCCTTGATTATCACAACAGGGAGAGAAAGCCCTGGAAGGTTTCAAACATGAAATTAAATGCTTCAGTTTAAAAGTGATCCATGTTATTTATGCTCACAGTCTATGATTACAACTAGTCTTATAACCTTGATATAACTGCAAGTATAATTCTCTAATATGCCCAGAAGAAAAGAAGAGTTAAATTTATGCAAGCACTAGAAGTCTTTACCACAGAGCTGTTTTCGACACAAACACAAACACAACCACAACACAAACACAATGCTTTCATGTCTAGATGACAGGGTATAACAGACTGGGGTGGGGAACATATTCTCTAATTCTGCATAAGATAGCTTCTGTGCACTGAGGGGCCCCAGAGAACCTAGCTTAGCTGTGCACCCTAGAGAGTTTTAAACTTTGGTTATCTAGAAAACATACCTACAGGAATTTCCAGGAATACTTGAGCTAGGAATTGAACTAAAGAGGATGAAGGTTTTGCATTCACCTCTACAAACAAGAATCAGAGATGATTGAGTATTATTACTTAAAAAAAAAAAACTTTTATTTTAAGTTCAGGGGTACATGTGCAGAATGTGCAGATTTGTTATATAGATAAATGTATGCCATAGGGGTTTAGATTATATCATCACCCAGGTATTAAGCCTAGTATCCATTAGTTATTTTTCCTGATCCTCTCCCTCCTCCCAGCCTCCACCCTCTGATAGGCCCCAGTGTGTGTTGTTCCTCTCTGTGTCCATGTGTTCTCATCATTTAGCTCCCACTTATAAGTGAGAACATGCAGTATTTGGTTTTCTGTTCCTTCATTAGTTTGCAGAGGATAATGGCCTCCAGTTCCATCCATGTCCCTGCAAAGGACATGATCTCATTCATTTTTATGACTGCATAGTATTCCATTGTATTTTTGTACCATATTTTCTTTATCCAGCCTACTGTTGATGGACATTTAGATTGATTCCCTGTCTGTGCTATTGTGAATAATGCTGCAATGAACATATGCATACATGTGTCTTCATAATAGAATGATTTATATTCCTTTAGTTATATACTTGGTAATGGGATTGCTGGGTTGAATGGCATTTCTGTCTCTAGGTCTTTGAGGAATTGTCACACTGTCTTCCACAATGGTTGAACTCACATCAACAATGTAAAAACATTCCTTTTTCTCCACAACTTTGCCAGCATCTGGTACTTTTAGCAATTGCCTTTTAATAGACTTTTTAATAATAGCCATTCTGACTGGTGTGAGATGGTATCTCATTGTAGTTTTTGATTTGCATTTCGCGAATGATCAGTGATGTTGAGCTTTTTTCATATGTTTGTTGGCCACATGAATGTCTTCTTTTGAGAAGTGTCTGTTCATGTCCTTTGCACACTGTTTAATGGAGTTGTTTTTTTTTTTCTTGTAAATTTGTTTAAGTTCCTTATAGGTACTGGATATTAGATCTTTGCAGATGCATAGTTTGCAAAAATTTTCTCCCATTCTGTAGGTTGTCCCTTTACTCTGTTGATAGTTTCTTTTGCTGTGCAGAAGCTCTTTAATGTAATTAGATCCCATTTGTCAATTTTTGCTTTGGTTGCAGTTGCTTTTAACATCTTCATCATGAAATCTTTGCCCATGCCTATGTCCTGAATGGTATTGCCTAGGGTTTTTTTTTAGTTTGGGTTTCACATTTAAGTCCTTAATTCATCTTGAGTTGATTTTTGTATATGGTGTAATGAAGGAGTCCATTTTCAATTTTTTGCATATGGCTAACCAGTTAGAGGATTATTATTACTAATGTGAGCACATTTGCATCACAGACAAGTAAAACTCAGGTAAACACCTGTTAAATTCAGAACATTGCAAGTTATCTGGGTGCTAGTGTTTGCTTTGGCTCACATTTGCTTTATCTTGCCCCAGGAACAAATGTTAGAGCTACCTTTAATGTCACCAGGGTGTCTATGCAATCCTTGAAACTTTTAGGGGGCTAAGTTGAAGCGGTACCAGGAATTCATTGTGAAATCAGGACTCCTTTGTCTTGCTCATTTTCTTTTTTTCAGAGCTCCTCTGACATTTCAGTAATTGCCATACTACTTTCTTTAAGCATGCTTAGAGTTGGACATGAGTTATAAAGTATATTCTGGCATGAGTCTCTTGCCATCAAAATATCCTATGTGAGATATTTATCTGGCTTCTCTCTGGGTGTACTGATGTGAAAATCTTATTCATCAGTTCTCTCTCTGCCTCTTTGGCAACTGGCTCCTGGGCAGAGCATAAGCTATGCTCACATGTGAGCCAACTCAGAACATAAATAGTAAGATAGATTCCTCAGTGAGTCTTCTGCAACTTAACCCCTAGATTCACCCAATACAGGCCAATCATTTTTTCTTTCCCCCTTTCTACAGACTCTGGGATTCCTATTTTTTTGTTTGTTTTCTTACAGCCACAGCATATTCTGTACTGAGAGGAGGTCTGCAGAGTGGGATGCTGTCCTCCAGATCTTTTCCAGGAAAACACAAGAATAAAACTCCCACCTAAGGGATATACAGCAAATTACTTCAGGAAAAGAGACCAGAGATAGGAAAAATAGCAAATATTGGGAAGTTACAAAAATGGATGATTTATCAGTCAGTTTTTATTTAGAGAAATAGAACCACTAGTGGATTATATACATATTATATATAAAATTTACATGTAAAATATGTATACATGTATATATACATATAAAATGTACATATGCATTTATAAATTTCTCTCTCTCTCACACACACACACACACAAACACACAGAGCCATATATATATTTAAGGGATTTATTGCAGAGATCTGACTTGACACAATCATGAGAGTTGGTTCAGTTATTTTTTTAAGCCTGCTGTTTTTGCCTCTGATGTTGGAGCCTGACGCCTGCAGGTAGTTGGGAAGGAGAGATGGATACGAGTGTGGGGAGATCACTAGCAGTCCGGAACCAACAGGCATGAGCTAGAACCTCACAAGGACAGAGGGAGACACATGTCAGTTCTTGTTGTCGCTGACCTTGGTGGTGTGGGTGTCCTGAAAATGCTGGAGTCCTTCATCACAGAGCTAAACACACACATTTGGCCCAAGTCAGAGAAGCTGGACAAGGACCCAGGGGAAAGTGGAGAAGTCACAGTTAATGCAATGAATTAGCTGCTCAGAGACAATGTGTGTAAACTATGAAATGGTTACCGCTTCTCTTCTGCTTCCCACCTCTCCTGAGACTCTCATGGCCCACGTTAAACAGAAACATGCAGGGAAGGGAAGTCTAGAAACGTAGTTCAGTCTAGCCAAGTTGACATATTACACCACCACCACAGATGCATTCCTTGATATGAAATCTCTTGTTTTATTGATGGAAAGTGCCAGAAGCAACCATGTCCTCAGGATCTCTTTTATTTCCCCTGGAAAACCTCAGAAAACATCCTTGAGCTTCTAGATCACCTAGGGTTTTTCTTTTGTAGGACTGTACTCTCAAGCCTGAAAGCATGGTTGGAATTGCACAATAGGGTATTCCTGTAGCTTAGAACTGGTGATGCCCTTCTAGTTGGCCCTCTGTCACATATAAGAAAGATCACCTTTAATTCAGATTAGCTCAACTAACAATCTGTTGAGCTTGTCTGTGTGCCAGGCACTGTGCTGGATGCTATGGGAGATGATGACAAGCTAGGCCCTTGAAGAACTTACTGTCTAGTGGGAGGGATAAACACATAAACAGAAATAGCCATGCAATATGGACAATGGCAAGGTAAAAGAATACAGGGTGTGCTATGGGAATGTGGAGAAGCGGCAATGCAAGGCTTGAGGTGATCTTAAAGGATGAGTAGGAGTTAACTAGGCAAAGAAAAGTGCAAAGTGCCTGGCAGGCCAAGAGATGTCATAAGCAAAGGCCTTGAGGTTTGGATCAATAGGTATATGATGGAAATTCTTAGAAGTTAAAGTACTACAAAAGCACAAAGTGGGTAATGAGGAGTGGCAGAAGATAAAGCCAAGTCATGGGAACTGCATCTGCTACACTAAGGAGCTTGGACTTTATTATTAGGAGATGTTAAGGAATTATACCTGTATCAGTGAATGATATGTTCAACAGGAAATCTTACTGCAATAGTTGAAACAGAGAAGTTAATTGGTTTTCTGCAACAAAAATCCTGGGAGTAGGAAATCTAGATTTGCTAAGACAGCAAAACCATGTTATTCATTATGTGGGCTCTTTCATTTCCCTGCTTTGAAATCCTTAGTATCATCCTCATTGCCCCAGGATGGCTGTGGCTGCACTTCTGTGGTTCATATTCACATTCTGGAGGGTCTAAAAAGGGAAAGGAGACAGGGCATGGCCCTTTGGAGAGACTCTACCTTTGTATTAGGGAAGAGAATCCCTCCCCATGGCTTCTGGCTATAGCTCATTGACCAGAACTTTGTCAGATGGCCTCACCTAGCTACTGGGAAGCTTGCACATGGGAGATTTCTGGAGTCCGAATTCTTGCCTTCACTCTTTCTCTTGCTGCATCATATGCTTTACCTGGAAGTAAAAGCCTTACGTGACTATGCTCTGTTAACTCCGGTGAATCCTTTCAAGTATCTGAAGTTGGGGAATATTTGCAAAATCTGAAGTCCACACACACACAGCCCCCCTCGCCAAAGATAACCCTTATGACCAGGCTGATTGTATTTCTGAACTTTGCCTTTTTCACTGAATAATTTACTTTCAAGATAATTCCATGTCAGGACATATTCTTGTGTCTCTTTTTCAAGGACCTGGCCTGCCATCACCTCTCTGACTTCATCTCCTTCTACTTCATCTCCCTTTCTCATTCTACACCAGTCACCTTGAGACTGTTATTATACTGGAACATACCCAGCATGCTCCAGCCTCGCGTTTTGGCATTGTCTGTCTCCTCTATTTAGAGCTCTCTCTTTTAATTATCTACAGGGCTCCATTCTGCCCTTCTAGAAAGCCAGAGAGACTTTTCCAGACTGCGCCTTCTAAAATGCAAACTTGCCCCTGTTACTTTTATTTCCCTTACCTTTTCTTCTGTCTCCCCAGACTAGAATATAAGCTGTATAAGAGGACATTTCGTCCACACCTAGAATAGTGCCTGGCACATAATAGATGCGTAATAAATGATTGTTGAAGGGATAAACAAATAGATAGAGAAGTGCAACTTCAGCTGAGGTAGGAGGAGCAAACAACTATTTTGTTTCCTGGGAAAGACTTCAAGAAAAAAAAGCAGAATATTAAGAGAGACTAGAGTTGGGTGAAAAAGAAATGTGGCAAGCCAGGAAGGAGAGGAGATGGTTCAAAGTATGAGGTATTGAATCCCCCCAGGAGAGGGCTTAGAGCAGTAAACAGAGCTTTGTATTGAGTATAAGCTGACAGGTTGAATCACCTCCTAATTGGGGTTTCCTTGGGTTTACTGAACATCTCAGTATATTTCTAATTAGTCAGAAATGTTGTTAATGATGTGTGTGTATGTTGCATTGGCTTTTCGTAGATTGAACATTAGATTTTATTATGAATTTGATCTTTCCTTTAAAGTAACCCCTATGCCTGTAGCCTGAAAATTGCTTTTGTAATGGGAGTCCGTGCTGAAAAGGAGGATAGAGAAACTTAGGTCAATACAGACCATTGTGTTACCTTTTATTCACAAAGGGACTCTTTCTCATCTTATGCTAGGAGGAGAGTGAGTGTGTGTGTGTGTGTATTGAGGAGAAATGTGTTGAGAATGAAGAAAGTAAAACATACATAAAATGTATAAAAGTATATAACAATAAGCACACAGTCTTACAGGTAAAAGCTGCAATTTTACAGAAAGGCAATCTTGTACTTTAAAATATCAGATACATTTCAACAGGACAGAATCAATACACAATTGTAAAATAGTTTATCTTCAGGTTCTCGGAGTTCTTTTTTTTTTTTTTTTTTTGAGACGGAGTCTCGCTCTGCCGCCCAGGCTGGAGTGCAGTGGCCGGATCTCAGCTCACTGCAAGCTCCGCCTCCCGGGTTCACGCCATTCTCCGGCCTCAGCCTCCCGAGTAGCTGGGACTACAGGCGCCCGCCACCTCGCCCGGCTATTTTTTGTATTTCTTAGTAGAGACGGGGTTTCACCGTGTTAGCCAGGATGGTCTCGATCTCCTGACCTCGTGATCCGCCCATCTCGGCCTCCCAAAGTGCTGGGATTACAGGCTTGAGCCACCGCGCCCGGCCTGGTTCTCGGAGTTCTTAAGGTGACCTGATAAGATCAGATGGGAATGAAAGAAGTTATTAAAATAATTTCCACGAAATATCAGACACCTCTTTGGAAGTTTTGTTCTGTTTTGCTTGGGCAGAAATATTTTTGTTTTGCTTCTTTGCTCATTTATTTAAACTTACTTGTCTTTGAATTGGTAGTATATGCACTGAAGCATACCCAGCATGCTCTAGCCTCGTGTTTTGGCATTTTCTGTCTCCTCTATTTAGAGCTCTAAATATGATGGAAAATTGAAAATGTACAAAATAATAGAGCAAAGAGGCAGACTCCTTAGCACAATCCCTCCAACCACACACACACACACAGCCCCCCTCACCAAAGCTAACCCTTATGACCAGGGTGAATATATTTCTGAACTTTGCCTTTTTCACTGAATAATTTGCTTTTGAGATAATTCCATGTCAGAACATATTATTGTGTCTCTATTTTAAGGATTGCATAGAAGATTATGAATTTTAGAAAGTTTTTCTTTCCTCACCTCTGGAAAAGGTCAATGGAGATGGAACCATCAATAGAAAGAATTAAGATCTCACAAGGAGAGATGTTTAAGTGTATGACCTTCTTGGAAGCCTTCCAAACTCCTTCCAGAAATAGGATTGCCAGATAAAATATAGACACTCTACTAAATTGCAATTGCAGATAAACAATGAATATTTTTTATTATAAGCAGGTGTCATGCAATATTTGGGAAATACTTATACAAAAAATTACTTGTTCATCTGAAATTCGATGAGATATACTTATACTAAACAATGATTTGTTTATCTGAAATTCAAATTTGACTGGGTATCCTGTATTTTAATTTGCTAAATTTGGCAACCCTATCTGGAAATCACTCATCTATTCATTTGTGAATAGAGCTGATCTTAACCTCAAACTCCACGATGAAGAGTTGGTATCTGTTAAAGCAGGAAAATATTGCTCCTTAAATAACATGGGGATGAAAACAACCTCAGACTTTATTTAGGCTTCAATATTTCTCTTAATTGCCTCTCATAATCCACAAGAAAATAATGCCTTCTGTAAGTATTTTAGATAATGCTTTGGAGTAAGACTGTTTAGCATATTGTCCTCAGCAATAAAAATTGTAATGTATTTTAGATGTATCTAAAATGTTATACTCATACATTTGAACTTTGAGATGAATTAAATTTTAGAGCCTCCCCTTCAAAATGAAGCATTGCTGTTAAAAAAAATTAAGTCAGCTTGTAATTAAGCCAAGCTAAACGTCTAATTCAAAAGTTAAATATCAACTGTGTAAAACTCGTATTTTGTTTTCTTATGAAGCTCTTGGGGAATTTAAAATCAGTGCAATGTGATACATAATGGACTATCTTTAGCTTGTTTTTCCCAGACTCAAATAGATGCACAGTCTTCTCTAATGTCACCAGCTCTGGTTTCTCACTTTATTCCTGCTCATGGGTGTCCTCCCAAGACATCCTCCTTTCTAGCCTAGTGTTCTTTCTCATCTAAATCCAATAACACCCCAGTGACTCCATCTGATTTGGAAGCAGTAACTCTTCTGTGGCCCAGCAATGCCTTCTGGAATGAGTGTGGAGCTTACAGGTTTGCCCTCGGTTTGTGAGTCTACTGATGGAATCTTATTTCTCTTCATCTTAATAAAATAAGATCCCAGGGATCTTGGCAGGTGTTGTCTGATTTTGGAAGGTACCACATAGTAACGAAAAGTAGCCTTAAAAATGTTTTATGTACTGTTTTAAACAAAAGGCATATGTACCACTCAGTCGATCCTAGATCACAGAGAGAGAAGAGCATGGTTGTTCATTCCACATCGATGTCTCCTTTTAACATTAAATTTTGAGGAGCAAGTTAATGACATGCATACGTAAGTATTGGAGGTTGGGGATGTAGTGTTCACAGTTTCCAGCAAAATGTATAAAAAATAAAAAGATGAATAGTGGATGGACAGACATGTAATAAATGAAATAAAGCACAATATTAATGGGATAATACAGGTAGTGGATATACAGTATACAGGTGTTTGCTGTAATAGTCTTTTTAATTTTTTCACATTTGAATGTTTTCACAATAAAATATTGAGAAAAAATTTTGTATGTTGATTTTATATCCTGCAACTTTACTGAATTTATTTATCAGTTCTAATAATTTTCTGGTGGAGTCTTTAGGTTTTTCCAAATATAAGAAAAAATTTTTTGAAATGTGCACCAAAGCACTAGAGACACTAGTACACTTGAGAGACATTTCTACAGAGCCATTTTGGGAAGTTGCTTCACTTTTCTATGCCTTGGTTTCTTCATCTGTAAAATTCTACTGCGTAGGATACGTATTCCATTAGCTAATCTCTACAAAGTACTTTTCACAGTGCCTAGTTCATGATGCTCAGTATATGTTAGCTATTAGCAGTAGTAATATGGACAGGTCGATGTCTTAATCTGTTCAGGCTGCTATAACAAAATACCTTAGACTGGGTAATTTATAAACAGCAACAATCTATTGTTCATAACTTTGGAAGCCAGTAAGTCCAAGATCAAGTGTCTGTTAAGGGCTTGCTCTACTTCATAGATGGTACCTTGTTGCTGTGTTCTCACATGATGGAAGAGGCAAGCAAACTCCTTTGCACCTCCTTCTTTTATGAGGGCATTAATCTCATTCACGGGCTCTGCCCTCATGAACTAATCACCACCTCAAGGCCCCACATCTTAATACCACTTGCATTGGAGATTTAGTTTCAACAAATGAATTTTGGGGAGACACAAACGTTTAGACCATGGAAGTTGATCTATGAGCTGCATCATGGCTCAAAGGAAGATGAAAATGCATCAGGGAAGGCTTCCAAATAAGATGACTTGAACTTGGCATCGAACGAAGTGATGGAAATAAATTAATGGAAAGAGGTTCAGCATAAGTAGTAAATGACATAAAAAGAAAATAAATGGAAATAAGAGGATGAGAGAACAGAACATAGAAGCAAGATATGCATGGGAGTCATGGAGGAGGTTGGCCTGGCTGGCGTTTTGGAGATAGGACTAGACTCTACAAATTCATTTGTATCTAAAATAGTTACATCATATTCCTTGTAATATTAGACTCAAAGGTTCAAACTGAGTAAGAAGCTCTAAGTGTAATTGGAAACTACCCTCGTTTTGGAAGACAGGGTACAAGATTTGAATGTCTGTCATCCTCTGTCTCTCATCCAAGGTGAATAAAAAAAAAAATGAAAGAGTACACATTTGATAAACATATCCTGAATTGAAATCAGTTTCATGATTTTTCCAAAAATTGTAAAAAGTTCCCTTTAAAAAATTGTCTTTTTTTCTCTGCACCCAGAACACCATTGTCCTTCTCTGTCTCTGTCTCTCTCTTTTTTCTAGTTTGACTTCTTACAGTTACTAGGTACAAAAACAAGGCTTCCCTTCTTCTCTGGGGCAGAGTACCCTTTCTCCCCATGGAGAGAAGCTAATTTTTAAAAATGTCTATCATGCCTTGAAATCACTGGAGATGGAAAGGGCTGACAGAGACACACTTCAGTGCCTGATGTATAGGCAGAGAAGTCTGGTGAGGCCTTGAAGCCTTGTCCTCCTTCCTCCCCAGAATAGCTTCATGTTTGCAGTGGTGGCAGGAGATGACAATGATGAGAGTGTTGCACCAACCCTTGGTTGCCCAAGTCAGACTCCATTCACTAAGCCAGAGTGAATCTGGAAATCTAGTTTCCATTTGGAGCAAATCCTCTAGAATACAAATATTTTAATAGATCCTGAAGATAAGATGACTTTGCTACTAAAAATATACCTGTCTGCTTTCTTGAAACCTTTTGCAGCTCAGCATACCTAGTCATATTTCTGTGCCCAAATAAAATGACTTGAACCTGGCATCAAGGGATGTTTACGGCCAAGCGTGGTGGCTCACGCCTGTAATGCCAGCACTTTGGGAGGCCGAGGTGGGTGGATCATGAGAGGTCAGGAGTTCGAGACCAGCCTGGCCAACATGGTGAAACCCCGTCCCTACTAAAAATACAAAAATTAGCTGGGCATGGAGGCACACACCTGTAGTCCCAGCTACTTGGGAGGCTGAGGCAGGAGAATTGCTTGAACCCAGGAGGCAGAGGTTACAGTGAGCCGAGATCATGCCACTGCACTCCAGCCTGGGCGACAGAGCAAGACTTTGTCTAAAAAAAAAAAAGAAAAATGTTTGCTGGCCCGTTATTACAATGAGAGATTCATCAACATTTCTTCTGTGGCACTCTAAGCAATGTGTTTGTTTACCTTGTGAATATAAAGAACATGATGCTCCTGGGACTATGAATACTGTTTTATAATGAAGTGCAAAGCTATATCCTTTTGTATTCCTTTGAAGGTTGGCAAATATAACCTTGAGCGTCTTACACAATAGGCCTAAGCAAATTTTTTTAAAGTATAAATAAAACATAAATAAAGAAATGCTTTCTTCTACCTTACTGAGAGGGCCATTCTGTATATACATGCATATTATTTTTGGCCTGAATTGACAGTGAGCTCTAGATGCATCCAGAAAAGAAACAAAGACTACCATTGTTCCAAAGAACTAAAAAAAGAGCTTGACACTATAGCCAAATTCATTCCTAGTAATTGTATCTTCCAGAAAGTCTATATTACATTATTAAATACAAAATAAATGGTGGAAATTTACTGTGCTTTCCCATGCATCAGTCCTTAACTCAGCTAGACTGAATGATCCATTGGAATTTGACTCACTAAGGGCAGTCTTAGATTCATATATGGGAGAAATCTCATTCCTCTACTTCCGGCAATTTCTGTTGGAACAAATGAAACATAAATTGTCCAAGTGGAGCAGACAGAGCCTAAAGACAGTTATCACAAGTTCCAATACCCAAAATGAAACTCTGGAGGAGCTTCCACCTTACATAAGGTCTGAGATAGGCTTGAAATCCCCAGTTGTGCAGGGAATCTATGTGGATCACCACAAATTGCAGCAGGAGAGAGCAAGTCAGTCTTGCTCTTTTGTCTTGGTCCATTCCATTCCAAGATAATGCTGGTTAAGTGGTGCAGAAGTAGAGATCTTTTGAGCCAGGTGGCAGAGGATCTTTTGCAGGGGAACTTTTGAACCTCTTTCCCCTGATTCAAGCTTTCCCCCAAACATTACATATTTTGTTTTGGTGTGACAGTTTAGGGGACACTATTTCTAATCCTCCTTCTGTGGATAGTGAGTAAATTTGTTGCATTCTGCCTGAAGAATTGACTCAGGCTCTTTCTGCATAATCATGAGGCAGGTCTAGTCCTGCTTAGTCTTTAGTCAATGTCGGGAAGTCCATGACCAAATTGTCAGGTCAAAGGAACAACTACCTGGATCTGGAGTCATGTTTCACGACTGGATTGGAAACAATGAGATTAAGATTTAGTGTAAAGATGAGGAATTGAGGTTAAAAGCATAGAAGATACAGGAGTAGATGGGAAGGTATCAAGGATCGTGGGTCATGGATTTATGTGAAGACAGTTACAAGGAAACCCACTTGGTAGGAGGAAAGCATTAGAGTCAGGCATTGCCATAATAATCAGAAATGGGTTGAATCATGTGTCCCCTTTGGAGAATGGACTCTAATAACACCTCTATAGTAATCACGACGATGACAACGATGATACCAAAGTCCATGGCAGCTTCTTATGCTTAATTGGAAAATAGTAAGCACTCCGTAAATCGAATCAGTAAACCAATTAATGGAATCCATTATATGAATAATTTAAAAAGTATTTTATTTATCAATCGAAAGAATACAGAGCAACTGTGATTTTTTTATCTTGATGAGACTGTCCTAAGACAATAATAACTAGTAAGACATTTGTAGTGTGCCCACGAAGCATAAAAGACCCCATTTAGTTCCAGGTCTACTGAGAACTTTGCAATGTTTAGCTGTAGTTATTGGGCTTGTAACACTGCAAAAGTAGGTGTTTGATATATAGGTTGATGATCAAACATCTCCTATGTGCCTTTTCAGATATTTTCTGTCTCAACTAGCTCCAGGGCCTCTGGCCAGTTGTTCCTGCCCACCATTTACTTCATGCCCATAGTGCCTCTCTAGTGACTCCTATCTGGGGCTTTCTGATTGATACAGACGTGGGAGATACCACAAGACATGGAGCCAGCATGATACAGTATTCACATATATGCAGCATATTACATGAAAGTCTGGGAAAATTAATGCTTCATAGGTCAAATTTGACCAGTGGGAATCAGAAGCAGGTGAATGAATTCTTCTCCTTTCCTCTTCCCAAATGACCTCTCTGAAGATCACTCTGAGGGATGGAGCATTCTTTAGCCCTTGATACAGAGGAATAGCCTGCATGACAAAGCACTCATACATTGGTTCTCCCTCATTCCTGGTGTTTCTCTCCCATTACCTTACTCCTGCTGTTCCTGAATTAAACTCTCTAATAAATAATAGTCCATAAGCTTTTTCAATAGGCTTGCTTTATGTTTATGTGGAATCCAGGTCAAAACGCTTGGCAGGGACCCCCTGATGAGTGAAACATCAGAATTCCTCCTTTGGGCAGTTCTTTTTAAAATATTACATTCTTACCATATTCTTTTTTGTTATTAATTTTAATTTTAAGTTTCAGGGTACATGTGCAGGATGTGCAGGTTTGTTACATAGGTAAACATGTATCATGGTGGTTTGCTGCACCCATCAACCCATCACCCAGGTATTAAGCCCAGTATGCATTAGCTATTTTTCCCAATGCTCTCCCTCCCCCACCCCACCCACCGACAGGCCCCAGTGTGTCTTGTTCCCCTCTCTGTGTCCATGTGTTCTCACTGTTCATCTCCCCCTTATAAGTGAGAACATGTGGTGTTTGGTTTTCTGTTCCTGTGTTAGTTTGCTGAGGATAACGGCTTCCAGTTCCATCCATATCCCTGCAAAGAACATGATCTTGTTCCTTTTTATGGCTGCATAGTATTCCATGGTGTATATGTACCACATTTTCTTTATCCAGTCTATCGTTGATGGGCATTTGGGTTGATTCCATGCCTTTGCTATTGTGAATAGTGCTGCAATGAACATATATGTGCATGTATCTTTGTAATAGAATAATTTATATTCCTTTGGGTATATACCTGGTAATGGGATTGCTGGGTCAAATGGTATTTCTGGTTCTAGGTTTTTGAGGAATCGCCACACCGTCTTCCACAATGGTTGAAATAATTTACATTCCCACCAACAGTATAAAAGCATTCCTGTTTCTCTGCAACCTCGCCAGCATCTGTTGTTTCTTGACATTTTAATAATTGCCATTCTAACTGGCATGAAATGGTATCTCATTGTGGTTTTGATTTGCATTTCTCTAGTGATTAGTGATGCGGAGCTTTTTTTCACATGTTCGTTGGCCGCATGAATGTCTTCTTTTGAGAAATGTCTGTTCATGTCCTTTGCCCACTGTTTAATGGGGTTGTTTGTTTTTTTCTTGTAAATTTGTTTAAGTTCCTTGTAGATTCTGGATATTATACCTTTGTCAGATGGATAGATTGCAAGAATTTTCTCCCATTCTGTAGGTTACCTGTTCTCTCTGATGTTAGTTTCTTTTGTGGTGCAGAAGCTCTTTAGTTTAATTTTATCCCATTTGTCAACTTTTGCTTTTGGGTTTTACATTTAAGTCTTTGATCCTTCTTGAGTTAATTTTTGTATAACGTGTAAGGAAGGGGTCCAGTTTCAATTTTCTGCGTATGGCTAGCTAGTTTTCGCAGCACCATTTATTAAATAGGGAATCCTTTTCCCATTGCTTGTTTTTGTAAGGTTTGTTGAAGATCAGATGGTTGTAGATGTGCAGTCTTTCTTTGGAGTTCTCTGTTCTATTCCATTGATCGATGTATCTGTTTTTGTACCAGTACCATGTTGTTTTGGTTATTGTAACCTTGTAGCATAGTTTGAAGTCTGGTAGTATGATGCCTCCAGCTTTGTTCTTTTTGCTTAGGATTGTCCTGGCTATATGACCTCTTTTTTGGTTCCAAATGAATTTTAAAATAGTTTCTTCTAAATCTGTGAAGAATGTCAATGGTAGCTGAATTGCAATATCATTGAATCTATAAACTACTTTGGGCAGTATGGCCATTTTCACAATATTGATTCTTTCTATCCATGAATGTGGAATTTTTTTTTCATTTATGTCCTCTCTGATTTCCTTGAGCAGTGGTTTGTAGTTCTCCTTGAAGAGGTCCTTCACTTCCCTTGTTAGCTGTATTCCTAGGTATTTTATACTCTTCTTAGCAATTGCGAATGGGAATTCATTCATGATTTGGCTCTCTGCTTGCCTATTGTTGGTGTATAGGAGTGCTTGTGACTTTTGCACATTGATATTGTATCCTGAGACTTTGCTGAAGTTGCTTATCAGCTTAAGAAGATTTTGGGCTGAGTTGATGGGGTTTTCTAGAAATAGGATCATGTCATCTGCAAACCCAAAGATAATTTGACTTCCTTTCTTCCTATTTGAATACCATTTATTTCTTTCTGTTGCCTGATTGCCCTGGCCAGAACTTCCAATACTATGTTGAATAAGAATGGTGAGAGTGAGCATCCTTGTCTTATGCCAGTTTTCAAGGGGAATGCTTCCAGCTTTTGCCCATTCAGTATGATATTGGCTCGGGGTTTGTCAAAAATGACTCTTATTATTTTTAGATATGTCTCTTCAGTACCTAATTTATTGACAGTTTTTAACATGAAGGCCTCTATTAGTTCTATTAGCAAATCTCTGTTATCAAAGGGATTTGTAAAACTGTAAAACAATGCAACGCTCCTCACTAATTTTTTAAAAATATAATTTATTTTCCTTAAATGTGTTATTTAGGTTAGCATGCAATCAGGTCATTATTTCTATTTTTCAAAAGAATCAAATACTTTAAAGATTTCTTAATTTTCATTTCTAATATCACAAATGCTGATAAATATAACCCGCCTAAACAAAAGCTCTTTAGTTGTCCTTAAAAGTTTTTAAAATGTAAAGGGATCCTGAGACCAAAGGGTTTGAGAATACATCCATTAGGGTAAAAGTTCTCCCTTTTGCTTTGAGAAACAAAGCACATAAATAATTATATTCCTCTGTCACCAATGTTCATAGTATAGTCTCAACCAGCCATATTAATTATAATTTTTTTTTTTTTTAAAACAAGGCCTCACTCTGTCACCTGAGCTGGAGTGCACTAGTGCAATCATAGCTCATTGCAGCCTTGAACTGCTAGGACTACAGGCATGCACCACCACACTCAGCTAATTTTTTTATTTTTTGTAAAGATGGGGTCTTATTGTGTTGCCCAAGCTGTAGTTACAACTTTTAACCAAAGTAGTTAACCTCTATTTCATACAGAAGATTGGATGAAGGTAGATAATTGAAAACTGTTTTTTTGTTTTGTTTTGTTTTTTGTTTTTTGGTTTTTTTTTTGAGACGGAGTCTCGCTCTGTCACCCAGGCTTTTAATTTAAGGAGTATTTTAGTAGACTAGCAAAGTTCACGAATGCACATAACACAACTTTCTACAACCATACACATCCCTTTTACATTACAGAGTGGCTAACATGAACACATTCATTAAATGACCCAAAGATTTAGATTTTTTACAGCATATAAAAGCATAAGCAAAAGCATAGAAACAATACAGTATTTAGTAATAAAATCTCAGAATTGCATCTTAGAAATTATGGCCAGGTGCAGTGGCTCACTCCTGTAATCCCAGCACTTTGGGAGGCCAAGGTGGGCGGATCACCTGAGGTAAGGAGTTTGAGACCAGCCTGGACAGCATGGTGAAACCCTGTCTCTATTAAAAATATAAAAATTAGCCAGGCGTGGTGGCAGGCGTCTGTAATCCCAGCTACTCGGGAGGCTGAGGTGGGAGAATCACTTGAACCTGGGAGGCAGAGGTTGCAGTGACCCGAGATTGCACCATTGCACTCCAGCCTGGGGAACAAGAGCGAGACTTTGTCTCAAAAAAAAAAAAAAATCATTTAGGTATTCAATAATTACAAATTAGCTCAACTTGATATTAAATCAAGATTGTAAGTTACCCAAAAATCTAAAAAATTATTTAAACTGGCAGACTTCAAAAACTTAATTATTCTTTAAATAAAAAGTTTTCAAAATAATTATATGATTTTATTGCACACACATTTATATTTTGTATAATCTTTTTAAAAATTTCAATAGGTTTTTGGGGAACAGGTCATGTTTGGTTACATGAATAAGTCCTTTAGTGGTGATTTCTGAGATTCTGGTGCACCCATCACCTGAGCAGTGTACACTGTACCCTGTGTGTAGTCTTTTTTCCCTTACCCCCATCCCACCCTTTCCCTCAAGTCCCCAAATTTCATTTTATCATTCTTATACCTTTACATCCTAATAGCTTAGCTCCCACTTGCGAGTGAGAACATGTGATGTTTGGTTTTCCATTACTGAGTTACTTCACTTAGAATGATGGTCTTCAATTCCATCCGTGTTGCTGAAAATGCCATTATTTTGTTCCTTTTTATGGCTGAGTAGTATTCCATGGTAGCTATATACCACATTTTCTTTATCCACTTGTTGATTGATGGGCATTTGGGCTGGTTCCACATTTTTGCGATTGTGAATTGTGCTCCTATAAACATGTGTGTGCAAGTATCTTTTTCGTATAATGACTTCTTTTCCTCTGGGTAGAAACCCAGGAATGGGATTGTGGGATCAAATGGTAGATCTACTTTTAGTTCTTTAAGGGATCTCCACACTGTTTTTCATAGGGGTCGTACTAGTTTACATTCCCACCAACAGTGTAAGTGTTCCCTTTTCACCACATCCACACCAGCATCTCTTATTTTTTTTATTTTTTAATTGTGGCCATTCTTGCAGGAGTAACGTGGTATATCATTTTGTGGTTTTGATTTGCGTTTCCCTGATCTTTAGTGATGTTGAGCATTTTTTCAAATGTTTGTTGGCCATTTTTATATCTTCTTTTGAGAATTGTCTATTCATGTCCTTAGCCCACTTTTTGATGGGATTGTTTGAATTCCTTATGGATTCTGAATGTTAGTCCTTTGTCAGATGTATGGATTGTGAAGATTTTCTCCCACTCTGTGGGTTGTTTAGTCTGCTGATTATTTCTTTTGTTGTCCAGAAGCTTTTTAGTTTAATTAAGTCCCATCTATTTTTCTTTGTTTTTGTTGCATTTGATTTTGGGTTCTTGGACATGAATTCTTTGCCTAAACCAATGTCTATAATATAAGGGGTTTCCCAATGTTGTCTTCTAGAATTTTTACAGTGTCAGGTCTTAGATTTAAGTCTTTGATCCATGTTGAGTTGATTTTTGTATAAGGTGAGAGATGAGGATCCAGTTTCATTCTTCTACATGTGGCTTGTCAATTATCCCAGCACCATTTGTTGAATAGGGTGTCCTTTCCCCACTTTATATTTTTATTTGCTTTGTTGAAGATCGGTTGACTAAGTATTTGGCTTTATTTCTGGGTTCTCTATTCTGTTTCATTGGTCTATATGCCTATTTTCATACTAATACCATGCTGTTTTGGTGACTATGGCCTTACAGTATAGTTTGAAGTCGGGTAATGTGATGCCTCCAGATTTGTTCTTTTTACTTAGTCTTTCTTTGGCTATGTGGGCTCTTTTTGGTTCCATATGAATTTCAGGATTTTTTTTTTTTTTTTTTTT
>NW_012105254.1:1554014-1659021 GCF_000951045.1 Mandrillus leucophaeus
TTTTTGGTTCCATATGAATTTCAGGATTTTTTTTTTTTTTTTTTGTAGTTCTGTGAAGAATGATGATGGTATGGTGGTATTTTTATGGGAATTGTGTTGAATTTGTAGATTGCTTTTGGCATTATGGTCATTTTCACAATATTGATTTTACCCATCCATGAGCATGGGATGGGTTTCCATTTGTTTGTGCCGTCTATGATTTCTTTCAGCAATGTTTTGTAGTTTTCCTTGTAGAGGTTTTTCACCTCCTTATATTCTGGTTGTTTTTTTTCTTTTTTTTTTTTTTTGCAACTATTGTGAAAGAGGTTGAGTTCTTGATTTGATTCTTGGCTTGATTGCTGTTGGTGTATAGCAGGGCCACTGTGACATTAATTTTGCATCCTGAAACTTTGCTGAATTCATTTACCAGTTACAGGAGCTTTTTGAATGAGTCTTTAGGATTTTCTATGTATACAATCATGTTATCAGCAAACAGCAACACTTTGACTTCCTCTTTACCAATTTGGATGCCCTTTATTTCTTTCTCTTTTCTGATGGCTCTGACTAGGGCTTCCAGTACTATGTTGAATAGAAGTGGTGAAAGCATCCTTGTCTTGTTCCAGTTCTCAGGGGAAATGCTTTCAACTTTTCCCATTCAGTATAATGTGGGCTGTGGGTTTGTTGTAGATGGCTTTTATTACCTTAAAATATGTCCCTTCTATGCCGATTTTACTGAATATGCTGGATTTTGTCAAATGCTTTTTCTGCATCTATTGAAATGATCATGTAATTTTTATTTTTAATTCTGTTTATATGGCATATCACATTTATTGACTTGCAGATGTTAAACCATCCCTGCATCCCTGGCATGAAACCCACTTGGTCACGGTGGATTATCTTTTTGGTATGCTGTTGGATTTGGTTAGCTAGTATTTTGTTAAGAATTTTTGCATCTATGTTCATCAGGGATATTGGTCTGTAGTTTTCTTTTTTTGTTATGTCTTTTCCTGGTCTTGGTATTAGGATGATACTGGCTTTAAAGAATGATTTAAGGAGAATTCCCTCTTTCTCTATCTTTTGGAATAATGTCAATAGGATTGGTACCAACTCTTCTTTGAATGTCGGTTAGAATTCAGCTGTGAATCTGTCTGGTCCTGGACTCTTTTTTGTTGGTAACTTTTTAATTACCATTTCAATCTCGCTGCCTGTTATACGTCTATTCAGAGTTTCTATTTCTTCCTGGTTTAATCTAGGAGGGTTGTATATATCCAGGAATTTACACATGTCCTCTAGGTTTTCTAGTTTATGCGTGTAAAGCTGTTCATAGTAGCCTTGAGTGATCTTTTGTATTTCTGTGGTATTGATTTGAATATCTCCGGTTTCATTTCTAATGAGCTAGTTAGGATCTTCTCTCTTTTTTTCTTGGTTAATCTCACTAATGGTCCATCAATTTTATTTATCTTTTCAAAGAATTATCTTTTTGTTTAATTTATCTTTTGGGTTTTTTTTGTTTTTTTGTTTTTTTGTTTTTTTTTGTTTTTGCTTCAATTTTATTTAGTTCTGCTCTGATCTTCGTTATTTCTTTCTTTCTGCTGGGTTTGGGTTTGGTTTGTTCTTGTTTCTCTAGCTCCTTGAGGTGTGACATTAGATCGTCTGTTTGTGCTCTTTCAGACTTTTTGATATAGGCATTTAATGCTATAAACTTTCTTCTTAGCACTGCCTTTGCTGTATCCCTGAGGTTTTGATAGGTTGTGTCACTACTATTGTTCAGTTCAAAGAATTTTTAAATTTTCATTTTTATTTCATTGTTGACCCAATGATCATTCAAAAGCAGGTTATTTAATTTCCATGTATTTGTATGGTTTTGAAAGTTCATTTTGAAGTTGATTTTTAATTTTATTCCACTGTGGTTTGAGAGAGTACTTGCTATAATTTTGGTTTTCTTAAATTTGTGGAGACTTGTTTTTTGGCCTATCATATGGTCTATCTTGGAGAATGTTCCAGGTGCTGATGAATAGAATGTATATTCTGCAGTTGTTGGGTAGAATATTCTGTAAATATTTGTTAAGTCCATTTGTTCTAGGGTATAGTTTAAGTCCATTGTTTCTTTGTTGACTTTTTGTTTTGATGACCTGTCTAGTGCTGTCAGTGGAGTACTGAAGTCCTCCACTATTATTGTGTTGCTGTCTATCTCATTTCGTAGGTCTAGCAGTCATTGTTTTACAAATTTGGGAGCTCCAGTGTTAGGGGCATATATATTTAGGATTGTGATTTTTCCTGTTGGACTAGTCTTTTTATCATTATATAGTGTCTTTCTTTGTCTTTTTATCATTATATAGTGTCTTTGTGTTTGTTTTTTTTTTTTTTTTGAGACAGGGTCTCACTCTGATTGCCCTGGTTTGGAGTGCAGTGACACAATCTTAGCTCATGGTAGCCTTGACTTCCCAGGCTCAAGTTATTTTTCCACTTTAGCCTCCTGAGTAGCTGGGACTACAGGTGCACACCACCACACCCAGCTATTATTATTATTATTATTTTTTTTTGTATTTTTAGTAGAGATGGGGTTTTGCTCTGTTGCCCAAGCTGGTCTCGAACTCCTGGACTCAAGCAATCTGCCCACCTTGACCTCCCAGAGTGCTGGGATTATAGGCATGAGCCACTGCACCTAGCCCTCTTTGTGTTTCTTTGACTGCTGTTGCTATAATGTTTGTTTTGTCTGATACAAGAATAGCTAGTTGGCCGGGCGTGGTGGCTCAAGCCTGTAATCCCAGCACTTTGGGAGGCCGAGACGGGTGGATCACGAGGTCAGGAGATCGAGACCATCCTGGCTAACACGGTGAAACCCCGTCTCTACTGAAAAATACAAAAAAACTAGCCGGGCCAGGTGGCGGGCACCTGTAGTCCCAGCTACTCCGGAGGCTGAGGCAGGAGAATGGCGTGGACCCAGGAGGTGGAGCTTGTAGTGCGCTGAGATCCGGCCACTGCACTCCAGCCTGGGCTACAGAGCGAGACTCTGTCTCAAAAAAATAAAATAATAAAAAAAAAAGAATAGCTAGTCCTGCTCGCTTTTGGTGTTCATTTGCATGGAATATCTTTTTCCATCCCTTTACCCTAAGTTTATGCAAGTCCTTATGTGTCAGGTAAGCCTCTTGAAGACAGCAGATACTTGGTTGGTGAATTCTTATCCATTCTGCCATTTTGTATCTTTTAAGTGGAGCATTTAGGCCATTTACATTCAATGTAAGTATTGAGATGTGAAGTCCTATTCTATTCATCATGCTATGTGTTGCCTGAATACCTTGTTTTTTTGTTTGTTTGTTTGTTTTCATTGTGTTGTTATTTTATAAGTCCTGTGAGATTAATGCTTTAAGGAGATTCTTTTTTGGTGTAATTTGGAGATTTGTTTTAAGATTTAGAGCTCTTTTTAGCAGTTCTTGTAGTGCTGGCTTGGTAGTGGTGAATTATCAGCATTTGTTTGTCTGAAAAAGACTGTATCTTTCCTTCATTTATGAAGCTTAGTTTCACTGGACCCAAAATTTTTGGCTGATAATTGTTTTGTTTAAGGAGGCTAAAGATGGGACCCCAACCCCTTCTAGCTTGTAGGGTTTCTGCTGAGAAATCTGCTGTTAATCTAATAGATTCTCCTTTATAGGTTTACCTGATGCTTTTGCCTCACAGCTCTTAAGACTTTTTCCTTCATCTTGACTTTAGATTACCTGATGACTATGTGCTTAGGCGATGATCTTTTTGTGATGAATTTCCCAGGTGTCCTTTGAGCTTCTTGTATTTGGATGTTTAGATTTCTAGCAAGGCCGGGAAAGTTTTCCTCAGTTATTCCTTCAAATGTATTTCCAAATTTTAGATTTCTCTTCTTCCTTAGGAACACCAATTATTCTTAGGTTTGGTTGTTTAATGTAATCCCAAACTTCTTGGAGGCTTTGTTCATTTTTAAAATTATTATTCTTTTGTCTTTGTCTTTGTCAGATTGGGTTAATTCAAAAGCCTTGTCTTCAAGCTTTGAAGTTCCTTCTTCTACTTGTTGGATTCTATTGCTGACTTTCCAGTGCATTTTGCAATTTTCTAAATGTGTCCTTCATTTCCAGAAGTTGTGATTGTTTTTTATTTCTGCTATCTATTTCACTGGGGACTTTTCCATTCATATCCTGTGCCATTTTTTTTTTTTCTTTAAGTTGTACTTCACCTTTCTCCAGTGCCTCCTTGATTGGCTTAATATTTGACCTTCTGAATTCCTTTTCTGGCAATTCAGATATTTCATCTTGTTTTGGATCCACTGTTGGTGAGCTAGAGTGATCTTTTGGGGGTATTAAAGAACCTTGTTTTGTCATATTACCAGAATTGCTTTTCTGGTTCCTTCTCATTTGGGTAGACTATGTCAGAGGGAAGATCTGGAACTCAAGGGCTGCTCTTCAGATGTTTGTGTCTCACAGGGGTGTTCCTTTGATGTGGTGCTCTCCCCTTTCCCCTAAGGATGGAGCTCCCTGAGATCTAAACTGCAGTGATTGTTACTTCTCTTCTGGATCTAGCCACCCAGCGGAGCTCTGGTCTCTGGGCTGGTACTGGGAAGTATCTGCAGAGAGTCCTGTGATGTGATCTGTCTTCAGGTCTCTCAGCTGTGGATATAAGTACCTGCTCTGGTGAAGGTAGCAGGGGAGTAAAGGGGACTCTGTGAGGGTCCTTGGTTGTATTTTCATTAAGTGTGTTGGTTTGGTGTGGATTGGCCTCTAGCCAGGAGGTGGCACTTTCAAGAACGCATCAGCTGCAGTTGTATAGGGAGGATACAAACTTGCCCTAGGGTGGCCTTTGGATAAGTATTCAGGTATCTCAGGTGGTGGGCAGGGCCATAGAACTCCCAGTGGATTATGTCCTTTGTCTTCAGAGTTCCTTGGCTGTCCCACAGAGCCTGCAATGGCAATCCACCTCCTTAAAAGCATCTGTGGTATTCTCTTGGCTTTCCTGGTATGTTCCTGCAGTAGTTTTTGGAGCAAAAGCTCATGATTTGAGTCTCCACACACTGCTCTGCCCATCCAAGAGGAAGCTGTAAATTAGTCTTGCCTCCTAGCCACCATTTTCCACCTACCCAGCCCGTATCTTTTAATCTCATTGTAGTTTTGATTTGCATTTCTCGGATGATCAGTGATGTTGAACAATTGTTTGTATTCCTGTTTGCCATTTGCATGTCTTCCTTTGAGCAATGTCTATTCAAATCTTTTGCCCATTTCTTTTTATTGGATTAATAGACTTTTTCCTATAGAGTTGTTTGAGCTCCTTATATATTCTGGTTATCAGTCCCTTCTCAGATGGGTAGTTTACAGTGATCTACTTTTGAATGTTATATCTTTTTACATAGATTGTAAATAAGAATAACACTTTTTGTTTTTTTAATAGCAAGAGAAAAAATCATGAATACCTACTAACTGAAGATCCTTTCATGAGCCACTAGTCCCCAATACTCATGGTTGTTAAAAAGTTTTTCCTGATTTGAAATCCTGTAGTGGTCCTGCCATCGCATTCAGGATAAAATGTGAATATTTTGTATGGCATATAATGTCCTGGACTATCAAGTCCGTGCCTGTCCTTCACCATTTCCTCCTTACACTCCTTACACTCCAATACTTGTTCCTGTTGTCTGGAATCTTTTGTGCTGCTGCTTCTCTTCATGAACTCTTTCGTCTTTCAAGACTAATCTCACCTGTAGATTTTGATGATCTTGGTTTTGAATTGTCTACTGAATTGTTTGTTTTTCTTTTCATTCATCTTTTAAATAAATTATTTTTCAATTTTCAAGAGACAAGATGCTTTTGATTTGTTTGAACTTACACTACTGCTTTCTAGTTGCTAAACTTATATTCTAATAAAGATGACATTGCTGTGATCAATCTCATTGTTTTTAATTTTGATACTTCCTACATAATGAGAATCATTTTAAAAGCATTATTAAAAATTATGCATTTATCAAAATTGTAATTTAGAGTAATAATTTCAGGCCAAAAAACCCAAAAGTCATTCTTGACTCTTTTTTTTTCCTCTTACACTTTGCATACTGGATGAATTCTGCTGTTCTCATTTTCAAAATACATCCAGAATCTAACCACTTATGTTACCTCCACATGAGTTTGATCCTGCATCAGGCCAGACCCTTGTGGTAGCATCCCAACAGGGCTCTCTGCTTTTGGTTTTGATAGTCAGGCTCTTCTTCATGAAACATCCATGAATTAGTTGGATGGCAAGTCATCCCTGTACTCCAGATCTTCAGTAGTCTGTCATCTCATTCTCCATTAAAACTCAAGCCCCTAAAACGCCACCAATGCCACAGTCACCCACTGTTCTGCCCCCAACTCCCTATAGAGGCATCAACCCCCACAGGAGGTGAGCTCCTGCCTGATTCTCCCAGTCTGTAATGATTTCTCTGATATTCCTAAGGAGCTCTCCTTCACTTCCTTCTGGTCTTTACTCAATGCCTACCTTCTCACTGAAGACTTTTCTGAGCATTCTTTTTAAAATTGAAAACTCAGCCCCCAAACACATATGGAACTGCTCTCGGCCCCTTTCCTGGCTTATTTTTCCTCATTTTGCTTATTGCTGTCTTTCATGCTTAACATTGTACTCAATCATTTTCTTATCGCTGGGTGCCCCACTTTGGAACATATACCTTGCAAAGGCAAGGTTTGTTTGTTTTTTTTTTTTTTTCCTTTCTTCCTTTCTCTTCTGTTCACCATTGTATCTCCTGAGATGAAATAGTGCCTGGTAATGTTGTAGGCACTCAAAATATTTGTTCAATAAAGGAGTAAAAAATAAATGAAAGAAATGAATTCAGCGATATGAAGACATTCTCATAATACAATGATAAGTCAAAAATGTGGATTTAAAATTTTATTTTTTATTTTTATTTTTTGGTTATTGAAGTACTTTTGATTTTTATTAAAGTGTATATAGTTTTTTGCAAATAAATTAAGGAACCTTTAGTTAAAAAAGATTACTTCATGCACTAAGAAGACGCATCACTGTATTAAACATTTTATTAGGGTGGCTGTCTTTGGATAACCTACATTAAAGGTTTGATGATAAAATTTTATTTCTAGTACAAGCCTAATTCTGCTTATTAGTAAAAGACATAAATCTAGGAAGAGGTTGGAAGGAATAAAGTTAATAATTATTATCTTGAAATGGTACATTCTTTTGTATTTTGTGTATTTTCAGAATTTTCTATAATGAGCATTGTAACTCCGCAATCAAGAAAAAATCAATTCTTTTAAAGAAAATGATGATAGTATAAAAATAATTCCAAACAAATTCTTCTTATCTTCATGATACCAGATGGTGGACTGGGCTCTCTTAATGTCTCTTTCTTTCTCCCATCCCTCACTCCTTCCTTCTATCCCTTTTTCTTCCCTCGTCTGCTCTAACACTATGAGTAATTTGGCCAAAAAACACAAATCATTGGTTCTGTTGATGCTACAGTGTCCATGCACTAAGGGAGTCATTTTTTTAGGTTTTCAGGGAATTGGGAATTCCCTTGTAAAAGTCATTTGAATGCTTTTTTGGGAAGATCAGTTTTATTCCCACTGTATATTATGAATTAATTTTAGTTATTTATGTGCTAAAATCGTATTAGACGGCTGCTTGCTCATTCTTTAAAAACTTAGTTTAAATTTCAATATTAGTTCTTGGAATTATCTGATTTCAACAAGTATTTTATTCATATTTATGTTCCAATACCATGTAAGATGTGACTATGTTAGGTACTAAACATACGTTATAATCTTTTCCTCTCTCTGCTGGTTCTGTTCCTAGAGTCACAGAAAAAAACAAACAAACAAAAAAACCAGTAACCTAGCATTTGGCCTTTTTATATTAAAGAAACTCACAAATAATTTTGATTGAAAGGGTTTTAAAAATGTGTGTGTGCTGTTATTGTTGGTGTAGCATTAGCTGTCAGTTATAGAGACAGGTTTAATTTTAGATCATTGATTCACAACTGCAGGTTATTTTGCCCCCAAGGGACACTTGGCGATGTCCAGAGAAATTTTTGGTTGTCACAACTAGGGAACAAGATTGCTACTGGCATCCAGTGGGTAAAGGCCAGGGATGCTGCTAAACAGCCTGCAGTGCACAGAATATCCCACAACAAAGAATTATTGGGCCCAAAATGTCAGTGGTGCTGAGGTGGGGAAACCTTGTAATCCACATGGAGAGTAGGTAAATGCAAGCATGGAAAAGGCTGGCCACCCAGAAAATGCCAGCCAGAGAGGTCCTAGTCTTAGACCATTTTCTGAGCCAATGATCTCTTCCTTGCTTTAGTTTGTTTGCTTTTTTGTTTAAGGGTAGGAGAAAGTTTTTAGTCAAATCCCAGTTGGGTGTTATAGCTGAATAAATACTTTGTCATCTGAGGGTTCAGTTTGGCTAGCTGAGTTATTCATCACATTACAATATCACCTCACACGTGGATTGCTCTAAAGTGCCTGAGCAATGCTGGAGGTTAGGAAAAGCTGCTGGTGACCTGAGCAAATACCTACAGAAAGAAAACTCAATCAAGCCAGCTGTTTAGGCCTGAGGAGGGTTTTGCTCTGCACAGTTTCTTTCTGAGACAAATGAAGATAGGTGTTGAAGGCATTTTAAGGACGGAAAGTAGGGAGGAGTAACCTGGGCATGCAGTACAGCCCCAAAAGGCAGAGGCTGGACCTCTCTCTGCCTCATTGTTCCCATCCTTCCAGGCTTTCTCCATTTCTTTTTCTGTTTCCACTCCTCTTATCCCCACCAGCCCCATCATGGTTTTTAAAAATTTGTGATTATAAGGATACAATAAGTTTTAAAGATCAGTTACAATAGTTATTAACTGACAGACATTCTTTGTTTTTGCCTTTTCATTCATTTTTCAAACACTGTGTTTATTTTCATGGTTTATTGGAAAACAACAAGATTTTACAAGTTTGTAAGCTTACTTTCCAAATCAAAGTTATCTTTTAGAAGTCTAAATATCCCAGGCTGCCCCAGCCTGTGGAGAAGCATGTGGTCACATTTACAGTAATATCCAAATCTTTTCTGCTCTTCCTAGATCTGAGACCTTCTTCAAAAGCTCTCCTAGTTATATGCCCTAGTTCCTGGGGCAGTGTTTTACATGTGTCAAGGGACAAAGCTGACCCTGATTGGCTCTGGCTTCATCATGGCTATCTGTTCCCGTCATGGCCACTCTGGACTTCATGTGTTCGGTGGCTTCTCAGCTGGGCTGCTGCTGCTGGGTTCCAGTGTCGAAGTAAAATGAATGCCTTTTCCACCTCTCTCTGTCGAACTTGGCTCAGAGTCAGCCCAGTCTTTCATCAACACAACTCTTTTGTCTTTTGTGCCCAATGCCCCTCTCTAGTGAGGCTCAAAAGCAGCCCATTTGGCAGGTGTGTGTTTGGATAGGAGAGTACAGAAAGAAAGGAACAGAAGAAAAACATCTCTTTATCTTTCCACTGACATTTTTCACCTCTTCATACAGGGGTTACTCTATCATACATAGATTACCACCTTAGGAAAAAAAAATGAAGAAGAAGAAAAATCAAGCACTGCTCCCAAAGCATATGAACCCATGAAAAGAGATACTTTGTAGATGGACATCAGTCATCTAAATATTCTTACTAATAGGATACAACACTACAAAACTCCTGGGGGCTACAATTTACATTGTAGTTTATGCAAATGGCATCCCTGGAATTTTGGAGTGCACAGCTCCAGTACTCGTAAGCTGTGGACTTGTTTACTAAGTCATCTAAATTCCAGTATTGATCCAGTTGATAAATCAGTAAAATATCATTCCTAGATACAGACCTCAAATGGTTAAGAATTTGTTATACCAAAATTCAAGACAAAACCATACACAAATATTGGCCAGAGCTTTATTGAAAGTTCTTACTTTAATATCTGTTGAATATTATCCTAAGATTGACTTCTAGGAATATATATCCTGATTGGATTTTGTGACACCTTGACTATAACTTAACTATAATCCTAACAGATTTGTTGATAGCTTTAGTATATCTCTAGTTTTTATGCTTCATCTTCTGAAGAATTATTCTTCTCAGAGTTAATACTTTGAAGCACAGAATATGTGGTTCTGATATCATCTTTCTGAACAACTGCATGATCTGTTGACAAGCATTAGCTTGGTTCCCCCTTCTTAAGCCCTAAGATTAAACTGAGTCTGGGGCTTGGCACTGTAACATTTGCTTTGCCTACCTTTCAGTTGAAGTTGACAAATTGAAATTGAAATAACATGCGAGGAGACTGTTGATAGGTGTCATATTTCTGGCGCAGTCTTCAATTTAAGACCTATACTATGATAGAAGTGCGAATTTAAGAGTGGGAAAAGAAGAAATTTAGACTCACCACAAGAATGTCAGTCAGCTAGATATCTTGACAGATTGACATGTTATCTTGAATGGAAGCGTAGTTGATGGATATTCTAACATTGGATTGAGTTCCCTAACCACAGTCTAATCTCATTTTAGGCCCTAAATGTCTTCCTGAAATTTGTTGTGTCAAAAAATATTTGTAGTCTGGATTATATTTTATTACTGACTTAAGCATATATACACAAAACAATTTATCCCCAAAATGTAAGAAGAAAAATCCACAGAGACAGCTCAGTATTCCAATGAAGAATATTTTTCCTTTAGCTGGTAGAGGGGTATGTCCATCTCTCAAACTGATAATCCGGTGTGTAGCAGCTCACATAGTATGTGTGCTGGCCTTTAAAAGTATTCATGTATTGCAAGTTTGCCACGGTTTTCATTTCTTTATTACTGGTTGTAATTACTCACTTTAAAAAATATTTAAATTCAGTAGGTACATGTGCATATCGATTGCCCAAATATTGAACATTGTACCCATAGGCAGTTTTCAATCCTCACTCTCCCAGCCCTCTCCCATTTTGTAGTCTCCATTGTTTATTACTTCCATTTATATAAACTTGTGTATCCGTTGATTAGCTCCCACTTATAAGTGAGAACATGTGATACTTGACTTTCTCTTTCTAAGTTATTTCACTTAGGATTATGGCCTTTAGCTCCATCCATGTTGCTGCAAAGGACATGATTTCATTCTTTTTTATGGATGCATAGTATTCCATGGTGTGGAATATATATATCACATTTTCTTTATCACTCACTTTAAAGTCTGTGGAACATGTAAAATATCACACTGAAAAAGTGACTATGCCACTTTTTCTAATAAGGGTGACCACAAACTAATAAAAGCCTTCTAGAGATTTTATTTTTTATTTCACTTAATAGTAATAGGCTAAACCTTTACTTTCAGGTCCTTAATCCCACCCTTGCTCTGTCTCGTGAGGATCTTCATATATTTTCTTCTCTCTGCTTGGAACATTCCTTACCTCATCCCCACTCCATTACCCCATTAGTTGCTGGCCTAACTCTCCCTGAGAAGTCTTTTTTGATTCTTCATCACTGGATTAGAAACCCCTTTTACGATTCCAAAACATCCTGGATTAATCCTTTTTGTAGTGCCTTTGATGCTAATTTGTAATAGTTTATTTCCTTTCTGTCTCCCCAATAGATTTCAAGTTTCTTGAGGGTGAGGGCATTAAATCTCTCTCATTCACTGCTGTCTGCCCAACCCTAGTCTCATGTTGGGTGCATACAAGTCCCTCAATAAATATTTATTGAATGAAGACTTAAATAATGCATTGGCCAGCTATCCATACCTATTTCTTATACCTATTGCTAAATTGCCAATTGAAAATACACCTCTTACTTCCATTTTTCTCATCAAGTGACTATTTGAGACATTTATCAGTGACACAGGAAGATGTCTTTCAGTTTGCCTTGTGTTAGTATGGCAATGGTCCTCCAAAGCATGCTTTATTCAAAACAACATATACTCATATTGGATGACTCTCTTGATCTTGAACCTACAAGTGGAAACTGTACTCAAGTTATGTGCAGACCAATATAAGCATCTACTTGAATTTTGTGAAAACCTTAGATCCGATAGTAGAGACACTTGAAGCCTTTTATAAATAGAAAACATGTTAATAAGTGTATACTTACTAAAATTTTCTCTTTCCATTTTATCGAATATATGGCTGAAGTATGACTAATTTAATCTCTGGTGGTAAGCAAATAAATCATTTTGACCATGACAGAGCACTAATAGTCTTACCATCTTGCCAAATTTTTGGTATTCTGAATTCTTTTTTTTTTTAATTTTAATTTTTATTTATTTATTTTTTTTGAGACGGAGTCTCGCTCTGTCGCCCAGGCTGGAGTGCAGGGGCCGGATCTCAGCTCACTGCAAGCTCCGCCTCCCGGGTTCACTCCATTCTCCTGCCTCAGCCTCCCGAGTAGCTGGGACTACAGACGCCCGCCACCTCGCTCGGCTAGTTTTTTGTATTTTTAGTAAGACGGGGTTTCACCGTGTTAGCCAGGATGCTGAATTCTTAATTGTATAATAAAATCATTACACTGTGACTCAACCATTTAAATTGAAAAAAATTAAACCAGCATTCTTAGAGTAATTCTATTAAAGAATGAAAAATGGCTTGCTATTAGTTAGAAAAGATCTGACTTTAAGGAATGAATAGAGAAAAAGAAATCCTTTTAGAATCCTATTCAATATTTTCAGAAACAAGATAGATTTCCTTTCAACATGTTGGAATAAAAATGGAGTTCTTTCTAAAATCATGACAAGTTTTACCTATGGGTATGAAATTTTAAATAGGAAGAGTAATAGCAAGGGATGGGCCTTTATCCAGTAACACAGAAATAAATGATTTTGCTAAGGGTATGGAGATGTAGAAAATGAATCATTATTGAAAATGCTTAGGTTTGCAACTCAGGAAGACTGAGGACAGTAGTTCTCATACTTCTTGTCATAGAGGGCATATTTTTATAGTAAAACTTCCATGGACTCTTCCCTAATGATGGATAATAATATTTCTAATGTCTGTTAATTAATCACAATAAAAAGGTGAATATGATGTCAAACACTACTTGAAAATGATATATGTTTAATTAATAACAAAGTGTCTTTAACACATTTGAAAAATAATGGTTCAAAAATGTTTGAGATCTTATTTAGACATTCAACATAAAATATTTCATGTGCAGGTGGATTTATGAACCCTTTGCAATAATTCCTAACTTTTGGAGTCTGTGATTGTAGGCTGGAAACCACAATTGGGACTTATAAAAAGTTATCTCATTTTTATGAAAATTACTTCTAATATACATGATAGGACACGTTAGTCATTCCTTAAATCTTTTTCCCTAATGTTTCAAAAGTTTAGTTGTTTACCTTTATTAGACATTAAACGAGTTTTTTTCTTAATGGGACAATTCACTGAAGACATATCTTGTCTAGACTGCAGACTCTCAGGCATAGTTGGATATGCCATAAACAGGGATAACTTGCCTCTGTTTTTGCATTCATCATATTCATTGTAATCATTTCCTAATTCATTGAATTTAAGATGCCTTTGATTGTAGGAGATTATTTTGTGTAGCACTTACAAAGAAAAATGTTTCCAATTAAACTCTGACACAATGCTTTTGATGTTATTTGATTTTTAAATTTTGTGCTTATTAAAAGAGATGTTTTACATTTATTTAGACATAGATTTTCACTATATATCACCATTGTGCATTCATAAAATGAAAAATATACATTAACTCAATTGGTTTAGGTATTGCTAAAACCTTTTTCCATTCATGGTCCAGCTTTTCTACATTAGTTGCTTTTCAAAAGCATCTATGTCCATCTTCCCTGACGTGGTATTGTCCCATTACTGGTGTTGGTGCTGAAGCATTGCTTTAAAGTGTGCTATACTAGTGTCTGGATTTTCTCCCAAGCCCCTGGCATCCATTCTGCCACCTGAAGGTACTGAAGAAACATTTTCAGACAACTGTGATTCATCTTCCTTCCTCAAATTATTCTTAAATAATTTGTTGTCTGAAATGACAAAAAGTTGCTGTGGCCCAGTCGTGGCCCTAGGAATAAACTGTGTTCCATAATTTATAGGCAACCATTTTTAGACAGCTTTTAAAATGGCTCCCAAGGAGCTTCACCTCCTGGTATTCAAACCCTTGTATAATCCTCTCTCCTTGAGTATGGATGGAACCTGTGACTTGCTTCTACTGAATAGAATTTGGCAAAAGTGATGTGTGACACTAATGAGATTAAGTTACAAAATACTGTGACTTCTTTTTGGCTATCTGACTCTCTCTGTCTCTCTTTCTCTCTCTCTCCCCTCCTTCTCCCTCCCTCTTTCCCTCTCTCCCTCTCTTGTTTCCTCACTCTAATAAACCCAGTGATCATGTCATAAGGTACCCTACAGAGAGATCACTAGGCAAGGAACTAAGGGAGATCTCTGGCAACCAAGGCCTCACTCCAGTAGGCCATGAGAAATTGAATTCAGTCAATAACCACTTGATCCACTTGACTGAGCTTGGAAGCAGATCCGTCCCCAGTTGAACCTTAAGATAATCACAACCTCGGAAAGCACGTTGACTGCAGCCTGTGAGAGTTCTTGAGTCAGAGGACCCAGCTAATCCATGCTTGAATTTCTGAGCTACAAAAACTTTTATAAGATAAATGTCTTCAGCCACCAAGTCGTGGGGGTAATTTGTTATGCAGCTATAGATAATGAATGCAGGCAATAGCAACTACATCATGAATGTCATCTGGCTGATAGCAGTTATAAATTGTCGTTGATTGCAGGATACATCTCAATTTTAGCGATGATAAATGTGGATAAATAATCTATCTTTTAGAATAGATGGAGGAGGTCGAGTAGTTTACTTGTCTGTTGTCCCCATTAGCATGATAACTCCTTAAATGAAAGAACTGTGTTTTATTCAGCTCTGAGTGTCCATGGTGCTCAATGCATAAGAAATGCTTTATAGGTGTTTGCTATTTACCACTGGACAAAAAGACCTAGCTAGAGGCAAATCTTGAGAATAAGAATTTGCTCGTTGTCAGGGTTTAGCTGGTATGACTCATACCTTAAATGCTCCTTTTAAAAGTTCCAGTCTATGTTCTTTTTAATATAACAATGCCACTCATTTCATTTGTTCTTCTGGTACTGAGTGTATTAGTCCATTTTCATGCTGCTAATAAAGACATGCCCAAGACTGGGCAATTTGCAAAAGAAAGAGGTTTAATGGACTTACAGTTCCACGTGGCTGGGATGGCCTCACAATCATTGCAGAAGGTGAATGGCACCTCTCACATGGCAGCAGACAAGAGAAGAGAGCCTGTGCAGGGAAACTCTTTATAAAACCATCAGATATTGTGAGACTTATTCACTATCATGAGAATAGCATGGGAAAGACCTGCCCCCATGATTCAATTACCTTCCACCAGGTTCCTCCCACAACACCTGGGAATTGTTGGAAGTACAATTCAAGATGAGATTTGAGTGGGGACATAGCCAAACCATATCACTGAGGTTTAGAAATACCCTTGTGGATGTCGAGGACATCAACTGAAGTTGGACTTTATGAATACTATTTCTAATTTAAGAATTACATGATATCTTTTCATAATTTTGATTAAAATCCTATGAGAACATGTAGAAGATTGCCAGCAAAGGAGTATTCTATACCTTAGTTTTTTTGGAAGGTGGAAGAATAATAATATTTTAATTTATAAGTGGAGAAAATTAATTCCATACTTAGAAATTCAGGTTGTTCAGACTAATCTAAGACAACAAACTGATTTCTGTGTGCAGAGAAAGCCAACATTTTAGTGTGTGGCAAAAAGTCACCTAGTAACTTAAAAAGTAGGTTTTAAACTTGGAGCTTATGTTGATTCATCTATGGACAAATATAGGTAGCATGCTTTTTGCTCTGTTATTTAATAATTACATAGATGTTTATTTCCCTCATTAAATTCTAGGCTCTTGAAGACAAGGACTATGTGATACCACTTATTACAACGGCAACGAGAAACTTTTTGAGCATTTATGATGTGTTAGGCACTGTGTTAATCTCTTTACACGTCTGATCTTATTTATTCTTTAAAACCACCCCCATGAGGCAAATAATACTTTTAGTTTCATAGATTAAATAAGAGAAGCTTAGAGAGGTTAGATAACTTGTCAATATCACTCAGCTATCAAGTGGTAAAATCAGGATTTGAACCTAGTGCCATATTTGCAAAGTCCATCCTCTCAGCCACTGAGTTTTATTCGTTCCCTCTTAGTTACCATTGTATTCCCAAGCACTTGGCATGTTGCCTTGCACATAGGGTGTGCTTAATAGATGTTTGCTGAGCTGAAGTCATTAATATATATCCATTAGATTCCCACCATCTACATATTAGGTGTTGAGTTAGCTAATTACTTAACTGAAGGAACTTTTTAAAATTTTAAGACAGGAGTATTAGTACTGAACTTATATCCTTTATATAGCAAGTTATACAGGGAAATAAGCAATCCCATTCTAAAGAAATGTGATAAATTCATGTGAAAAATAAAATATATATTTTTTGCTATTATAGTACCTTGAAATTACCAGATTAATTATACATTTCTTTCTTAAATATGTTTCCCCTTTTCTCTTTGTTTTTCAAATTAACTTATAGAGGCTATATCACCATGTCTGGTTTTAGTTTTGAGATACAGATATGCTTTTGAGGAATGATAACAATGAAATTCATCTGAGAATGCTGTCGACAAACTGATAACTTATTTCTCTGGTGGATATTATAATGATGCAATAGTTTCAGATCTTGAATATAGGACTTTGTAACAAATGATCCTTTAGGGGCCTTGTTATCCTACTTAATTAGAGATGAACTAGATAATTTATCTATTTCTATTTAAAATTTTTCATCAAAGTAGATGATAAGTGTCGTGAGTGATATTTTTCTTTGTAAAATAAATGGCTTTGTCGAATTACTTAGAAACATTGTTGCAAAATAATAAGCAACTGAAACTACGTTGTACTATTTCTATGTTCTCAAAAAATATATACTTACTAGAGAAGACCCTCAGCTTTCCAGCAGGGCAAGTTCTAGAGGTTCTACTGATAGATTCTAGGAGGCCCTTTTAAGATGCAGAGGAAGGAGACAAGGGCAGGTGATTCTGTGAACAGAGTAAAAGGCTGACTGTTCCTCCAAGGAGGATGATAATACTAATTCCTCCACCTTGCTCTTTTCCCTCGTTGTTCCCTTCCTCCTCCCAAGGTTGGAGGGATAGGGGAAGGGTTAAAGGAAGGGACACTGGGCTGAAATGTAGGAGGCCAGACTTTCTTGGGCTAAACGTCTGAGGACTGAAGACTGTTTTCTTCCTTCCAGTCTTTCCATCCTTTCATTTTTCCATCCTTTCAGTAATTTATTTATTGAAAAAATATTCACTGAATGCCCAACTTATGCTGGAAACTGTGATAGGTATACTGGCTACAGTGAGCAATATAAAACACTTTCCACTATGAACAAATTATTTATTGAAATACTTCAATGGGGGAAATTCAGTTTGCAAAGTGTTACTTTATGCAGTATGTACCTCACATTTTGTGAAGAACCCAGAAAACAAAAAGTAAAACAAATAAAGGTGGTTCCAAATTTTGCTTGTTGTATGCAGAAAACAGAGTAATGCATGAAGAATAACCATGAGGTGTGGCAAGAGCTGCTATTACAGGGTGAAAAAGATCAGGGAAACGTCTTTACAGTGATGTTTGAACTAAGACTGAAGAATGAGAATGAGTTAACCATGCAAAGAGCTAGGAAAAAAACATTCTAGGAAGAGAGAGCAGGCAATGAAGGGCCTTAAAAGGGAGAATAGATTGACGTGTATGAGGTCAGTGTAGTTGGAATCTGTTAACAGAGTAATTGTGGAACAAAATGGGATTGGAGATTGAGGCAAGAGTAAGACGAAGGAGGCCATGTCAGGAAAGAAGTTCACACTTCTAAGTGCATTAGCGAGTCACTGGGGAGTCACTGAAGAAAGTGAGCTAAGGAGGTGATTTGACCTGATGTACATTTTTTAGAACCCTCTCACTATTGTGTGAATAAAGGGTTGGAAAGGGAAAAGGAAGGAAGACATCAATCCACTCAGGAGACTATTGCAGTAATCTAGGGGGCAGACAATGGTATAGACTAAGGCATAGTGAAGGAGATGGCCTTGAGACATATTTGGAGACAGAGCCAATAGGGAATACCAGTGAATTGGATGTTTGTGTCTTGCGTACCTGAGTGGATGGTGGGGCCATTAACTGAGATGAGGAAGACTAGGAGAGATGTAGAACTGAGGAAGGTAGAAAATCAATGGTTCCGTTTTGGACATGTTAAGTTTGAGGTACTTTTCAGATATGCATGTGAGGATATCAGGTGGGCATTTGGAACAGGAGTTAGGATTTATGATGGGAATCTGGGACTAAACACAAACTTTTGAGGGGCATTGGCATATAGATGGCATTTAAAACCAGGATCTTTCACGAACATGACTAAGGAAAGAGTAGAAGGAGAAGGAAAGAAGCCCCAGGAGTGAACCATGGGATATCCCAATATTTAGTCTAGAGAAGGAGCTGGCAAAGGAGACTGAGCAGGGGAAGCTACTAACATAGGAGGAAAACCAGGGCAGTGAGCATGATGGAAGCCAAGATAAAATTATGCATCAATAACTTAAAAATGACATACTAAAAATGTGTAAAGATACTACAGAGAGAGTTTTCCATCACCTGTTGACTACTGCTAGGGCTCTGGGCAAAATGATTGATCTGTTCCTTAGTCTCCATTTCCTCTCATCTTTCTCTGGCATTCTGGCCTCAAAATCAAGGTAGCTTCTCTGGGTTGTGAAGCAGGTTGCAAAATTTCTTCTATTTCCTTCTACCCCAACCCAAGTTCCGGTTCGTTGGAGACTATTTTAGCTGGATGTGGGTCCAGTGAAAACATCATGGTGTGTGTGGCCAGTAGGTCCAAACTTCTTAAACTGTGTTTGCCATCCTGCTGAATGGGGCCTGAGTAAGCAAAGAGCATTACTGTGGGAGGCAATGTAAGCTACCACTGCAGTGTCTTCAAGACAAAAATACTGAATATTTTTGCATGTGTATTTATTTTACCAAAATAAAAATTTTATTAATTGTATTCTTCAAATATTTATTTTGCAAGAAGTAAATATGGAATCTTCATTTTATTTATATGTTCAAAAAATAGGTTCTGTTTAATTAAATATTAATTAAATATTCTCATTAACTGACGGTTATTTAATTATCTTTTGTATTTTTATAAGAAAAAGTAGACGTATTTTCCTCTTACAATTATGATGATCAAATGAGTAAATTTTCTTTGTGTTTTAAAAATAATAATATTTAAACTCTAATATTAGAACTTGTTTTCACTGTGATGAAACTATGAGGCCAGGGTGTCAATGGTTATATAGATATGTTAAAGATCTCTCCTTTCTTGATAGTTCTACCTGATCTGGTTTAAGACCTTCAAGGAAAAAGGAAGTCCTTGTTTTGATGTTTTATTTCTAAACATTATCTGTGGAACATAGTATAAAGAAGTAAACTTGCCAAGGAAAGACATAACATGATATTGAAAAACAAGAGAAGGCTGATGGCTGATGGAGTGAAAGTGATGCTGTTTCATTCATTGCTATATACACTACTCGCAAAACTCCTTGTCTGTTTTCTCCCCATCAGCATAAAATAAATATTATAGACCAAGAAATATAAAAAATGTAAATCTCCAAGGTAGAGTACTTCGTTGACTAGATGTCTGTTAACTTGTGCTATCTAAGCAAAATTGACCCATTCAGTTTTCAAACTTCAATAAAATCTTATTTAACTAGAACAAATAAGCCAGAATTCCCAGTTTGTCTAGTTTTAGTCTACATGTAGGAGAAAGAGTCAAAGGAGAAAAGAGTCCACAAATTCACATGAAAGGATTCAAGTTCTACTTTAGAAGTATCAGTTTCTGTATCTTTTGTTTAAAAAAAGAATAACAAAGCTAGTAAAAATTTAAAGGCCTTTACTTATTGTTCACAGAGCATTAATTTTACTGTGCTTTTCGGGATCTACCATCAGGATCTGGAATTGTCTGAAGCAAACAATACTTTATAGTACACCATAGAAATCCTATTCTCACCTCTATTTTTGATCTTGAATTTTCTCATATCCACAATAACTTAAGGCAATAGCTTTGTTCCAGAAGACGAAGCAGACCTTGAATATTTGTAGATTTTTGGGGAGTCATGAGAGATAATGAAAGCTAGAATTCCAAAGGGGTGGCTTAAGGATTACTGCTTACTTTGATACAGCAACAATCACATCATGGAAAATGGGGTATCCATCTCCTCAAACATTTATTTTTTGTGTTACAAACAATCCAATTACACTCTTTTAGTTATTTTTAAATATACAATTAAATTATTATTGACTATTATCACCCTGTTGTGCTATCAAATACTATTGATCTTTATCTTGCCCCAGTAAAATGCATGACATATTTCAAAATTTATTAAAATAGAATGGCTTATATAATACTCAGTTATACTCACTTAAAACTGTTTTATTGATTATTTGTTACTATGGGTTGAATATGATTTGTCCTCTCCATGTCAATTCATGTTGAAATTTGATTACTACTGTAGCACTGTTGGGAGATGAGGCCTAATGGGAGGTATTTGGGTCATAGGGGCACTGCTCTCATGAATAGATTAATGCCATCGTGTGAGAGTGAATTCTTCCTCTCATTGGACTGGATTAGTTACCACAAGAGCAGATTGTTATAAAGAGAGGTTGCCTCTCATGGTTTGTCTTTTTTGCATATGCACACTTCCTTTTCCACCACTTCTCCGCCATGTTATGATGCACCACGAGGCTCTCATCAGAAGCAGGCTAGATGCAGCTGCCTGACCTTCCAAGTCTCCAGAATTGTGAGACAAAATAAACCCCTTTTCTTTATAAATTACCCAGTCTCAGGTATTCTGTTATAGCAACAGAAAACTGGCTAAGACATTTGTCATATGCAAGAAAAACTGTGTGAGGCACCATGGGGGATGACAAAGATACATGATAAACATTTATTTCCCTTACAAAGAGTTTAACCTAATCAATAGAAATGAGACTCCAGTCCATTTCTGCCAACTATCATGCAGATAAGTCACCTTGCACCTGGCTGTTAAACCTTTATCCCATCCTGAAATGTTTACAGGATACTAGTCAAGTTCCTCACAGTGCACCATCCACCAGGGAAATGTGAACATGTCCCTAGGGCCCCAGAAGCATATTTTATTGCCTAGTGCCTAGCATATAGTATGCATTCAATGAATATTTGTTGAATAAGTGAATACATGAATGAATGCTGCAGAAACTAAATGGCTTAAAGTGGCTTCTAACTAATCCCAGGCAGTAATATATACTGGGAGAAATAGGCTCTTTATATACCTGTCTTCAATGGTAGAAAATGCTTTCCATATGAGTCCTAGAGACATCTTGTTACACCTAATTGACTAGGTAGTTTTCATTATTTCAGGATTGTCTTTGGAAAGTGCTATGGTTTGAATGTGTCCCCTTCAAAATTCATGTGTTGGAAATTTAATCCCCAATGTAACACTGTTGGGAGGTGGGGCTTTTCAGGAACTATTGAGGTCATGAGGGCTCTGCCCTCATGAATAGATTAATGCTGCTATAGAAAGGGCTTGCAGGAGTGGGTTTGTTCTCTCTTGTCCTTCTGCCTTCTACTGTGTGAGGACATCAAGAAAGCTGTCACAAGATTCCAGCACCTTGATATTCCCAGCCTCCAGAACTGTGAGGAAATGAATTTCTGTTTTTTACAAATTACTCAGTTTCAGGTATTCTGTTATAGCAGCACAAAATGGACTAAGACAGACAATGATGCTTTTCTGATATTTTAAAGTTGGTATCCATAAGAATTATTCATGCAGATTCTCAGATCTCCATTCCCCCAGATTCACTTTCAGGGGTTTGAATTGTGCAGAAGCATTCCAGGTGATTCTGATGCAAGTTCCTGCAGACCACATTTTTAGAAACACTATTATTGAGTACAGATAGGCACATTGATCTTTAGGATCTCACCAGACTTTATAACTAAAACCGTCTAAAAATTCATACTATTGGCTTGAGAATAATTTTTAAAATAGAAATTAAGATTTCAAAAGCACAAGTCATATATACAAAGTGGCTTTGCAGTTATCAGAAAATATGATTAGCAGGGCTACTGTAATATGTGAGGTCGCCCAAGATTACCATTGATTAAGAAAGATTTATGCAAGGCTGGAATCAATAGGTCAGTTGTAATAGCTAGTCCGGCGTTGTTACTAAGTTACCATATGATTTATAGTTCCTAGATCAATAAAGATGAAGTAAGTCTTTAAATTTTTAGGCAAGTGTGTATGTGAAAAGAAGCTAAAACAGGACCAGCTTTGAAAAAACTCAAGAGAAGTGTTTATTCAAGAACAGTTTTTTTCTAGAATGACTTTATTGGGTCAGTGTGATACCAGTGATCTCGACAGCAACAATTTATAACTCAAAAGTGAACATGAAGCTTTTCAAGTTGTTCATGCAGGCATACCTGAGAAATATTGGAGATTCAGTTCCAGACTACCACAATAAAGTGAATATCACAATAAAGCCAATCACAGGAATTTTTTTTTTGGTTTTTCAGTGCATATAAAAGTCATTTTTATACAATACTGTAGTCTATTAAGTGTGCAATAGCATTGTGTCTTAAAAAACAACATAATACCTTAATTAAAAATATTTTATTGCTAAAAAATGCTAGCAATCATCTTAGCCTTCAGCGAGTCATAATCTTTTTGACCAGCAAAAAATGAGAGTCTTCCGTTGATGTTGATGGCTACTGACTGATCAGGGTGGTGGTTGCTGAAAGTTAGGGTGACTGTGTCAATTTCTTAAAAAATAAGACAACAATGACTTTTGCGACATGAATTGAGTTTTCCTTTCACAAAAGATTTATATGTTTCATTCAATGCTGTTTCACAACATTTTACCCACAGTAGAACATCTTTCAAAATTGGAATCAATCCTTTCAAACCCTGCTGCTGCTTTATCAACTAAGTTTATGTAATATTCTAAACCCTTTGTTGTCATTTCCACAGTCTTCACAGCATCTTCACCAGGAATAGATTCCATCTCAAAAAAAATCACTTCCTTTGCTCATCCATAAGAAGCAACTCCTCATCTGTCCAAGTTTTAACATGAAATTGATAAAACAATCAATTATAATCCAGTAACATCTTCAGGCTTCATTTCTAATTCTAGTTCTTTTGCTATTTCTACCACATCTGCAGTGACTTCTCCTATTGAAGTCTTAAACCCCTCAAAGTCATCCATGAGAAGTGAAATCAACTTCTTCCAAACTTCTGTTAATGTTGATATTTTGACCTCCTCCCATGAATCATGAATGTTCTTAATGTCATCAAGAATGGTGAATCCTCTCCAGTAGGTTTTCAATTTATTTTGCCCAGATCCATCAGAGGAATCACTATTTATGGCAAGTATAGCCTTATAAAATGTATTTTTAAAATAATAAGACTTGAAAGTCAAAATTATTCCTTGATCCATGGGATACAGAATGGATGTTGTGTTAGCAGGCATGAAAACAGCATTAATTTCCCTGTACATCTACCTCAGGTCTCTTGGGGGGACCAGGTGCATTATCAATGGGCAGTAACATTTTGAAAGGAATCTTCTTTTCTGAGCAGTAGGTCTCAAGAGTGGGCTTAAGATATTCAGTAAACCATGCTGTAAACAGATGTGCTGTCATCCAGACTTTGTTGTTCCATTTCTAGAGGATGGGCAGAGTTAATTTAGCATAGTTCTTAAGGGCCGTAACAGTTTTGGGATGGTAAACGAGCATTGACTTCAACTTAAAGTCACCAGCTACATTAGCCCCTAACAAGAGAGTCAGCCTGTCCTTTGAAGTTTTGAGGCCAGGCATCAACTTCTCTTGATATATGAAAGTCCTTGATGGCATCTTCTTCCTGTAGAAGGGTGTTCCATCTCCACTGAAAATCTGTTTAGTGTAGCCATCTTCGTCAATGATCTTAGCTAGATATTCTGGATAGCTTGCTGCAGCTTCTACGTCAGCACTTGCTGCTTCACCTTGCACTTTTATGTTATGGAGATGGCTTCTTTCCTTAAACTTCTGAACCAATCTCTGCAAACTTCCAACTTTTCTTCTGTAGCTTCCTTACTTCTCTCAGCCTTCACAGAATGGAAGAGAGTTAGAGTCTTGCTCTGGATTAGGTTTGGCTTAAGGGAATGTTGTGGCTGGTTTGATCTTCTATCCAGACCACTCAAACTTTCTCCATATCAGCAATAATGCTGTTTCGCTTTATTATCATTTGTGTGTTCACTGGAGTAGTACTTTTAATTTCCTTCAAGAACTTTTACTTGTTTTAAAGCTCTCCTTCTTATTCTCCTGTGGCTCTCATCTGGTGGAGCAGCCAGAACACACACAGCATTGATTCGTTAAGTTTACCGATCTTATATAGGTACAGTTCTGTGCACTTCAAAACAACTACAATAGTAACATCAAATATCACTGGTCATACATCACTACAACAGACAATAATAATGAAAAAGCTTGAAATATTGTAAGAATTGCCAAAATGTGAAACAGAGACATGAACTGAGCACGTACTGCGGGGAAAATGGTGCCAAGAGATTTGCTCCATACATGATTGCCACAAACCTTCAATTTGTAAACAATACAGTATCTGTGAATCTCACTAAAGCAAAGTGCAATAAAATGAAGTATGCCCATATATTGCATATCTATACTTGTAAACGCATTTTACAAGTAGGACTAACATGCAGTGAATAATAAATCTGTTAAAAACTCAGAAAACACCCCCAAACCTAAAATAAAAGCTTAAAAAAATACATAAAATAAAATGAAGTAGCATTTACATATTTTAAAAACTCAGAAAACAATATCAACTGGTGATTTGCCTCTGTGCTCACTGTCTTAGATCTTTGCATTGAAAAGGATCTGTTTTATTTGACACAGCACAGATTCAGTGAAAGCAACAGGTTAGAACACCTTGAGAGAATGGGTAATGTTGGCATGAGAAGCTACTTGTAATCTCTGTTCTAGAATCTTTTATAGTTTAAAATAGTTTTTGTATTGAGTGTTTTAGAAGGTAAGTGGTAAGAAATAAAATGACTACTTTGAGGCAAATTATGTAAAAGAATAGTTTAAGGAGGTCGTTCAGGAATAGTTGTTTTAAAAACGTGACAGTAGCAAGGTAAATTGCAAGCTTAGAACTTCAAGAAGCAGGGCCGGGCGCGGTGGCTCACGCCTGTAATCCCAGCACTGTGGGAGGCCGAGGCAGGCAGATCACCTGAGGTCAGGAGTTCAAGACCAGCCTGGCCATGGTGAAACCCCGTCTCTACTAAAAATACAAAAATTTAGCTGGGCATGGTGGTGCGTGCCTGTAATCCCAGCCACTCAGGAAGCTGAGGCAGGAGAATCGCTTGAACCCGGGAGGCAGAGGTTGCAGTGAGCAGAGATCGTGCCATTGCACTGCAGCCTGGGCAACAAGAGTGAAACTCCATCTCAAAAAAAAAAGAACCTCAAGAAGCAAAAGGGCAAATGCCTTTTGTTCATCTTACCTCCAGGACAATGTAGATGATTAACTATTTATAGCAAATAGGAAGAGAGGATTTTTGAAGATATCTCACATTTTGGTGCTTGCGTTATGTATAAATCCTCTTATTTGAAGTGATCTGAAAAGACCAGTAAACTGGAAAAGCCAGTTAGGGATCCTAAAACCATGTATCGTAAATGTGACACTCACCAATGCTTTGCTGTAGTGGACAAGCCTTCTTCTTTTAGTGTAGAATTATTGGAGTTCCAAGTTGTCTTACTTATGAAAATGGATGATGTTAGGTATTGAATGGGATTTTCTCTGTTTTTGCTTGTTTGTTTTGTTTTTCAGGCCTTGAAAATTAAGTCTCATAGCTGAAAACAAAAAAGACTTAGTAAACTGCCTCTTAAAATTTACAAAAGTAGCTATGACTGGGGCCAACCCTCTGCCTCTAGGACTGTAGAGAAGAGGCGGGCAAAACCAGCTTTTGTCCACTTATCCTTCTGCCCTACCCTGTGCAAGTGGAAGGCTGGAAAGAAGAGAGAGCCAAACATTTTGGGAAAAGTAGTGTTCAATAAGAGAAATGATCCCCTTTCTCCCAGGGAGGGGAGGCTACATCCTGAATAACTGGGGAGCATCTGCAGGAAATAAGGTTGACATTGCATTCCTGAGCTGAATGTTCAGGTTACTGATCTGCCCTGCTGATACCCAGGTGGGGGAAAGAGCACCAGGGAGCCACCCTCTTGAGTTCCCCATGCATGATGGAAGATGAATTGTGCCTGTTCCCATAGGAGCTGTTTTGGATTGAGATCCTATTCAGCAATGTCTGTTGAGACCCAATGTCCACATCTATCCATGCTCAGGCTTTAAATATTCAGTTACATCATTAATTATAACAATCAATTACTTGCAAAGAGACAATGCCCGTTTTTCCTCTCCCTTCTCCCCATCCTCACACCAGAGGGATAACTAGGGAGAAAGGCAGGAGGATATGAGAGCCATGGGAGAATAAGGAGAGCTTTAAAACAAGAAAAAGATTAAAGCCGTAAGAAGACTGCCTGAAAAACTGGAATGAGATGGTTCTAATGACTAAAAGGATCACACGGTTTTGCGATAAAAATAAGATTCCCGAGGGGGTTGCTAGAGCACAGTTAGTAGCAGTTACTCCAAAATGAAAGCTATTTGATATGTATACTGGAAGAGTTGAAATTTTCACATAAAAACCATACTTTAATAATCCACTCCCATCAAGTCGTCTATGGTAGCCTGTGTGTGTGTGTGTGTGTGTGTGTGTGTTTCTTAAACGAGGACTTATACTCCAGGGAAGCAATCTCAGTAGAGCGCTCTTTAAGATTGTTTTGCTCTACCCACTCCATCTTTTATGTTTCTTCCACCCATGTCTAATTTGGCAGCAATTTTTAAAACAATTTGCATTTATCTAGTCTTTCCAAAGAGATTCAGCGTTTTCGTAACAACAATGTTCTTCTTTTTGCACAAACTCCATTGGCTTATGCAATATTTAGTTAAATCACAAAATTAGAAACACAAGTAAAAGTGGCATCAGTAAGTTTGGAAGCTAACGCAAGTAACTCTTGGGAGGTATTCAACCTGAATGGTGCATGCAGAAGTGGGGAACATAGTAGAAACGCTCCTTACCTGACCGCTCTCTGGTGTGTTTGCTTGTTTCACCCTCCACATCAGACTGACTGGCCCACAGCACACAGAAGGCTCACAGCTAATGGGCATCTCATACATTTTTTAAAGCTATGTGAGAAAACATGTCTAACCTCATTGGGTCATCTAGCATCACCGTGTGTGAATGTAAACTATTTTCTTTAAATCATAAGTATCAGCATAATTGATACTTGAGAAGATGCTTATTAGATGCTTATTTGGTGTAAAATTACTCACTTCTGATGATCATCCAGGTAAAATGAACAAAATCTCCTTGAACGCAAGCAGTAGGAAATAACACCATTCATCTCCAAGCAGTAGGAAAAAATTATCCCTCTCTAAAGATCCTTAAACATCATCTACCTCTGTTTTTAACTGCATTTTCTACAGATTTCTAACCCCAATTTAATCAACCATGTGCAGTATGCAATAGTACGTTAATGTCTAAATTTTGTCTGCATGGATCCCTCTAGTAAAGAAAACTGATATTTAAGAGGCTACATTCAGATGCATGTGTATTATTTCTAGTCCCCATCCAAGAGTCTCCTCATTGAGCTGTTGTCTTAATTTCACTTACAATATTATAGCTGTCTCTAGGAATCTGTTTTTGTTTTCCAGCTCCTATTCTGTGAAAGTAACAGAAATCTAATCTCAGTCAATTCAAGTGTTTCCTCCGAGCACATTTTTTTCTAAAACCAAAGATTCTCACATATTACCAAGGAATTGGAAATGGGAAAAATCTGATCCTGAAGATTCTATGTCCTGGCTTTTTCTCACCTGGCAGATCTGTTATTTGTGGCTCAGTGTTGAGGACATGGGAATTAGTTTGCTCTATTCTCACCCCACTAGGGCATGGAGATGGCACCTCCCTTCAAGGCTGCTGGGACACCACCTACCTGGACTCACCATGCATCCACCTCCTGTCAGCACCACGAGCAGACTGGTTGGCAGGACTGATCTGCTACAGCCTATGCTCTTATCAACTTCTCTTCTGCCTCCTTTCCCGTAATACAGAGAATCTTTTAAAGCCTCTGCTGGAAGCTCCTCTCAAATCCCCAGTTTTCACTCATGCTATTCTCAAACACTTTTATTCCTAGGTCTTCAGAGTATATGCTTTTGAAATACAAAATCTAAGAAAAAATTTGCTGGCTTTTGGATTTCTCCCTTGCCACACCTCTTTCCTGAGAATGAACAGACATAAACTGTGAATGAAGATGGGGCTGGAAGGGCAGGCAGAAAAGAATGAAATAGCTGGGGGAAAGTAACATCGGATAGTATCTCAATAGCAGCATCACAATCATTTTCCCACTCTTCTCATCTGCAAACTTAATGCAATTATTCTGTCCCCTTCCCAATGGGGTCCCAGGCCAGCCTGCAATTTCTGGTCTCGTATTGGCAAGTACTTTCAAAGATTTAGTTCCACTAACTCCCTGATACACTGCTCAACTGGAACAATGAAACTTTAACATCAAGGTTATTCAAGGATGACTTATCTGTCCCCAAGTTGTTTCCTAAACCACCGCTCAGTTATTTTCTCCATGTTGTTTCTGTTTTGACGATGGTACTTACCCAAATGTCCAAACTCCAGGCTTCTCACTGTGTGTTCCATTTTAATCAAACTGGACTTCTGCCTTTGTCTTAATTCCAAATTTCATTCCACAAATTTGTCTTTGCCTCTGTGATAGGTAGAATAATCCCCCCTGCCCAAGATGTATATATTCTAATCCTCAGAAACCATGAATATATTATGTTAATGGAATGAAGTTTCCCTCAAAATAGGGAGAGTATCCTGAATTATCTAGATGAGCCCAATGTTACCATAAGGGTTCTTAAAAGTATAAGGGGAGGGAGGAGTAGAAGAGCAGGTCAGAGTGAAGTGATATGAGAAGGACCCTACCCACTGTTGCAGGCTTTGAAGATGGAAGATGGGGCCATGAGCCAAGGAATGTGGGCAGTCTTTTGAAGGTGGCAAGGCAAGGGAACAGGATTTTCCCTATAGTTTCCAGAAAGGAATGTAGCCCTGTGGACACCTTTCTTTTAGCCCTGTGAGACGCACATCAGACTTCTGACTTCCAAAACTGTAAGATGATAAATCGTGTTGTTTTAATCCGCTAAATTAATGGTAATCTATTAGAGCAACTATAAAAAATTAATATAATGTCCATCGTGAGACCCACACTTGGTCTTGAAAATCCTTGAAGTAAGAGTTTGGATCCTGCCAGGGCTCTAACCTAAAGATGATTTTTCTCAGGCACCTCCCTTCTGACTTCCTTTGTGATGTGTCCTCATGCTCTATACCTGATGGAGTACCTTACTGCCCTCTTTTGCTGCCCTCTTGCCTGCTAGAAATTTCCAGAGGTTACAGACAGCTTTCCCTGAAAGTTTATCCTCAACAACAATTCTGAGATGTGGCATAGTCCATTTGTTGTCTTGGCATCCAACATATCTGGTCTGTATCTACTTGACATTGTAAATTGTCTATGTAATATCAGTCAATCCAGATTACAGCCTTGACTATCCTTTTAGAATATGATTTCCTATCACCTCTGTCTCCCTTAACCCCATGAGTTGCTAATATCTTGATTTCATCTGTGATAATTCCCTGGAGTTCTGCATCAAACATCATGGTAGGGAAGCACATGGAAACCAAACGTTCCCTTCCTCTGGACATGTAAACTCCTCATCCAAGAATTACACTTTTATTTTTTACTTTTCACAAACAACCCTTTCTTTTATTAATTATATTCTACCTTAATTACATTTCTGTTATTAACTTTGCCCCAAGTAGATGTAATTGTTGACTTTCATTTTTTACACAACTTGGACAGAATCTCAGATGTGTTGTTAGTTTGCACTTTCACATAGTTCTAGTGTCATTTCCAATTTTCTATAATTTTTCTTACAACTCTAGAATTTTGTGTTATCCAGGTCTATATGATATTTAATTAATTCTATAAAGTTAGTAGCAGAAAATGAGGCTGCCTGTGCTTCTTCAACAACTATTAACAATTTTCTATTCTAGCATTCTAAAAAAGGCTTCCATTGCTTAAAAACTTTTGCAGCAATTTTTGGGGTTTCAGTGATATTAAAAACACTTGGACTTTTAAATAGCATTATTTGCATCATTTAATTATTATTTATTGTCACAAACAAGTAGATAACTGGTAGTTTTGATACTTAAATCACTCAAAGAATCCACCATTATATTGATGGCATTATTTTAGTCCATTTAATAGATAGTGCGTGGCTTCTATTGCTATTTACATTTCTAACTTAGTGGAAGAACTATTTGATGTGATGCATTCTTGAAAAATGGATTCAGAAGCCTGTTTCTTTGAGATGTCACTACCTCCTTTCTCACTTTCAGCTGATTGTCTTGCCTTGTAACCATGGAATATCAAAGGAGCTGAGTGTTCTAGCAAGATAAAAGGTAGAATGTGTCCTTTGTATTTGGCAGTTAGGAGATCCCTGGTCACTTTATATAATGCGGTTTCATAGAGACAGAAGCCAAATTGCTGTGGGTTGAGACATGAATGGAAACTGAGACAGTGGGAAAGATGAGAAGCAGAGATGAGAGAGACTGAATGGTAAGGAAAAGGGACAGATGTGCAAAGAGGTGTTTTAGGAAGGGAGAGACTTTATGATATTTATTGGCTAAGAGAAGGAGTCAGCAGAAAGGCAAAGCCTTTCAAGAGAGGTTATGACTAGGGGAGCAGGATCCTGAGGAGAAGGAGGAGATGGAGGGCAACCAGAGGGCTAAAGTGGAAGGCCTGGTCAGTTGTCAACAAGACGGGAGAACTAGCACTTTTGGAGCCTGGAGGTCGGAAGTTAAGGATGGGCATGAATAAAGATATATTCATAGGGAGGCGGGGCTGAAAGTTGAATCGTCCTCCACAAAGAAAGAGGCTTTGTCATCTGCTAAGAGGGTGGAGGTCATGGAGTAAATGATGCCTTGAGGAGAATAGTGAAGATTTACAACATTCGTGGAGAGGAACGTGAGAGAAATCTGAGACAGGACAAGTGAAATAATCAAGGAGTGGTACTGTGCGTCCAACTGAGATTGACTTTGTGAGTAGGTAGTAGTGCCTAGCTGTGTGGTTGTGTGATTTCTGCCAGCAGTGTTCAGTCTCTAGATGTAAAAGCAGAGAATGTAAGTGATGGCAATAATCCAGAGATTGTTTTTTTTCGGGGGGGAGGTGGGGGATGGAAATAATTATAGGATGGGGCTATGAGGGCATTCAAAGTAGAGGTCCAGATTGTATAGGGAAGTAAGGGAGGCCAGGAGAGAGATGACAGACTGGAAGAAAATAGGACAAACAGCACCCTCATCTGATGCTCATAACAACCCTCCAGACGAATAGTTTAATCAGCCAAACTTTGAAGATGAGGAAATTGTGGCTTTGAGATATTAGGTGACTTACATGGTGAGATACCTAGAGAAGTAACCAAAATGAGCTACACCTTTTCTACTCTATTGTGTCTAACCTTTCAGGGCCCCACCGACCTACCTCCATTCCTTTCTCTGCACCCAAGAGTATATAAGGGAATATTTTTGCATATTTTGCAAATTTAACTCAAGTAACCTTAAGCTTCACCAATCCGTACCCATACAAATGAAGTCATAGCAACCCAAATTTTGTTTGCTTATTGCTTCTCCCTTTGTAATATAGCACTTCACTTCCAGACAAAACTTTCTGTCTCAAGCATTGTTTGGACTCTCTGAGGGTGTGTTACATTTACTCATGAACATGCCCACTCCCATTAGGCACTTTCTGCATTGCTGGGTGACAGTCCAGGCCAGTGCTCTGTTAGAACCTCCATGGTACCATGCAGTCACCTATGACTTACAGAGAAAATTCCTTATAAATAAAGACAACAAGGCACAGAAACGTTAATCACTTATCCATAATAACAAATCTAGTAAGTAGCAGAGCTGAAATTAAAACTCAAGTAGTCTGTTTATATTGCAATCTTTTTTAGGCTTTCAGTACCAATGTTATACTTTCTTCATAAAATACTTTGGGGAATGTTCTTCTTTTCCTAAGCTTTGGAAAAATATAAACATCAGTGGAATTGTCTGTGCTTCTAAGGTTTTGTAGAATTCCCCTGTGAAGCTCACTGGACTTTGAAACTCATCACCAGTTTTAGTTCCCCTATGAAAGTCAGACTATTTAAGTTTTCTATCTCTTCTGGAGTTTGTTCTTGATTGTCTTGTTCTTAGTCTTTTTTGGTTTTTAAATTTATTTTCAGGGTGTTTTGCAAGGTAATCTCTTAACTTATTTATTTTCCCTAATCTGTGGTTTCTGTGGCTATTTCTAATTGTCATCTGTTATTTTATGCATTCATAATTTCCTACTTAAAAAATTACATTAGCTTATTGCTTACTCATTTTGTTCTTTTTTAACAAAAACATTTTTGGTTATTTATTTATTAAAAATTTTTTTTGGTTCTGATTTTATTTTTAGATTTTTCTTTATTAAGTCCTCTTTTCTCCTTTAGTTGGATGCTTTATTACATTTCATTATTTTTTATATATTTTCAGCAATAAATTTTACTCTGATCACTGATTTAGCTCTAGCCTATATGTGCTGGTATATAGTATTTTCTTTATCTCTTTTTTGGCTAGAAATTCTTTGAAATTTACTCAAGAATATTTAAGGGAAAGGTATTTTTTTTTTAATTTCCAGGTGAAAAGACGTTTTTAAAATAAATTGCTATTAACTTCAAGTTATAGCACTGTGATCAGAAAAGGTTTTCTGTACCAATTCTGTCTTTTGAAAGTTATTACATTTTTTGGCAAAATAAACTTTCTAAATTGAAAAAAAAAAAGAAAAGAAAGTTATTACATTTTTTCTAGTGGCCTAATATGTAGCCAATTTCCCCGACAATTCTGTGGATACTCAAAGGAAGGTGTAATCTCTATTTTCATTGCACACTGTTCAATATATTTCCATATTATATAGTTTGGGTCTTCTATAGCTTTAATTTTGATTTTGGTCATCTTGCTCTATCTTGGATTATCTTGAACAGAACACAGAGTTGTCACCAAATTTCAGGAGTTTTTTTTTCTTTAAAGAGTAAGTTAAGCCTATTTACATGTTTTTATATGACAGCTACATCTGTTCTTGATTTCCTCATTTCAGTGTTACTTTCTGGTTTTGTACTGATAGAATTACTATTCTTATATCCTTTTCTTTGCTTTATATCATAATTCTTTCTGTTGACATCACTGGCCATTTAGATTCCTTCAAGAAGGAAGTTTCAAGTAACCTCACCAGATAAGGAAACTCCATCAGCTGAAATGCTGGCTGAGGACACAAGGAACATGGAATAGGTAGTAAAAAAAAAAGGAATTTATAAAGATCAACTATAAATTTGTGACCAATTATAGAAATAGGGACTTAGAAGTCAAGCATATTCTTTCTTGTTTCTTATGCACATATACATGTAGTATTGTAGAAGGCAGAGTTCTAAGATGGCCTCTTAAGATTTCTGACTCCCAGTGTATTTACACCTTCTCCCAGTTATTCAATCAAACAGGAATCTAAATACTGCTATGAAGAGATTATTCTTTTCAGATTTAATCAAGGCCCCAAGTCAGTCGCTAAGATTATCTGGGTGGGCCTGACCTAATTACGTGAGAGCTTTAAAAGCAGAGATTTTTATCCAGCTAGTCACAGAGGGGAAGTCAGCAATTCAAAGCATATGAAGGATGCAGCATGCCCTTCCTGGCTTGAGGATGGAGGGGTTATGTGGCAAGAAACTCAGGTAGCCTCTAGGAGTTGAGAACAGCTCCTAGTTGGCATCCAGCAAAGAAAATGGAATCTCAGTCCTATTACGACAAGGAACTGAATTCTACCAACAAGAATGAGCTTGGAGGCATGATTTTCCTCAGAGCCTCTAGAATAGAACTCAGTCTAGCTGAACTCTTGATTTCAGCCTTGTGATGTCTTGAGCAGAGAATCCAGCCATGCTGTATTAGACTTTCGACCTACAGAATTGTGAGCTAATAAATGGATGACCTTTTAAGCCACTAAGTTTGTGCTAACTTATTGTGCAATAACAAGAACTAACACAAGTGTTCACTTATTCCTTTTTTTAATCCTTTCTCCTTCCCTCTCATTGTTTTGTATAAGGACCGTTCTTTAACTTTACAATTTAAACTTTAGGTGTAATCGTGACCGAAAGGGAGATGTAATTAACATCCTCTAGAGATAGAAACCATGATTGTTTTCCAGAGATGGATATAGTGACTGATAAGATATCTTCATTTTGTGGGGAGAGGATAAGAGCAGAAAGGTATTATTAGTGTTGTATAAAAGGTGAAATATATAAAGAAGAGTGTGTGTGGATGCTACATAGCCATAAGGGTGGAGTGAACTATTGTCTCTCACCTCCAAGCCTATACTTCTATACTCTTTGCAATGATGCTGAGACTCTGCAGAATTCTCCTTTGTCATTTGGCTTCCTCTTAGGTTCTGCTGATAGGAAGCACTAGAGAAAGATTAGATGGCAGTGTTACCAGAAAGGGGTCCTGATCCAGACCCCAAGAGAGAGTTCTTGGACTTCGTGCAAGAAAGAATTCTAGGCGAGTCGGTAAAGTGAAAGCAAGTTTATTAAGAAAGCGAAGGAATAAAAGAATGACTACTCCATAGGCAAAGCAGCAGCATGGGCTGCTCAACTGAGAATACTTATAGTTATTTCTTGATTATATGCTAAACAAGGGGTGGATTGTTCATGAGTTTTCTGGGAAAGAGGTGAGTAATTCCCAGAACTGAGGATTCCTTCCTACTTTAGACTGTATATGGTAACTTCCCCATGTTGCCATGGCATTTGTAAACTGCCATGGTGCTGGTGGGAGTGTCTTTTAGCATGCATTCTAATTAGTGTACAATACGCAGTGAGGATGACCAGAAGTCACTTTCATCGCAGTCTTGGTTTTAGTGGGTTTTGGCCGGCTTCTTTACTGCATCCTGTTTTATCAACATGGTCTTTGTGACCTGTATCTTGTGCTGACCTCCTATGTCATCTTGTGACAAAGAATGCCTTAACCTCCTGAAAATGCAGTCTGTTAGGTCTTAGCCTCATTTTACCCAGCCCCTATTCAAGATGAAGTCTCTCTGGTTTAAATGCCTCTGACAGCAGGAAAAGAAGAGACTTCTTTTCTTATTATTTTGTTTATTATTCCTCTTAGCAACGACCCTTCATTGTTATAGCAGCAGTTGGTTCCAATCTTCAGCTTCTCTTGGAACTTTTGGAACGGACCTCATCACACCCCTTCAGAGGGTCATATCTACGCCTCAGAGCCCTAAGCTGTAGCTCCTCAGAGACTGTGTTTTGAGCTGTGAGTCCCAGTAGCCCAAGATACTTTTTTGTTTCCCTATTATTGCTGTGTCATCTCAGTCTTTCCTTTTTGCTTTTCAGCACTCTAATACCTGTAACCTATGTCCTAAATGAAATGATCTCTGTTGAAACAGCTAGTGTCGTTTCTGTTTTCCTGACTTGACCTTGAATGATGTAATCTTAAATAATTCTATCACATGGACTCACCTCAGAGCCTAATGAAGGGCCTCACACATTGTGTATATTTTATAGGTGTTGGTTGAATTAAATAATGAATTATTGGATGACTAAAGTGTATTTTTTTCAGGAAGGATCGTAGTATACAAGATCACAAGTAGTTTGAGTGCAGACAACAGTGTGCTAAGAAGGACAAAATGTGATTTCTACCTTAAAAGCAGAATGTGGAAAGTTCTATTATAGAGGCACAAAGTGCTAAGGAATAGAGAAAGGTGATAATTCTACTGCAGGAGGTGGAAGAACATAGATAAACCATAAAAGACTTTATGAAGGAAGTAAACACTAAACAATGGGTGAATTCTTGACAGATGGATGGGTTAAGGGAATTTCAAGTGAAGGGAATTGATTGAACAAGTTTCAGAGGCTGGAAATAGAAATATCTGTTCAAGTAATGGCGAATAGTATAACAGATTTTAAGAAGGCCAATGTAGCAGAGTGCAAAGGGAACCATAGTGAGTCATTAGGTTGGAAATTAGAGTCATGCTAGAATTAGCTGTGGCTCTCCAGAGCCTATGGTAACTATGAAAGACATCATATCTAGAAACTCCATGAGGATCATGTATATGTTGCTTATTGTTGAGCCCTAGCTTAGCATAGGTGTATCTCTATTGCATAGAATAGGTATAATTAGCATAGCACCTGCCACATAATAGGAATACAATAACATATAATTGAATAAATATTCACTGGAATTAGCAACCAGGATGCCAATGGTAGCCTTGAGGAAATGACTTCAGTGAAATATTGAGAGGATGTGACAGACCAGTTCTCCATTAGCAACCAGAGCAGTCAGCCTTCACCAATATCTTAGTGTAACTCTAATGAATGTACAAGTTAAACATTAAAGAACCGGTGCCTTAGTACAAAGACTAGAATGTACAAACAGGTCCCTTAAGACCCTGCCTGGGCTTTCTTAGACCTTAAAGTTTAATAAAAATAATGGAGACATTCTTGCACACCTTGTACCAGGACCTACTTTAGATTAAATAACTTTTGCAAGTCCCTGAAGTAGTTGTCTAGACCTTGGACCCTAGTTAAGATTAGGTAGAGTGAAACACTTTGGCTTTCAGCTTGTAGGTGCACTGAATGTATATAAGCACTAGAAAAAACTTGTAACTTTGAGTTGGTATGATGAGTTGGTCTGATGAGTTACTCCAACCTTCTTCCTGTAACTGGTTGCAGAAATAAACTCCTTTATGAATGTATATAAGCACTAGAAAAAACTTGTAACTTTGAGTTGGTATGATGAGTTGGTCTGATGAGTTACTCCGACCTTCTCCCTGTAACTGGTTGTAGAAATAAACTCCCTTGTTTCCCAGTCTGTCTGCATTTTGTTATTGGACCACGAGAACAAGCAGCCTGACCTTGTTCTGTCTGGGAACAAGGGGAAGATTCATAATCCTAAAAGTAGATGAATTGATATTTTGGATGAGTTTGCAGTTGTTCTATTTCTAGTAATTAAACAGTTTTAAAAGTTGCAGTTCAGGATTTTAATATTTAACCTTATCTAGCTACAGAAGTGTGTGTACCAGCAAAACAGAGGAGCAAACTAAGATGAGGCAGCTATGTATTCCAGTCCGCAAAGACTCCAACTCAGGACACAGGCAAAGGGAATTCCTAGGGTGAGAGGGAAGAACATTCCAGAAAGGCAAGTAGCTCATGAAGGAAATTAAAATATTTTACCCCAAGATATATTACTTTGGCATATTTTGAGATGGCTATCAGAGAGTCAGCAAACAAAAGTGGCCTTGTAAAGCCGTCTTTTGTGGCAGAAATTCACATCTGTAGACCATCTACATTGATACAGTCAGATCTTCCCTTGTTGGGATCTAGGAAAGATTAACTGAGAGTCTGACACCTAAAGATCTAAAAAAAAAAAAAACTCACTTCCCATTTATTCTGTCTGAGGGCTGCTATCTGTAAGATTTCACCTGCATTACAAGATCACATTCATGTGCCAAGCCTCCGCTTATCTCCCTTCCATAATCTGTCCTGACACTATAACCTGATTTACCACTATAACTTGTGTTTGTTTGGTCATGCTCTGAGACCACATTCTTTCTATAATATCAAGATGGTATCTAAGCTTTGTACTTTGTTGTGGGGTTGGATGTTCATTCTGAAGGCTCTCGGGTATACATATTAAATAAAATGTGCATGCCTTTTCTTCTGTTAACCAATGTGCCTCATGTCGGTGATTTTTCAGGGAACCGTTCCCTTGGCCACCATAGGGAAAAGCTAGCAATAAGTGATACTTACAGAGAAATCAAAGCAAAGGCAATTATTAGCATTAGGTAAAACAAAAGTAGGAAAGGAATAATAATATTAGTATGCCACATTTACCAGCTGTGAATTGTGTTTGCATAGGCAAATTCATGTAAATGCTGAATATCGATTTAGCAAAAAATTGTAATATAACAATGTTTGGAGATAGGAGTGGGGAGCAAAAAGAATGGTATAAAAGAACTAACTCCTGATCCATCATTATAGGAAGTAAATAATGTCTAAAACTGATAAAATATAATATCATACACATGTTATTTCGGAGAAGTGAATTATATATAAGTGCCGGAAGAGGCTGGGTGCAAGGGCTCACACCTCTAATCCCAACACTTTGGGAGGCCAGGGTGGGTAGATTACTTGAACCTAGGAGTTCAAGACCAGCCTGCTAACATGGTGAAACCCCATCTCTACAGAAAATACAAAAATTAGCTGGGCATTATGGTATAACCGCCCAAGAGGTTCTTCCTGCCCACTGCATAAAGAAAGACTACCACATTGTAGTAGAGAAAGACTTTAGTATACATGAGGCTGGCCATGACCTCCATGGGAAAAGGAGTTTGTGCTCAAATCACCTCATCCAAAGCTTGTGGGTTAGGGGTTTTTCTTTTCTTTTCTTTCTTTCTTTTTTTTTTTTTTTTCCATGTTCACAATGATTTTTTTTTAAATAAATCAATAGAATAATGAGGCATCACATGACCCAGTGAAACATCTCAGCTTCATACATGTAGTTTAAAAACAATGTGGCTTAGCAGCTGGACATGAAGAAAAGATATGAACATTTCAGTAGACAGAAGACTTGATATCACCAATAGTAAATGTCCTCTTACCTCCAAAATGTCTCTCCCACCCAATAATTAATGTGATCCTAGACTATATTAGCAGAATTATCATATCTACACTCTAAAAGATAATTATTCAATTATATTCTACACCAGTCAAGACATTCCATGAAAACTACAAGAGGAGAATATCAAATACAACCATATTTGCATCTATACCCATATCTATATCTATCTATGTGCTACCACAAACTACAGACACTCCTGGCATTGTATTTTTAAGTTGATGATTATACAGAATGTTTAAAAACCACTGGGCTACACCATGAAGCAGATTTGATCAGTAGAAGCCATTTGAGCTGGTTTCGTGTCCTTTTGCCATTTTCCCATAATTTTCTTATTTGTTTGGCTGCTTTTTTTTTCAGTACAAACATACATACACACACCAATTACATTTACATCCATACATTTATCTGTATCTGTCTACCTACATATTAAAAACCATAAATTTACTGATACTTTCAATCCCAATCTAGTACCACAGATCACAGGGATCATTCCAGTTTCTTCTCTTTCTGCACTTGTAATTTCCTTCTCAGATAGTGAAAAACCTGGCTTTCAGTAACCTTAAATATATTTACCTATTTGATCAATCCCAGTGTATGTAGCTTATCTCCCATCTTCCCTGCCACTCCCTCCCTGCTCTGACTCTGATTCCCATTCCAAGCCATTCTCCTATAAGATGCCTTCCTTAACCAGCTCGGGCTCTGACACTCCACATCAGGACACACTCCTTCCTCACATGAATGCTGTCTCTACCCAGTGCGGGTTCTGACACCCATACTGGGCTATGTTAGCTCTGTAGCACCTCCCATACCGAAGATGATTTAGGATTGAATTGTTCAGGAAGGGATGGGAAAGGAGAGAAAGTGAGAGAAGAAAAAATAAAAGAAATCAAAAGAAGAAAAACTAGACTTTTGGTAGAGAAGAAAAATAGATGAGGGTAGATTAGAGACACCAGTTAGGAATCTAGGAATCTTGCGTTCCAAGTAAAGGATAACGATAGTTTTATAGGATTGTGGCAGTGAGATAGAAGTGAATCAAGTTGAGAAATGTTTAGGAAGTAAAATGGACGGAACTTGATGATAGATTCAATATAATGCATGAGAGAAAGGGAGAGAGCCGTGTTGAGGATGACTCAAAGGTTTCCAGCTTCATAGCTTTATGGATAATGATACCATTGCAGAGTAAAGGAACACTGGAAAAGAACCATATTCTACATATCCACATATTTCATTATTTCATACATAGCATTAACATATCTCCCTTGAATTATAGTTATTTATAGGCGTATAGGTTTCTGATATAAAGGCTTTTCAGAGGTTTGCAAACTAAGGCCCGCAGGTCAAATTAAGACCTGTTTAAATTTCTTTAAGCTGATAAGCAACTTCAGCAAACTCTCAGGATACAAAATCAATGTGCAAAAGTCACAAACATTCTTATACACCAATAACAGACAGACAGAGAGCCAAATCATGAATGAACTCCCATTCACAATTGCTTCAAAGAGAATAAAATACCTAGGAATCCAACTTACAAGGGATGTGAAGGTTAGAGGTTTTTCAAAGGCAGTTTGAGGGAAGAGGTGGGGGGATGGCCAGGTAACAGTTGCTTGCTGCTGATTGGTTGGGGTGCAAATTAAATGATAGGGGGTCAAAGCTGTCCTTCTGTGTGCTGAATCGCTTCTAGGTGGGGCCATAGGAGCCCCACCAGGTGGGGGTCCGGGTGGAGCCATGAGTGGTCAGACATGCAGAAGTCTGAAAGGATCTCTCAAAAGGCCAATCTTAGGTTCTACAACAGTGATGTTATTTGCAAGAGTAATTAGGAAAGTTGCATATCTTATAACCTCTGGAATAATGGTTGGCAATTGTTCATGTCTGCACCGTAGCAGGAATCAGGCTCCTCTCCTCCCCACAGCCTGCTGGCCTGCTATTAGCGTTACAAAAGCGATTGAGTTTTGGGGCAAGACCTATTTCATTTAAACTATAGCCTGGCTCTACTGTCCAGGAATAATTAAGGGAAAGGCAAAAGCGGGGCGGTTGTTGGGGGAGGGGGGTTGCACAGTTAGCTCTGGTAACTGCTATATAATTTTTCTCACGAATAATAATAATACTGTTATAATTTTTCTCCCTAATAATAATTTTTGCAAAGGTGATTTCAGTGGCACGCGTCTGTAGTCCCAGCTACTCGGGGACCCTAGGGCAGGAGGATGGATGGAGTCCATGAGGGAAGTCAGGGCTGCAGTGAGCTGTGATCGCACCACTGCACTCCAGCCTGGGTGACAGAGTGAGACCCGGTCTCAGAAAAAAAAAAGTGCCAGAAGAAACAACTAAAAGAGTCTAACTAAAGTGGTTGCTTCTGGGGAGGTGAATAAAGGAGAATGCAGATTGGTAGAGCAGACAGGGGGCCATTGTTAGTACTATGTGGCTTTAAAAAAAAAAAAAAAAAACTGTGTGCATGTATTACATTGATAATTAATTTTAAGTGAAAATTTCTGGAAGCATACTCAAACTATTAACAATAGATACCTCTGAGAAGTGGGCTTGCCAGGGAAGCGGCCTTTTATTTCTCAGTTTAAATCTCTGTGCTATTTGAATTTTTCACAATGGACATGCATTACTTTTATAATTAAAATAATAGTAACAACAATATTAATAAAAATATGACTATCAGTTGACATCGGAAATAGGCACTTCAGTAAAAGTTAGCAATAACTTCTTCTCCAAGATCAAGGTAAATTTGGAGGGCAGAGATGAGACAGCAGGGGACCCTCTTAAAGGCTTGTAGGTCCCCCCAAGCATGTAAATAAAGGAAAATCTTTGTAACCACCCAATGGGTTCACCTTGCCCGCTGCCTAGACAGAGCCAATTTATCAAGACAGGGGAAATGCGATGGAGAAAGAGTAATTCACTCAGGGCCGGCTGTGTGGGAGACCGGAGTTTTATTATTACTCAAATCAGTCTCCCCACGCATTTCGGAATAGGAATTTTTAAAGATAATTTGGTGGGTAGTGGGGGTTGGGAAGTGGAGAGTGCTGATTGGTCAGGTTGGAGACGGAATCATGGGGGGTCGAAGTGAGATTTTCTTGCTGTCTTCCGTTCCCCAGTGGGATTACAGAACTGGTTGAGCCAGATTACCGGTCTGGGTGGTGTCAGCTGATCCATCCAGTGCAGAGTCTGCAAAATCTCTCAAGCACTGATCTTAGGCTTGACAATAGTGATGTTATCCCCAGGAGCAATTTGGGGAGATCCAAACTCTTGGAGCCAGAGGCTGCATGACCCCTAAACCGTAATTTCTAATCTTGTAGCTAATTTGTTAGTCCTGCAAAGGCAGACTGGTTCCCAGGCAAGAAGGGGGTCTTTTTAGGAAAGGCCTATTATCAATTTTGTTTCAGAGTCAAACCATGAACTGGATTCCTTCCCAAAGTTCGTTCGGTCTACACTCAGGAATTAACGAGGACAGGTTAAAGGTTAGAAGCAACATGGAGTCAGTTAGGTCTGATCTCTTTCACTGTCATCATTTCCTCAGTTATAATTTTTGCAAAGGCTGTTTCATCTTGAGTTCTGGCAAGGGAAATTCCATGTAGCTAGCTCTGAGAAGTAAATGAGCAACTAGATAAGCGAAAAGGGAATAGTAGCTTAAAACAATAGGCAAGGATGTTACAGTCATGGGACGTCTGGTTCTCTACAGAAATGAAAGATAACATCTTAACATATGTCCCTGAGTTGTTTTTCAGAAACCCTGGACCCCCACCAAATAGATCTGCTGGCACATAGACCTCAGATAAGGGAGAATGGACGACTGAACTCTGACTACCATTCTTTGTTCTAAAGTTATTTTGGGGGGTCCTGGAGGAAGCTAGATCCACAAGCCAGGGTTAACATTCTTTTCTGCTGACCCAAAATTTTTAAACAAAGATTATCTTTCTTAACCAATTGCAAATCAGAAAAATCTTTGAATCTGCCTATGATCTGTAAGTCCCTGCTTCGAATTAGCCCACCTCTTGAGGTCAAGCCAATACAGAATCTCCATTTATTAATTTACAAATTTGCCTGTAACTTCTGCACTCCTGAAAATTTTCCCTGCCTTTAAAAGCCCTTGCTTATAAGCCATCAGGGAGGTCGGGTCTTAAGCAGGAGCTGCCTGGTTTGATGCCCTGCAAATAAACATCCTTCTTTTTCCTTCTGTAAACCTTGGTGTGGATATTTGCCCTTACTGTGCCAGGTGAGCAGACCCTAGTCTGGTTCCGTAACAGAAATGGTTGAAATTCACAGTTAGCATGGAGATATCTTATATAGTGCCTCCAACCCTTTCGCCACAGTGCCACAGTGTCAAAGTACCAGGTGGAAATTTTTTCTTACCTTAAGACCGTAACTGTTTTAGGAAAGTGTTTCTGAACAATGAAATAGCTATCTGGTAGGAGAAGGGACAGAAAAAAAACCCTGAAATCTTAGGTAACTCCTAATCCAGGCAGGCAGTGAGATATTTTCAGTCTCATTCCCTCTGTTGGTTGTCATTTTAACCTAGTGTTTGTTAAGGCCCTCAGTGGGTTGGATGATGTTTGACATCAAATGCAATGGCCTGAATCAATTTTAAAATCTCATCAGTATGTCAATCCCATTTATTCAGTAGACATAGAATATGAAGGCCTCTTACGGGCATTATAAATAGATGATAAGGAAGTTTATCAACTACTCGAGGCAAAGAGGACATGATCTCTCTCTTCTGCCTCTTTCCCTCTCTCTCTCTCTGTTTCTCTAACAAACAAGCACATGCACACACACACACACACACACACACACACACACACACACCCCTGGAAAACATGAGCTTCCTTGTCTAAATCTCCATGGAATGACTCCTACCTTGAAGCAGCACCAACCTGACAATAATGTAATCAGTGATGTTATTTGAGGGGGTCTGAGAAAGACTTCCTCTCCCCCATTCAAAAACAACTCCTTCTCTAGACACAAAATCTCCATAAACTTCGTAGGCATAAATGCAGCAATTGTGAGGAAATGTCTTTTAAATGAGCACAAAATGCTCTTGTAAGTGACAGGGTATTATGTTTTAACTATGCAGTTTCCCCTAAGTGCCTGGTGCAATAAAGTAAAGTGTTATGAGTCACCCAAGTTTTAAGTTTGGTCCTGGGTCTCCTTTTTTCTATCCACACTTATCTCCCTAGGGACTCAGGGGAGAAAGAAGGCCTTGAGTAATACATTTGGCCCTTATTGCTATTTAGTGGTATTCAAAGTCATGGTGCTGAATGGGCTTAATGCAGTGTCCCCCAGGAGACATGGAGCAAATACATTTTTGATTGTCATAATTGGGAAATTTGCTATTGGAATCTAGTAGGTAGAGACCAGGGATACTGCTCAACATCCTACAATGCACAGACAACCTCCTCTCAACAAAGAAATTATCTGGCCCAAAAGGTCAATAGTACTGATTTTGAGAAACCCTGACTTAAGTATGTCTGTTGTATCAGCTAATAATTATTTTTCTGCTGGCATATAACAGAAACTTCTGAAAGGGTGACTTAGACTTAGAAGGCAATGATGGGATTTTTTTTTTTCTAGTAACAAAAAGAAGAAGTCCAGAGGTAACTAGTTCAGTACTGGTATTGCTTTAAAGGCAGTCATGAAATATCAAGACATCTTCTAGCTTCCTGCTCTCCATCTGTAATATTTAGCTATTGTGTCTCTGTGGGCCAAGGCCCTTGGCCCCCTAAAGGGTGGCTAAAAAATCACTGACATGAGACAGATTGATTAATAAGAAAAAAGGCATACAAATATATTTAATGTACACATGGGCACCTTCAGAATGAAGACCCAAACTCCCAATGATATACAAAAGCTAATATACCATCTTGAGGTTACAGAAAGAATGGAGGCATGGATCCTGGTAAAACAGATTATGAGAAGGGGAGAAGAGGAATTCCATTGAGGGGATCACTACAGAAAATGAATGGATCCAGGAACAGAGATTAATTTGTAAATATTTCTCCTTGGAATTTAAATTATCCTTGGAAATAGTCATTATACTTGTAAACTGGTCTGCTCAGGTGTGGTCACATCTTGGTCTTCTTTTCTGCAGTAGACTATGAGATAACAGAGAAGGGAAGAAAAAGACTTCAGCTTCTTGGGAGAGATGGTTATGGAGGCAGGGAGGTCAGAGAGACCTTGAGGCCTCTTCACTTAAGCATGTCAAAATGCCATACTTTGGGGTATTGGTTTCTAAGTCCAAACATCCTCATGGACACAAGGAAGCTGCTGAACCTTCAACCATCATATACAAGAATAATCAGGGAGAGCAAAGGGCAAATGATGCAAACTAGCAATGTCTGCCCCTTTTTGTCAGAAAAACAATAGCTTTTCCAGAATCCCTATTTGATAGCATTCCTCTTTTCTCTCTCTTTCTTATTCGACAGAATGGAGTTTCATAACCACCCTTAAGAGAAAGGGAGTCTGTGAAAGTTGGACTGTGAGCTAGGTATATTGTCCCTTTAAACAATATCAAGGTGCTATTTATATGGATAAATGTGAGCATGCATATATTGAGTAGACAACTAGCAATATCTGCCTCACCTATATACTTTTAAATGAATTTTGGAAGGCTAAAGAGTGTTGAAACCACCTTTGCAAAGATGATGACAGTGAGAGAAATCTAACATGGCTGACTCCATCTTGCTTCTAGCCTCACAGGCTGGCAGTCTTCACTCATCCTGGGCATAGGCCAATCCAACCATGGGAGGAATTTACTTTATAGTTTAACTTTAAAGCAAATATGATAATAATTCCTCCCTAAAACAGATCCCCTCCTTGTTGGGAGCTAAAACTGCCTTTGTAAGATTAATGAAAGGCCACAAGTTTAGGACTATGAGAGGGGCCTGAAATGTGTTGAGATATAGGCATAGTTAAATGATAACCAGCCATTGTTCTGGAGGTCACAAGATTTGTAACTTCCCCATTTACCCCTGTAGATAACATCACTATTGTAGAACCTAAGATTAGCATTTAGAAATGTCTTTTCAAGGTTGGGCATGGTGGTTCACACCTGTAATCCTAGCACTTTGGGAGGCTGAGGCGGGCAGATCGCAGGTCAAAAGATCAAGAGCATCCTGGCCAACATGGTGAAACACCATCTCTACTAAAAGTACAAAAATTAGCTGGGCTTGGTGGCACACACCTGTAGTCCCAGCTACTTGGGAGGCTGAGGCAGGAGAATCACTTAAGCCTTGGAGGCAGAGGTTGCAGTGAGCCAAGATCACGCCACTGCACTCTAGCCTAGTGACAGAGAGAGACTCCGTCTCAAAAAAAAAAAAAAAAAAAAAAAAGAAATGTCTTTTAAGACTTGCATTTCTAATGACTGGCTGATTCCACCTGTACCCATAACTTGTGACTCAACCAGTTCTGTGGCCCCCACCCAGAGGCTGACTCAGTGCATGAGGACTGCATTCAACACTCCCATGATTTTGTGCCCAACCAATCAACATTCCCCATTCCCTAGCCCCCTGTCCACCAAACTATTCTTGAAAAACCTTAACATCTGAACCTTCAGGGAGACTGATTTGAGTAATAACTCCATCTGTTGAGTGGCTGGCCTTGTGTTAATAAAACACTTTCTCTGCCACAATAGCACAGTCTCAGTGAATTGGTTGTGCCTGTACAGTGGGCAGGAAGAACTCATCAGGTGGTTACAGTGCTCAGTTCTTTGATTAGAGGAATATATAAAAGTATCTTCACATAAAATTTAAGAGCATGTGCTATTTTAAGAAATGCTTATATGAACTGAATTAACTATAATACTGTACTACAGATGTGCTGAAAAGCTGAATTTCAAGTATGTTAGTATGGTAGTCAGGTTATGTTATGTCATGTTGTGGTAGTAAGTGAACCCTCAAATTGCAGTGGCCTACATCAACAAAGATTAGCTCTCATGTCACCTAACTGTTATATGTTATTGCTGGCTCTGTCTTCATTCTGGAACCCAGACTGATAGAAAAGCCATCAGTGGTGAAGGAAATAAAAATATTTCATACCGAAATATATTTCTTTGAGATGGCTGTTTAGAGGGCCTGCAAACAGAAGCAGCCCTGAGAAGCTGTCTTTTGTGAAGATTTGCATCTATAGAGAAAATCTGCATTGATGCAGGCAGGCTTTCTCTGAGGCTTTCCTTTGTATGGATTTAGAAAATATGAACGGAGAGTCTGACATCTGTGGGTCTGAAAGAATCATTTACTATCTATTCTCTCTGAGAGTTGCTACCTGTGAGGTTTCATCTACATAACAAGACCACCTTTGCTAGCCAGGCCTCCTCTTCTCTCCCTCATAACTGGTCTTACTACCATAACCTGATTTGCCACCATAACCTGTTTTGGGCCATGCTCTGAGCCCCCATTCTTCCTGTAACCTCAAGAAGATATAGAAGCTTCTATATCCCATTGAGGGGAGGGTTGAGTAATCACTGTGGTTCTCCCCATACATGTTAATAAATTTGTATGCCTTTTCTCCTATTAATCTGCCTTTTTTCAATTGATTTCTCCATGAACCTTCAGAGGGCAAAAGGAAAGTTTTCCCTTGCCCCTTACAGTAGCAAAATGACCATTGGCCATTAGATATGGCCATTAAAACATTGCCATTAGATATGGCAAAAAGAAAAGTCATGGTGCTTCATATGATTACCTTTAAAGCTTCTGTTTGGATGTGACTCATGTAATCTCCATCTGTATTTTGTTGGCAAATAGAAACCTTATGACCTCTCTGAAGTTTACTAAAGTGGGGATGTATAAATCCTCCCACTGGGCTCTCCCAATGGAAGGGAAGAAAACCAGATAGATACATTTGGCCATAGTTAGATGTTGTTCTCCTTGGTGTATGACACTATAATAGGGCTAACATGGCCCAATTCTGTTCCATAGATTATCCTCCCCATAATAAAAATAGAGTGTAGCAATTATTTAAAAGCCACATTTAGAAAAACCACAATGCACCATTTTCATCATTCATTCAATGGATATTTATTCATTTTGTAGTTCACATTTGTGCAGAACCTGATGGGTTCTTCTTGCCCACCACACAGATAAAGCCAATTCATTGAGACCAAAGTATAGCAGTAGAGAAAGAGTTTAATAATTGCAGGGCCAGCCAAGTGGAAGGATGGGAGACATTTCTCGAATCTGCCTCCCTGAAAGCTTGGAGGCTAGGGTTTTTCAAGAATAGTTTAGTGGTCAGGGGACTAGGGAATGGAGAATGTTAATTGGTTGGGTCAAGGATGAAATCATAGGGTCTGGAAAGTACCTCAAACACCAATCTTAGGTTTTACAATAGCGATGTTATCTATAGGAGCAATTAAGGAGTTTTTAAATGTTGTAATCTCCGGCTATATGACTCCTAAACCACAATTCTAACCTTACGGTTAATTTGTTAGTTTTACAAAGGCAGTTTCAGTCACTGAGCAAGCATGGGATTAGTTCTGGGAAGGAACTGTTATCATGTTTGTTTTAAAGTTAAACGATATACTAAATTCCTCCCATAGTTAGCTTTGACCTATGCCCGGGAATGAATAAGAGCAACTTGGAAGTTAGAAGCAAGATGGAGCCAGTTAGGTCAGGTTTCTCTCACTGTTATACTTTTTGAAAAGGTAGTTTCAAGTTTCTTCTATGGGCTAGGCACTTTGTTAGTCACAAGAAGTTCCTTAGCTACAGGAAGAATCAAATAAACTATCACTTAGAATACAGGGTGAATAAGTAGTGTGCTAGTGGGATGCATAGGCAGAGAAAGGGAATATAACTCAGACTGAATGACTCAAGGAAATATTCCCAAATGAGGTGACATTTAAAAATGTTTTTGAAGGTTGATTAGAGATTATCTAGGGAAAAAAGAAGGACAACAGCAAACCATACTTAATGGTGAAACATTAAAGCTTCTTCATTGTGATTGGACAAAAAACCCAGTGTGCCAACTGTCACGATTTCTACTCAACATTGTGCAGTGCAGTGAGGCAAAATAAAGAAATAAAAGGTGTGAGGATTCTAAAGGGAGAAGTGAAACTATTTTGTAATGATGTAGTCATTTTTAAATGTTATAGTTGTTTGCATAGATAATCCAAAAGAATCTATAATAAATTATTAGAATTTATAAGTGAATTTAGCAATATTTCTGTATACAAAATCAGCATATAAAATACATTGAATTTCTACATACTAGTAACAAACTCTTAGAAAATAAATGTTTTCAAAGCGATGCCATTTATGACAGGATGAAAACATCAAGTACCTGGGAATAAATCACAAGTGAGAGACGCTCAAGAACTCCATAGAAACAAATATATAAAAACTTTATAGCAAAAACTATATTTTTGCTTTATAAAAATAAAAAACTTTATTTTAAATAGTTAAAAATATTTAAAGAAATGGATAGATGTGTCTTCTTTAAATGGCAGAAAATTCAATATTATAACAATGTGATTTCTTCTTAAATTGATATAGAGATTCAATGCAATCTCAAAACAATCTCAACTTTTTTTTTTCTGGGAACTTGTCAAACTGACTGTAAATTTACATGGAACATAAAAGATCAAAAACAGCCAAACACCCTTGAAGGATATCATGATTGAATAAAACGTCCTATCTAGTCAATGGTCATTAGTGTCAAACGCCACTATAAAGACAAGTGACGTGGGGATGGACACATGCCTGTGGGATATGGCATTATCGAGGCCATCAGTAGTAACAATGGGATCACTCCATTGATCTGGTGCAGATGGACATAAAACAGAAATCGATTGAGAAGGTAAAGGAGTGATTTGAAAGTGGAGACAAGGAGCACACTATAGTATTCTTTGAAGAAGTATAGCTCTTTAAGAAAGGAAAGACATTGGGGAGGATGGGTTGAAGAAGTTTTTGCTTTGTATAGTCTGGAGTCATTTTAACACATATGCTTGATTTTTAAAAAACATTGTGTGGAGGAATAAGTTGACAGAAACAGAGAAAGGGGTAAATATTGGGTAACAGTCTTTGATGAGATGGAAATGTTGTGGGATCCAATACATGGAATTGTCTTTCTATAGGAAAAGGTAACTCATTTCTTCTGACATAGTAAGAAAGAGAATGGGAGTAGTGTTGGGGTAGGCAGTTTGTGTAAACTAGAAGCTGATAGAATTTCTACTTGATGCTCTTCATTTTGTCAATGAAGTAGGAGGAGGAACTGACAGCTAATAAGAGGGAGGATGGAAAAAGTAAGTTATTGGGCCTGTAGAGAAACCTTGGAACACCCATTCAGGGAACTGAGATGGGAAGAAACATGGAGACTAATAAGGCATTTTCTGAGTTATCACAGAGAGCCCCGCTGCATTTGAAGTCATTGATTTATAAGCTAGGGCTTTATATTTGAAGTTTAGTGTCTAATAAGAAGAATTAACATAAGAACAGGGCTAACAACATGCCAGTTGCTCTTATTATCATAGCAAAACTCACAACAACTCAATAGGAAGGTACCATTATTATCCTTATTTTATGGAACAAATAAATGTGACTTCCTCAAGGTCACATGGCTAACAAGTGGTAAAGCTGGGATTGCATCCTAGGCAACCTGAATTTGGAGCCCACATCCTTAAACACTATGCTATACTGCAATTGTTTGAAATTTTGTTTTGTGATCTCATCCTTTGGTGATCTCTGTAAACAGATTAATGGATGGTACAGATCTGTTCTATGTTGAAAAGTGATATCAGAGAATCTGGGCTGTTAGGTTTTTGTTTGTTTGTCCATTTGCTTTTTTTTTTTAAATCAAATCAATGAAGAATTTTATGCCCAGAAAGAGAAGAGCTCTTTGATATCTGGACCAGTGAGCTTTTGTGTTTCTCTGTGTACCCTTGACCCATGGCTACAGTTTTTAGAATCGAAGCTATAAGCTCACTGTGTGTCTATGTGTCTGGAATTCAGAAAGATCTTTACCCCCTTTTGTTTGAGTGTGCAGTTTTTCTGTCTCTGGAGTATGTTAACCAATTAGATTATAAAGCATCTCAAATTAAAGAAAGTCTATTCTGAGCTCCTTGAGCTGTCAATCTACATTGGTTTATAGATATAAATGAATGCATATGGAAACTGAATATTCCCCATATTTCAGAAAATAAGGACACTTCTAATATTTCATATGTACTAAAAAGTTTTCAGAAAAACTAACTAAAAAATATTTTAAAAATCCAAGTACATGTGATTTTGGCAAATAAGACTAATTGAATAATTTTGGTTTAATAAAAACAACTATGTCTTCTCTGACTTACCAGCATCAAATACATTTTTATTCTCTTTACATATGTTTTTCCTAAATGTATACAGATCAAATAAGGTAACATTACTCCTACTTAATGTTTAGGATTATGGAAAATGTAAATTTATGTTAATTAAATTGTGTCATTATTCTACATTTGATCTTAGCCAAAAAGGCCAAGAAATTATATTGTAAAAAACTTTGAATTTCAGCAGCAATTATGTTTTGTAGTATGTCAGCTTAAAGATAATTTCCACAATTTTAAAGTAGCTTAAAATTTGGGGATAATAGGGGCAGGCACAGTGGTGTGTGGAGGCTGAGGCAGGAGGATTGCTTGAACCCAGGAGTTTGAGGTCAACCTGGGTAATATAGCAAGACCATCTCAAAAAAAAAAAAAAAAAAAAAAAAAAAAAGAAAGAAAAAGAAAGAGAAAAAAATGTAAAAAAAAATTGGGGATGGGGATGAAAGTAAATTGAGTTAATTAATGAATCACCATTTGATACTTAGGTCATATAATTACCAAGTATAATTTGTCTTTATAAAGTTTTGCTCTTAATTCGTGTATACCAAAGAGAGGTTATATCTTTGGGCCATGTCAGTGAATGTCATTTTTGCCACTTTGACAGAGCATAAAAAGGGGTTGTGTGACTGTAGAAAGTTGTCTGAAGAGCTTTGCCTCTTTGCTGAAACACTTCTGGAGGGCCAAAAGTTCTCAATTATTATCCCCTCCCTGTTTGCTTCATGTAATAGAAGTTAGTTATTTTTGTTAAAGGTTGTAATTAATGAGTGGCTGAGATACCCTAGAAGAAATAGGGGCAGAAAAACACAACTGTGCGTGTGCCTTTTTCTCTCGAGGAAAAAGAGTATGTATGCCTTAATGCAGTAGTATTCAGCTTCTTTTTCCTTTTTGGTGTCTGAACCTCTTTATACTCTTGGAGCTTACTGAGGAGGCCAAAAACCTTTTGTATATGTAGGTTCACTATCAATACATGCTATATTAGAAATGAAAACTGAGACAATTTAAAAATACTTACTTATTGGTTCGTTTAAAAATAGCAACGATGAATACATTGCGTGTTAGTAACATCTTACTATTACAGTGAAATTAGTGCTCACCTTTTGGGTGCCCTAAGATGTGTCTTAAAGTGTCAGATTGTTCCAGAATATGAAGGAGCTAATGAAGGACAAACCTTGGAAAGTAAATATTATTGATCCTGGCTTATACCTGAGTTTGAAAAGAAGTTATGAAATATATTAAAATCTTAGCAAAGTGTGTTCAATTTTGATGGCTTTATTTCCTTGGCTTACTGCTTATTGGCTTTGCCTACATTAGAGACAGTTGCTTTATACTTTCTAGATAGAAATTCTTTGTCTAACCAGAATAATTTCCTGGGCTTTATGTTGATTTTATTTTATCTTTGACTATGTGGGGGACAAAAAAGAACACAGGTTTGTCATTCCTCACTTGTAAAAGAACAAAGATTCTTTACAATCGTGTTGCCTTCTTTTTTTAATTTTAAAATGTTTTATTGACACTTTGATGAAATATAGAGACAAATGTTACTTCTCAGGCACCCACAATTGTATTTTAACCAAGTGTCCAAGACTCCTCTGACAACTTCTTTGATTTTTGCTTGGTATACTTTGATTTTTGCTTGGTATATTTCTTGGTATATTAATTATGTTTCAGATTATTATATATATCAAGATTTTTCCCTTTTAAAAATTATGTTCATCCATTTTTGTCTTCTTCCATTTTTATACATCAAATGTAACATTCACTAACTTTGTTGAAAATAGGCATAATCATTGTTCTCAAGACATTTCGTGGACATTTTTAGAATGACTTTATTATCTTTGCTTTTCATGTGCTGGAAAAATCTCATTTCCTTGTCAGTTGCATTATTCTTATAAACTTTTATCAAACATTTCACATATGAGAATTTTCAGTGAAAGTCTCCTTGCTCTACAGATAGCTTTTATTTGACTCTAATTATCATTATAAGCTATAAATCATGTTTTTGTCTTCAATAGAAGAAGAACCATCTCAGAGTGCTGTGAAAGACTGTGACAGGTAATTATTGACACTATGAAAAAAAAATCTTGAGTACAGGCTTCTGATGGTGTCATTTAGACATATTTGAGATCATATCAGTGGACTGAGTCGGGATTTTCAGAACTCTTTTTAGCCAACAAGTAAATAGTTTCATAACACTACTGGCACTCCATCAGAATAATAACTTTACATAGGGCTGAAGAAACTGATAAGAGAAAATTTGTTGTGATTACTTGTTTGGAATAAAGTTGAATTTGTTTGGAATAGAGCTGTTTTAGTGTGTTTTTTTTTTTTCTGTATTATGTAAGAAAAACTTTTCTTTTTATACTTAAGCTATCTGTAACCTGGAACATTTTTAAACAGCTTTACTGAGATATAATTTATATACCATAGATTTCACCCATTCAAAAGATAAAATTCAATGCTTTTTAGTATATTCACAGAGTGAATTATTGCCATCACCACACCATCAACACAATTAGAACATTTTCATGATCCTAAAAAGAAATTCTGTAGTCATTAGCAGTCATTCCTCCCATCACCTCCAGCCCCTGACAACAACTAATCTACTTTCTGTTCCTATAGATTTGCCTATCCTGGGCATTTTGTATAAATGGAATCATGCAGCAGTGTGATCTTTTGTGGCTGGCTTCTTTCACTTAGCATTGTGTTTTCAAGGTACATGCATATTGTAGGTATATCAGTACTTCATTCCTTTTGATTGCTGAATAAAAAGGAATATTTCATTGTATGGATTTGGCACATTTTACTTTTTCATCAGATGACAAACATTTTTGTAATCCACAACATTTAAAATTATATCTGATTCTCTCTGACACCTTTTCTCCCTCTACCACTGCCCCTTGAATTCCAAAACTTTGTTTCCTTCTTTTTCCTAGAAATATAGTTATTTGCATAGTTTAATTAAGAACCTGCCATCCTTTTTACTAGAATGTAATTAGAAGAAACAGTTATATGAGCAAGATCGTGCCTGAAGTGTCATATTTGAGAATTATGCTAATTGAATTAGATATAGCCAGACATTTTTATGGACTAAAATTGGCTTCACTTTTGGAGCGAATGCCCACAAAATCCTTCCAGGAAAACTCACATGATACCTGGAGAGTCCAGCCTTACATGAGCTCAGAAACATTGCCTCCTGGCAGGCCAGGAACCTTAGTACACTTGCGGGACCTTGAGGAGAAGGTATAAATAGTGCAAACAAAATTTTGTGCAGAGCATTTCTTGGGCTTGGTTTCCTAGCCTCAGGATTGCAAATAGTAGAGGTCGTTAAATCTGAGTTTTTGATGTAAACTTCCAGCAAAGCTAATTCAGGAAGGCCTATGTGGTAAACTAAAACTTCCTATACCTATGTAAATAATCAGGCCGAATCTAATGAGACTAGTTTTATTTTGTGATCATAAATAATCGTTTGTAGAGATTACTTTGATCTCTAAGAGATAGGGAGAGAGTCTAAGGAAAAATATAAAACCTTAAAATGGGCTATTAGGGTACGGAAGATAATTCCTCAAAATATGGCATGCTATAGTTTGATTTGTAGGACCCTCTAAACCTCATGTTAAAATTTGATCCCCAGTGTTGGAGGTGGGGCCTAGTGGGAGGTGCTTGGTCATGGAAGTGGATCACTCAGGAATGGCATGGTGCTGTCCTTGCAGAAATGAGTGAGTTCTTGCTCTATTAGCTCCTGTGAGAACTGGTTGTTAAAAAGAGCATGATACCTCTTCCCTCTGTATTTTCGCTTCCTCTGTCACTGTGTGATCTCTGTATATGCCAGCTCCCCTTCACTTTCTCTCATGAGTAGAAACAGCCTGAGGCTTTCAGCCGCTGCTCAGTCTTTCAGCCAGCAGAATCATGGGCCAAATAAACATCTTTTCTTTATAAATTAGTCAGCCTCAGGTATTCCTTTATAGCAACACTAAATGGACTAAGACAGAACATTGGTACTGAGGAGTGGGGTTTGCCATAAAGAAACTTGAAAATGTGGAAGCAGCTTTGGAACTGGGTAATGGGCAGAAGCTAGAAGAGTTTGAAGGGCTCAGAAGAATTCAAAAAGACAAGAGAAAAGTTGGAACTTCTTAGAGATTGGTAAAATAATTGTGATCAAAATGCTGATAGAAATATAGATAGTAAAGGCCATGAGCTATGGTATCAGATGAAAATGAGAAACTTTGGAACTGGAGCATAGATCACCTTTGTTACACTGCAGCAAATAATTTGACTGCATTATGTCCATGCCCTAGGGCTTTATGGAAGGCTGGACTTAAGAGCAACGATCTAGGATAACTGGGGGAAGAAATTTCTTGGTAGCAAAGCATTCGAAAAGTAATGTGGCTACTTTTAATTGCTCACCATCAGATATGGCAGCAAACGAATGACCTAAAGGTAGAATTTATAATTGAAAAGGAAGCGGTACATACAAATTTGGGAAATTCACAGCCTGGCCATGTGGTAGAGAAGAAAAAGAGCATTTTCAGGAGAGGAATCCAAGGATGCTATGGGGCAATCATTGGCTAGAGAGATTAGCACTGATAAAAGGGAGCCAGGTGCTAATAGTCGAGATGATGGGAAAAAGACCCCAAAGCATTTCAGCCATCTTAAAGATTATCCCCTCCCATCACAGGACCAGAGGCCTAGGAGCATAGAATGGTTTTAGGGAACAGACCCAGGGTACTGCTAGACTGCACCACCTTGGGATGCTGCTCCCTGCATACCAGCTGCTCTGGCTCCAGCCACAGCTCAAGGGGCCCCAAGTACTGCTCAGGTCACCACTCCAGGGAGTGCAAGCCATAAGCTTTGCCATCTTCCATGTGGTTTCAATTCTGCAAGCTCCCGGAATGCAAGAGTGGTGGAGGCTTAACAGTTTCCACTTAGATTTCAGAGGGTATATTGGAAAGTCTTGGTGCCCAGACAGAAGCCTGCTACAGGGGCAAAGCTCCCACAGAAAGGCTTTACCAGGTCAATGCTGAGAAGAAATGTGGAATTGTTGCCCCTGCAGAGTTCCCACTGGGGTATTGCCTAGTAGAGCGGTGAGAGTAGGACCACCACCCTTGAGACTCCAGCATTAATAGAGCCATCAGCAGCATGCAATTCCAGCCTGGAAAAACTAAGCATTCAACTCCAACCCATGAAAGTATCTACAAAGGCTGTGCCCAGCAAAGCCATGAGGGCGGAGCTGCCCAAGGCCTTGTGTGTCCAGAATGTAGGTCATGAAGTCAAAGGAGATTATTTTGAAGTTTTAAGATTTAATTTCTGCCCTGCAAGGTTTTGGACTTGCTTTTGGAATGGGAATGTTTACTCAATACCTGTACAACCATTTTATCTTGGAAGCAAATACATTGTTTTTTATTTTTCAGATTCACAATTGTAAGGAACTTGCCTTGGTCTCAAATGAGACTTTGAACTTTTAAGTTGGTGGTGGAACCAGTTAAGACTTTGGGAGACTATTGGAAAGGGATGGTTGTATTTTGCATGTGGGAAGGACATGAGATTCGGGGGGGTAGGGGTACAATGCTATAGTTTGGTCTGTTTGACATGTCAACCTTAAATAATGTGATTCAGAAAATATGATTCGGTGTAGAGTTTGAGCACCAAACTTGAGGAATGCCACCTGGAAACAGATTCCAAATGAATGGGGTCAGCATTCCAAAAAGTGGAGAAGTGAAAGTTTCATTTATAAAGGTAGAGACAGAGATATTTTAGCAGGATTACAACATTTTCTATAGAGACCGGTGCATACCTCACAGCAATTTGATTCGTTACGTTTACATTCCAAGGAAGATGACTTTATTACTCCATTAGGAGGGATAGTGATCTGAGTGGGTCTTATCTCTGGCTCCATTTGGTTTTATTATTTACAGGGCAAAAAAAGGCAGAAGTTGCAGCTGCATGTTGCATGACTCAGGCTGCATAGCCACATTCCTCTTAAGGCTAAGAATAATGTAAAATTCTGTCAGGCCTCTGAGCCCAAGCGAAGCCATCATATCCCCTGTGACCCGCAGGTATGCATCCAGATGGCCTGAAGCAATGGAAGATCCACAAAATCACTGAAAATAGCCTTAACTGATGACATTCCACCGTTGTGATTTGTTCCTGCCCCACCCTAACTGATATACATTTTCTCCCCTGCCCTTAAGGAGGTACTTTGTAATATTTTGCCCCCCCTTGAGAATGTACTTTGTACACGTATCCCAAACCTATAAGAACTAATGATAATCCTGCCACCCTTTGCTGACTCCTTTTTCGGACTCAGCCCGCCTGCACCCAGGTGAAATAAACAGCCGTGTTGCTCACACAAAGCCTGTTTGGTGGTCTCTTCACATGGACATGCGTGACACTAACAGCTTTAAGTTTGAATTATTTTAAGTTTGAATTATTTCATTTCACAGACCCTACAAAAATCTCATGTTAAAATTTGATTCCCAATGTTGGAGGTTGAACCTAATGAGAGATTACTGGGTCATGGGGTCATATCTGTCATGAATATCTTGGTGCCATCCTCACAGTAATGAATGAGTTTTCACTCTATTAGTTCCTGCAAGAACTTGTTGTTAAAACGAGTGAGGCACCCCTCCCTCCCCATGTCTTTTTGCTTCCTCACTCACTGTGTGATCTCTGCACACACTGGCTCCCCTTTGCCTTCTGCCATGGTGAAAGCAGCCTGAGACTTTCACCAGGTGCCCAGTCTTTCAGCCAGGAGAACCATGAGCCAAATAAACTTCTTGTCTTTATAAATTACTCAGCCTCAGGTTTTCCTTTATAGCAACACAAATGGACTAAGACACGGCACTTGGGCATGCTAAATGCTTTTGAAAATTGAAAGGACTCAGAAATAAGCCTCAGAATCAAGGTCCCTCTAACCTTGTTCTTCTCCCACCCAGTGTAGGGAAGAACTCTCTCCAAAAGTTCCTTATCTGACCAAGAAAATTTATTATCAAAAGAAACACAGCTGTCTTCTATCCCCTCCCAGTTACCTTATTATCTATTGCAGAAAAGAAGACGGAAGAATGTAACCACACCTGGATGAACTTTTCCATGAGATAATGCCTGCCTCTTGGGGTCATTAAAATTCCAAAGAGATTCATATGTAAGTTAATTTATCTCTGGTTCATTCATTCTTCCTAATAATCTCTTACTGCCCCTCAAAATAATTGTCTACATTTCCTATCTCCTCCCTCCTCTAAAGAAAAAGGGTATATAAGGTTCTATATCCCATTGGGGGGTGGAGTAATCACTCTGTGATTCTCTCCCATACAGGTTAATAAATTTGCATGTCTTTTCTGCTATTAATCTGCCTTTTGTCAGTTGCTATTCAGTTGAACCTTTAGAGGGCAAAGGGGATGTTTCCTTTCTTGGTTCCTATAGGACAAAAGAAACTACTGAGTATTTTTTAGTGAAATGCTGGAGCCTCTGGGGATTATCTCATGCCACAGGGGTGTGTGCCTTTGCCTTTGACTAGGCTATTATATGACTCTGAAGAGACAGATATTAACTGGCGGAAAACTGATGGCAATGTAAATACCTATTACATTACATAGAAATGCAAATTAGCTGTATCCAGTGAAATGCAATTCATTGTTGCCCAATGGTTAGACCATTTTTTTGCAAACTTATTTCAACAACTGTACTTGTATTTATGGTTCTTTGCCTTCTTCTGTGAACTGGTTGTAACATCTTTTCCAGGTCCCTATTAATTGATCGGTTAAATAAAAATATGTGATGTAATCATTTTATACTTGCATAAGAGTGATGATTTTACCTTTTTTGAACATTATCCTTTAATCTGTCTTATCAAATCAAAATTATCCTTATGCCATCTCTGTGAGAGCAGCCTAAATTGCAGGGTGGGGCTGGCTGTACTAAAAGATAAAAAAGGCGGCTGGAGCATGGGATGAGCTAAGGTGATTCTCAATGTTGGTGACTCTTGGTTCTCTTTTAAGTATATCCAAGAATGGGATAGGGGCAGGGAATACATGAAAGGGAGAAAGAATTCTTTGGTGAAATGATTTATGGTAGGATAAGAGAACTAGAAGGTGAATCAATGGAAAAAGTGCTGGGAGAGTGGTATTTACTCTCCTTCTTCCTCTTAGATCTGGGTTCTAGACCCAATTCTGCCAGCTACTAGCTGTATGACCTTGTGTAACTTTTTTTAACCTCTTTAGTTTCTTCAAATAATAATACTATCTCCTAAGGTTGTTATAAGAATTAAAATTAGGCCGGGTGTGGTGGCTCACACCTGTAATCCCAGCACTTTGGGAGGCTGAGGTAGGCAGATCACAAGGTCAGGAGATGGAGACCATCCTGGCTAACATGGTGAAAACCTGTCTCTACTAAAAATACAAAAAATTAGCCGGGCGTAGTGGCGGGCGCCTGTAGTCCCAGCTACTCAGGAGGCTGAGGCAGGAGAATGGTGTGAACCCAGGAGGTGGAGCTTGCAGTGAGCTGATATCATGCCACTGCACTCCAGCCTGGGCGACAGAAGGAGACACCACCTCAAAAAAAAAAAAAAAAAATTTAAATTAAATCAAACTCTCATGTAAAATAATCAGACTAACAGCTTGTAGGGATGAAAAGGTAATACCTTTCCTTATCCATCACAAAGGTCATTGACACTCCTATAACAAAAGACAAGTTAGCAAGAGAACACCATAACAAATTTATTTAACAAAGTTTTACACAACATGAACCTTCAAAAGTGAGCACCCAAAGACCTAGGGAAAACTGTTTTTATACTCAGTCTGATGAGAGAAGAGGATAGTTGTGGAGAAACATGATTGGACAAAAAGAGTATGATTTAATGGCAATAAACTAGAGGGGTACCCAGCAAGTCCTATCCAGATTCTTCTTGGTCTCTGTGTAGCATTCCTTTCTTCTGGGTTTAGAGCAGGACTCTTCTGGAATGAGGGTCTTATGTCTTACTTTTAGGGGAAGTATGTCAGAGAGTGACTTTCCTAGGTTTTAAGGCTTGCTTTCAGGGAGAGGAGTTCTAGTTTCTATGACCTGCTTTGGGAGGGAGAAAATTCTGGTTTCTATAACATGCCTTGGATGAGAACAGGAAACCAAAGAAAAGAGGGCAGGAGAAGGTCAAAGAGACCTTGCTTCTGAGGGCCTCTCAATCTCCTTCAGTTCACAGCACTCAATATGCCAAGGTTCCATACTTTGGGGTATTGTTTTCTTAGCCCTGAGAGTATGTACTAAATAAATGTCAATTTTTGCTGGTGGTATTTACTTTCCTCCTTCCTCTTCCTATTGCTCTCCTTCTCTCCTTCTTCTCCTCCTCCTCCTCCTCTTCTTCTTCTCTTTCTTCTCCTTCTCCTCTTCTTCTTCTCTTTCTTCTCCTTCTCCTCCTCCTTCATCTCTTTCTCCTCCTCCTCCTCCTCTTCCTCATCCTCCTCCTTCTTTCTTCCTCTCTGGACCTCAGTTTCCTCACTTGTCAGAAGAAGGAAACTAGTTAGATCAATGTTACTCAAACTTTAATGTGCTTGACCTTGGGAAGCTTGCTTAATATGCATTCCTAAGCCTCTATCCCAAATATTCTCATTATGGAGGGCTAGATGGGATACAGATATCTGCCTTAACAGGTACTTCAGATAGTCCTTGCACATTGTGCTTTAAGGAGGAGTGTGTTAGATGATTTAAAAATTGTCTTCAAGTATGAGCATCTCTGTATTTTCCTTCTACCTTAAATTCCCAGCAGGAATAGCAAAAGCGCCCAGCTTCCTCAAATGATAACAGAATTCTCATTATTGAAATCCTGAGAGAAAGAGTAGGAAATCTTAGTAAAAAAAATGGGTAGGCCACATTATAAAGTTTTATCAAGGGAAAGAATTGAATATGGTAGTGGTTTAAATACACATAATTTTAGATGATGGCTTTGAATTGAATAATATTTATTGGTCATATCTTTTGAAATAGGAAAGAAACCTTAAAGTAGATACCCTGTTACCAAGGTACTCAAGCTGTCAACAGCTTGTAGATGTTCAACACCTATAAGCTGGCTACTCAAAGTGTGGTGCAATGATCACCAAAATCAGCATCACCTGGAAACCTGTTAGAAATGCAAAATCTGGCCAGGTGTGGTGGCTCATGCCTGTAATCCCAGCACTTTAGGAGGCCGAAGTAGGTGAATCATTTGAGGTCAGGAGTTCGAGACCAGCCTGGCCAACATGGTGAAACTCCTTTTCTACTAAAAATACAAAAATTAGCCAGGCATGGTGGTGCACGCCTGTAATCCCAGCTATTTGGGAGGCTGAGACTGGAGAAAGGCTTGAGCCTGGAAAGTGGGGGTTGCAGTGAGCCAAGATTGCACCACTGCACTCCAGTCTAGGCGAAAGAGTGAGACCAAAAAAAAAAAAAAAAAAAAAGAAAAAGAAATGCAAAATCTAAGGTCCCATCCCAGATCTGCTGACCCAGAATATGCGTTTTAACAAGATGTTTCCCTGATTCATATGGACTTTAAAGGTTGAGAAGCACTGATATAGAACATACAGTAACATCTGTAAATCAGACACTTAAGTACAGTATTAATCATGTGATGTTTATTAATTGATGGTTCCTAGCTGATGGATGCTGGGCCACATTAAAAATCATGTGGGAAACTAACATACAGACCCAGCCCCAGAGATTGTGAAATTCAAGTGGAGCCCAGAAAAAAATTTTGTATGGTTCACAGCCAGCTATGGGAGCAGGGTATAAGAAGTGGGAGTTCTGGAAAAGGATGAAATGAAGCAGAGGAATGGGCCTTGAACTGACCCTTGAAATATGGGTTCTATTTTTGGAGAACGAGGAGAATATATGCATGTGTGTATGTGGAAACAAGACTGTAAGACAATGTTATTGTAGCTTCCTCCAGAGAGGGAGAAATAAAAGCACAAAACGAAGGAAATATTGCTCCCTGGGGAATTTTGGCAGAATTTTAAAACAATAACATTTCTCTGGTTAGAAACAAGGATGATACCATGCTGCTTATAATATCTCAGGGGCCAATGTCACATTTGATTTATGTTTAGAAACAATTTGAATGGACAGAACATCTTTCTTCTCAATTCCCACTTGGGGCTAATATATAGTCTTTTTCTCACATAAAAACAGTTTTCAACTCTTGCTCTACATTGAGCAGAAATAATCTAAACTTGGATTCATTTCAAGAGAATGGGAAACATTTCTGTGCATTGGCACTATAGTTTAACTTCAATAAGTTCATTAAAAATCAAATGGGATAGTGGGTGTGATTATAATTTGAAATGTCAGAAATGCTATGCAAATGTCAGGTCATGGTATGACTCTGGCCTTTCCATGGTTTGTATTCCTTCTGCCTTTTTCTTTCCTTCCCCCTTCAGTCTAACCCTGCACACAACCTTGCTATTCACCGTGGGTCTTCTTGACTCCTGATCAGATCAGATGTTCCTCCAAAACTTTCTTGATACTTTTTTGTTGTTGTTAACTCTATACTTACATGTCCAGTGTTTCACTTTATAATTTTGGGTCTATATATTATGCATTTATATGCAGGGTTTCTCTATGAGATTTGAAGCTCTTTGAGGCATATGATAATTTCTTATTCATTTTTGAAAATCTACTGCTGGAGGTTCACTTCCCATATGTTGGCAGAGGGGAGAAAAATATAATTTTCTCCTCTGTCCTTCTGAGTTCTTAATTGAGATGGATGTCTTCAACAAAAGACAGATTAACAAAAGAAAATCAAACAGAAGTTGAATAGCATGTATACCTCATGTATACATGAGAGGTACCCAGGGGAAATGAGTAACTCTTTAAGAGATGGCTTTGATTTCAGACTTAAATATCATCTTTAACTGAAATCAAGAAAGAAGGGTGTTGGGAGGCCAGTAACAAGGAGGTGGCCAGGAAAAGCATGGTAAACAGGGTAAGGTTTGTGGTGCAGAAGTTTAATATAAAGACATAAAAGTAACTCTAAGGGATAACTTCTCTCTAAGAGAGACAAAGGGGAGTGGGGAGGAAGAGAGGAATCAAGGAGGAAAAACTTGGAAGAGGGCCTTTTCCCCAAGGGTAAGTTTAGACCTCATTGCAGAGGATGTAGCCACAGCCTACCGGATAATGAAGTTTATTGGGTTGCCCTGACCAGAGCTGGGCCACAGTCACACAGCCACAGAGGCTGATAGGCAGGAGCATAGAGGGAGTCAGGGTATCTGCAGCCCACTCTCTGGCAGAGTGGTACACAGCCCTTGATACACAGTGCCTTTGTGGGAGGGCTGTAGAAACTAATCACTGGGGCACCAGTGAGCCAAGGCTCTTGGGTGGGTGTGCAGAGAGAGCTGGGGTATCACTGCCAGCATGAGGCCTGGAGTTCACCAGTGTCCACCTTAGGAGGGCCGTGTCATGGAGGTCACTGGATCTGGGCCAGGCTGTGGGATTACTGAGTTTTGGTACACTCTCAACACATAGCTGGGACAGAGCACCACTAGATGTCCCTATACACATGCACCATGCAGCAGAAGCAAGAAAAAGCAAAAATCAGCACAATGGAACCAGGAAAAGAAGGCCCCTTCCTCCTGTAATGTCCCTCCACTGACAAAGTTGACTGTAAAGGACATGTTTACTATAAAGGACAAATTATTAAAGAGTCTAGGGTATTGCTGCAGAGCAGGTACTGAAGGGTGAATTTGGAGTTGAGAGCAATAAATTCACGACTGACATGTATTGCAAGTTTCCACCAGCTCTTTTGAGCTGCTACCATCTATGAAACAGCATGGCCCAAAGAGCCACTGCATCTTCAGATTGAGTTCTACAATGTGGAGCAGACATGAACCATAGGTAGTATTAGGCCTAGGCTGGCTGAGATCGTTGAAATGACAGCCTATTTATGACTCATGAGTATCAAACAAATATTCATTGTAGCACATTCTTGAGATATTTGAAGCTATTTGTCATACAGAAAAAAATGACTAATGCATCATTTTCCTCCATATCCCTTGTGCCAGTGTCTAGATTATAAGATGAGATTAATATATAGTTTTAATTGAATTGTTATACAAACTCCAGGTCCATTTTCTGATTTGTCTGAAGGTTTAGCCCACATGTTGTCTAATGGGCTACAAATTGAGTCACCATTTCAGGTACACAGCAGAACAGGAATAACATCATGAACAATCTTATTAGATTTCAAATTGACTCTTTTAAAGAAAAAAAAAAAAGAACAACTCTTTTAATGGAAAACTCAGACCCAGGAATTGCTTTTTAAGCTTTTGGAATCCACACAGCTCATTCAGTGTGGAGCCTTTATATGTTGCAGCTAGGCCATTAGGTCTGGCTTCATCATCTAAAGTGATACCTTTTTTATGTGGCTTTGGGAGAACAAGGTGAAAGCTAATCAGAAGATTGCCTTGTATGTGAGCTGGCTATTTATTGCTCAAAGGGTGAAGTTATGGGTGAAGAGAGAAAACAGATAATCCAAACATGGCCTCTACTTGTAGGGTTGCAACTATCATACGTTAATTTTATGTTCCAATCTTTTTCTCCTGTTTGAGATCACAGCACATCACACCCTCATGTATAATTGACTAACAGTGAAGAGTTCTGTCCTTTCTTACATTAATTATTATGCTGATATTACTTTCATTACACCACAAAGAACCATCAGCAGGAATTAACACATTCTTCAGTCAGTTAAAATTATTTTATTTAGAAAGACATTCCCTTTCAAAGATGCATGGCAGAAATTCTGGCATCGTATCCTAAATATGACTGTTGGTTTGGTCACAAATGTTGGCCACTGCTAACAATATACTCAAGAGCTTTTCACTAGTTTTCATGATGCATATAGTAGAGCTTCCCCCTAATTTATTGACCAGAGCTGTGTTTATAGAGCTTATCATTTCTATGTTCTGCCCCAAAACCCCACACTCCAAATGAGCTACTCTTTATCTGTTGTCACTTTGGACTTCATGGTGCTGCTGCTACTAACAGTAGCCACTCCTTGCAAGTCATGAACACTCTGTCACGCAGGGGTTTTGATTTAACTTTTTGTAGCAGGCTTTTCTGATTAAACACACTATGAACTCTACCTTTCTTAGTGGCATAGTTATTTTCCTTCCAAGGATGTTCATTAAAAAAGCTTTCAAAATAAAATAGTACATTATGTTGGTATTCTTTTAGGCCCACAACCTTTCTATATTTTATACTTTTAAAGTTTCCCCTTTCTTTACTGTAATACTCATCTAAAGAATCCAAAATTGGTTTCCATTTGATTTTGTTTACTCTCTTTCTAAGTTCTCTTTTTCAGAGCTAAAATAACTTTTGATATGTATCTCTGAATGAGGGTTTCCAAAGAGTAGAAATGATATGATCCCTTACAAATGGAAGCTATGAACAGAATGTAGACCTTGGTAGAATTTTAGACAAAGTTTTCTTCAACTTTCTCCTTTTGCCATTGAGGTTTAGAGAGGCTAAGTGACCTGTACTAGGTTATATAAGTAAGTGATGGCATATTTGGGACCAGGAATCAGTCATCCTCTCTTCTCTCCCAGTTTTCTTTTCACTGGATCATGACACAGAATGATAAAATGGGAGAGCAGGAAGGGATGTTAGAGATCACTCTATCTAAACATATTATTTGAAAGATAAGAAAGTAATGCTAGGGAAATTTGGATATCTGGCATGATCATGATATTCTTGGCCTTCCAAAAAACATCTTTCATTCTTTTTAATCTCAAAATAAGAAGCTTTTCAGCAAATCTCCAGTCCCAGGGACTGGCCCTGGTGAGACAACTCACTGAGGAAATCTGTGGCTTACACCCACGTGTCTGTTAGGAAGCTGAGCCATCTTCATGAGTAGGCAGAAAAAGGAGGTGCACTAGGAAATCTCTCTCAACCAAAATATCACCCCACACATATCCTCTTTGGAAAACTAACTCTTCTGGGTTCTGAAGGCTTCTTTCGATCTTTCAGAGTTCCCTATTAAATTGCACATAACCCTAGAAAGAGAATCATTTTGAGTCGTTTCAGATGTTATTAGTGAATATTCAGATTTTCTCTGAGAGAAAGGCTTCCTTGATGTGCTTTTGTAATAGAGGAAGGAAACCAGGAAAAAAAGAGTCCTGAAATGAGATGTCTGTCTTCAAATCAAGCTGCCTAAACCATGCCTGGGACTGAGCTAGACTTAAAACCTTGCTGCTTTACATAGGCTGAGTTCTTAACATCAGCAGAAAGAAACACAATCACACTGAATATTTTTATTTAAATTATGCAAAAGTGTGGGTAGAATCCCTGGATTTCTTTCTCAAGCTCACTTTGCAACTACTAATGATCCCACATAGAGAAAAGGGGAAACATTGGAACTGATGCTTAAGTGAACAAATCTAAACACATTCTTGACTTTATTTAAAATCTACATATTTCTTCAATTCCAAGATATATTCCCACTTCCCTATATTAACATTCTGAAATCAAGATGTTTCTAATGGCTGGTGGTGTCTTACAATCATTGGCCGCCAGGTGGGCACTGTCACGTAGTTATCGCATGGATGGGCACCAGCTTGATCATTCACAGTGTTCATATTACCATTTCAATAGACGTATATGTACTGTTATTTGTTCACAGAGCAATGTAGTAATAAGTACAACTGGTATTTAAGTTTAAATTTAACTAGCATTTGAAGTATCTTTAATGGATTATTCCATGATTTGGTATTAAAACATTAAGATAATGTGAATGCAGAGAAGCAGAGAAACAGAGCAGCAGGGTGTAAATTTGGTATTAGTGAAACAAGTATCTGTCATTGAAGGAATGATGACAATTTTACATTTTCTTTCAATGCAACAACCAAGTGCTTTATGGTATCTAGGAAAGGAAGATATCCACAGGTAGATGAAACTCTGCTGGATTTTGCCATTCATGTTCATCCAAAAGCTTTACCTACACTTCATCAGGCAAGAATGTGCCAATATCAGCACTTGCAGAATGAGTGTCAGCAGCTTGCAAGGAAATTGCAGGAACAATAGTGGAGCACCATCTTAAGAAATGCTGTATTACCAGAGCTCTCGAAAACATAGAGGACAAGATCATATGTACTCTATGGTATGACACAGATGTAAAACTAAAACATGGGCATGGAAATTCTGTAATGAATAATGATTCAAAAGAGTTAGACAATAAATTTGAAAAATCCTTAGGAATTAAATCAGTTTATTCCATTCATATTTCCCTTTTAGATATATGCATAATAGTGAAATATGATTAAAATATGTGCTTAAATAAGTCTAAAAATTCAAAAACTATACAATAAAATTTATAAGTAATTAGGAAGTATTATAATTTAAGTATTTTTTCTTTTTTAGTGTTACATAAATAATGGTACATCTTATAATTGATGACATCTTAGATTCAGTGTTAATTAGTGGCAAAGCCTGGAAAAATCCAGATCTTCTAACTGTCAAATTCTTCCCACAATGTCTATTACATAGAATGTACTCAGTGAATAAAAGAATTGCTGAAGAAAAAAGAAGAAAAGAAACGATAATGATTACAAAATCTACCCAGGGCGAATTCTCAGTAGCAGAGAATAGCAATATCTATCAGAGAAGAAAGCCAGCCCTTAAGTGGATTGTCAAGTTACTTTGACACTTACAACTCAAAATTGACCACTTTTACCTGGTATCTGAATGTCTGCTGAAAGATGATCAGAGGCATAAACATGAATTATCTTGATTTTCTATTTAGAGGATGGATAATTACCTATGATGATTTTTTAAAATACCTGTGATGACTCAGGAGGCCAAGTACAGTTATGGAGTTAACCTTTTAGTTTGGTTGTTGTCAAGCAGCAGTAAATCAGATAAAGTTTGGAGGGCAAAGTCTTTAGAGGATAAGAAGCCAGACAGAGGCTATAAGGCCATCAGAGGCTATAAGGCGCAGTTTGCTGGCACTTTCCAGTTTTGCCTCCACTTTGGACCATGCACAGATGCACTGTGAAGCATCATGGTACTGCGATGTTCAAATACAATTGATCCTTGAACAACACAGGTTTGAACTTCATGAATCCACTTATAAGAAGATTTTTTTCAATAAAAATTACCAGTGTGCACTGCCTCTCCTGCCTCCCCTTTCACCTGCTCCACCTCTTCCACCTCTGCCACTCCTGAGACAGCAAGACCAACCACTCCTTTTTCTCCTCCTCCTCAGCCTACTTAACATGAAGACGTATTAACATGAGGACAAAGACCTTTATGATGCTCCACTTCCACTTAATGAATAGTAAATAACGCATATTTTCTCTTTCTTACAATTTTCTTAACATTTTCTTTTCTTTAGCTTACTTTATTGTAAGAATACAGTGTATAATATGTATAACACATAAAATACATGTTAATGCTGTTTATATTATCAGTAAGGCTTCCAAGCAGTAGTAGGCCATTAGCAGTTAAGGTTTGTTTTTTTTTTTAACTTTTTAAATTTTTTCCATAAGTTGTTGGCATACAGGTAGTATTTGGTTACATGAGTAAGTTATTTAGTGGTGATTTGTGAGATTTTAGTGCACCCACCACCAGAGCAGTATACACTGTACCGTATTTTTAGTCTTTTATCTCTTGCCCCCTTCCCACTCTTCCCCTCAAGTCTCCAAAGTTCATTGTATCAGTCTTATGCCTTTGCATTCCCATAGCTTAGCTCCCACATATCAGTAAGAACATACGATGTTTGGTTTTCCATTCCTGAGTCACTTCACTTAGAATAATAGTCTCCAATCTCATCTGGGTTGCTGCAAATACCATTATTTCATTCCTTTTTATGGCTGAGTAGCATTCCATCATATAAATATACCACAGTTTCTTTATCCACTCATTGATTGATGGGCATTTGGGTTGATTCCAGGATTTTGCAATTGCACATTGTTCATTAGCAGTTAAGTTTTGGGAGTCAAAAGTTGTTCGTGGATCTTCAGCTGCATCAGGGTTGAGATCCCTAACTCCCATGTTGTTCAAGGGCCAATTGTATCAGAGTGTTTTGAGATAACAAGTGCCAAAATGGAGAGGCAGAAGCCAGGAGCTCATTCCTGAAGAAGGTATGTTGGAAACAAAAAATTATACTATTTCCTTAGAATCAAGGTGCTCCAGAGAACAATTGGGGATTTATCTGAAGTTCAGCGAGTTTCTCATTCTCTTCAAATGGAAAAAAAGAAAGCATTGATTGTGCAACTATTACAGACCAGGTGTTTTATCTACATTATCTCACTTGAACTCTTTTAACAATCTTGCAAACAATGTATTTTTGTTATATTTTTAGATGACAGGAATTCAGGCTAAAACAGTGGAAGTAAGTTGACCTTGGTGTTACAGCATGAATGACAGAGTTGGAGAACTCTGCTGGACCCCAAAACTTATGCTCGCCACTCAACATGCTTTAGTCTCACACAGGGAGAAAGAGACATATAGGGTGTCATGTCAGGAAATACAGAAATGAAGAGTTTAAAAGTGGCGTGCTGCTGGAGGGTTCAATGTCATTCAAAGATTGGGGGAGAGTCATTACTTTCATATTAAAATAATCATAGACTACTATAAGCACATCACATTGGCTAAAAATTTTAAAAGACAGAACATAACAAATGTTGCCAAGGATTTAGTGCAACTGGAACTCTCATACGCTGCTGGTGGGAATGCAAATTGACAAAACCACTTTGGAAAATGGTTTGGCAGTATTTAAAAACCTGATTATTTGCCTGTCTTATGAAATTTCAATCCTTGATATATTTCCAGCAGAAATTGGCTCAGCAAAAGGCACAGAAGAATGTTCATAGTTGCAATATTAGTAAGAAGCACAAACTGAATGAAATTCAAATGTTCATTAACAGAGGAAAGAATAAATTGGTACATGTTTATCCAACAGGATACTATTATTACTGTTACATACTATAACACGGATGAAACTCACAGACATGATGTAGAATGACAGAAGCCAGATACAAGAGTTTGTTGAGTATGATTCCATTTGGTTCAAAAATAGGCAAAACAAATCCATGCTCTTAGAAGTCAAGATAATGATTACCCTTGGGGTGGAGATGGAGTAGTAGACAGTGACTGGAAGAGGATACAACGGGGCTTTTGGGCCTGCTGGTAATGTTCTGGGAGCTGATCGTGTGGTTTCTTCCAGTTTGTGACTGTTTATTGTGTTGTAGACTTAAGATTTGGGCAGTTTCTGGTATGGGTGTTATTGAGCAGCATGCAAAATTTTGATGAAATTTTGGGATAGAACAAAGTAGATCAAAGAATTTTGTATTTGTGATGGATTGTTTTGTTTTCAGAAACCATTTCATACCAGCTCTCACCTTTTGCTGGGACCAGGGTTTGGCCTCAGAAATCAGAGAGGATTTGGTCCCTTCTCTACCTTCTTTGTGCATTGATATCAGTCCCATCAATGACCCTTATCAAGCTGAGAACAATGAGACCCCAGATGTCCTTAATGACCTAGAATTTGGCTCTCCAGAAGGTACCTGAACTTAGTCTACCCAGAGAAACTGAGGGTCCACAATAAAATAGCAGTGTCCTGTGGAGTGTTGAATATTAACATTCAATAGCAAGTTTACACATTGTGGAAACCAATTATGTTAAAGGAAAGAGACAGAGAAACCCAAGAGCAATTCTATGACACAAATACATAATTCTGTTGCTGATGAGAAGTTTAAACCTTCCAGGAGCTGACTTGAATGGCCTTGCTCACTAATACTTTTGTTTTTCACTGCATCTATTTAAATGCTACTTTTTATGACGTTTCTCTGGAACTAAAGGGAACTTTATAATTACTTATGTGTGGACCAGTACTTCAGTATAAGGTGGAAACGTTTCCTACATCTTATAATTGCTCTCACATGGACTTTTCTGCTTTGTTCCTCCTCACTGGAGCAGATGCTAAAAGCATGGCAGATGTAGAAAAGTGTTGATCTTGATCTGAATAGGCCTTGGTTGAACTTGTGCCAGAACTCATGACTTCAAAAGATCTTTTGGAATAAACAGAGTCAGATGAAACAAATTTGTTCTTTACTAAAGCAGAGCCAACATGTGAGTAGATGGCACAGTCACTTGGGGCCCAAGAAAGGTCTCTTTGATCTAGTGTCTGAGGGTAGGGAGCCTAGAGATCAGCCCTCTGTTAAGAATATCCAGAAATGGAGCAAGAAGACTGATTAAGATTCAAGCGGGTGGCACCACATACCCTTCAGTCTAGTTTTTTTTTTTTTAATTTTTAAATTTTGTGGGTATGTAGTAAGTGTATATATTTATGGGGCACATGAGATGTTTTGATACAAGCATACAATGTGACATAATCACATCATGAAGAATGGGGTATCCATCTTTCTCAAGCATTTATCCTTTGTATTACAAACAACCCAGTTACACTCTTTTAGTTATTTTTAATGTACAATTAAGTTACTATTGACTATAGTCACCCTGTTTTGCTATCAAATATTAGGTCTTATTTATTCTTTCTATTTTTTTTACTCATTAACTGACCCCACCTCCCGCCACCAGTCCCGCATTACCCTGCCCAGCTTCTGGTAGCCAGCCTTCTACTCTCTATCTCCATGGGTTCAATTGTTTTGATTTTTAGATCTCACAAACAAGTAATAATATGTGATGTTTGTCTTTCTGTGCCTGACTTATTTCACTTAACATGATGATGTCCAGTTCCATCCATGTTGTTGCAATTAACAGGATCTCATTCTTTTTTTATGGCTGAATAGTACTCCATTGTGTATATGTACCACATTTTCTTTATGTGTTCATCTGCTGATGGACACAAGGTTGCTTCCAAATCTTAGCTATTGTGAACAGTGCTGCCACAAACATGGGCCCCTCAGGTTAGTTTTGATAGAATGGCTACATGGTTACAAAAATGACTTATGTGGTATGATCCAGAATTTCATCTAGAAAGATAAAAACTAACGGTCTGTAAAATTTCAGTAAGATTGTTTAAATTTAGGAAAGTTATAGAAATCTAAAGACTCAATGGTTACTTTGGTCATGTGTTACAGGTTTGTAGCAGAAAGAGTCTGTTTCTTGTCTACTTTCCCCTCTAGACCACAAGATCCCTGATGTCAGGGAATTTATCTTATTCATTGTTTGGTCTCCTGGACTTTGAACATTACCTGATACATAGTAGATTCATCGTAAGTATTTGCTGAATAAGTAAGTGAATGAATTAATGAGTAAACGGATGAATAAAAATGATAAAATTATTCTCCATGAGAAATTTTCATTATCTTAATTTATACTCTGTGACTAGCTATCAAAGTCTTTAAAAACTGAATGCAAATCTTAGATTTCCATAACTCTTTGTAGTGAACAAGTGAGAAAGATATGCACTTTCCTCCTATACATATGCACGCATGTTTGCCCACACTGACAAAGAACATGGGTAACTCATTCTATTGGAGGGAAAAAAATCAATCAAGAGTGTTTGTTTTCACTGTGAACATCACCAGGAACAAGATTGTTGCTGTGCATTTACTGATGAAATGTTTAAGGGGCAGCTGTAGATAATTCGTGTCTGTGCTTCCAGATCACAGAAATTGGCGTTCACTTTAGAGATAGCAACTGTTTGTTTCTATTTGTTTTAATCTCACACCCAAGCTTTACTTGCTCCAATGTCATTTTAATATTGTTTCCTTGCCAAGGTCAGCAGTGAAAACACCTGGTATTGGGATCAAAGGTTAATCACAGGCACAGCTTCCATCTAAATAGAGGTGAACATGGATACTACTGAATCTGCAGGAATCCACTGTTGAGCAAAAAGCACTGGTCTAGGCATTGGGTGTGTATTATTTGTCTTTTGCTGCCTAACAAATTATCCCAAAATCTTAGCAGCTTTATACAGAAATATTAATTATCTCACAGTCTATGGATCAGGAACACGGGCAAGGCTTAGTTGAGTCTTCTGACTAAGGGTTTCTCAGTGGGTCACAAACAAGGTACTGACGGGGACTGTAGTTATCTCAAGGCTTGATGGCTTATAATTTCACTCACATGGTTGTTGACAGGATTCAGTTCTTCATGGGCTGTTGGACTGAGGGCTTCAGTTTCTCTCTGGCTGTTGACCAGAAGCAGCCCTCAGTTTCTTGCCGCATGAGCTTTTCCATAGGGCAGCTCACAACATGGCAACTGGCTTCATCAAAGTGAGCAAGCAAGAAGAACCAAAGAGAGCGTGCAAGCAAGATGGAAGTCACAGTCTTTGGCAACCTAATCACTGAAGTGACATTGTATCACTTTTGCCATGTTCTACTCATTAGGAGCAGGTCACTAGGTCCAGCCCACACTTAAGGAGAGGGGATTACATGAAGGCATGAATAGTAGGAAGAAGAGATCACTAGGAGCCATTTTAGAAACAGCCACCAAAGAAGACTTATGTTTCAGTCAAGTGACAGTGATTACCAGCATGATACTGGTTATATTATTTTACTGTTTTGCCCTCAGTTCTCCCATTTGCAAAATGGGGAGTTGGACTGAATTGCCACTGGTGTTCACAAGATGTTAATAAGTTTGTCCTATCTCTGGGATTGAATTGTTGGACATAAATGCCATAGGGTATTAAACATTTTTCATTATGTTAGCTAAGCATTTTGGCCTCAAAGAATAAGGTCTTTCTCAAGTTACCACAAGGAAAGTACTCATCTATAGTTAGGATCCAGGTGGTTTGAACTGAAATGGCAGGTAAAAGGTGATTCTAGGAATTCACTTCTTTCATTATATCTGAGGAGGCCTTTCTCATGGCATTTTTGCATTGCTCTGGAAATCTACTCCATTCTCCTCTGCCTTCTGTCTGACTTCTCCTTAACACATGTCTTTTACTTACTCAGTTTCTACTTTCTTGCTATTTTAATTTGCCATGGTCCATCATGGCCTGAATCCTATAATCTGACATTTCCTATATGCATCCTTTCAATAACTAATGTATTCCATATCTCCCAGGGTAAATTACTTAGAAAGACAATCTTAATGTTCTATGTCATCTTTTCATGTCAGGCTTTTTGGGAGATATGGAAGGTCAATACAGGCTCACTGTAAGTTATTGTACACCCATCCTCTAGTGTTTTGAATATCTTACACATGAAGGAACAAATCCCAGGACCACTTCTGATGAGCTCAAAATTCTTCCAATTCCATTTATAGCCTTTTTCTTCTTTATTATTGATAAAAAAATAGTGTACAACAAGATAAAAATCTAGGGTTGAGTATAAGTCTATAATCTGTGTTCTAGACTCTATAATAAAGACAGGAATCTAAACAACAAGAAAAATTAATTCAAATGTCTTGAGTGATTTGTTCTATTGATGAATTTGGAAACTATGACTTTTTGACCTCTCCTCACCTGTACCTTACTCTGAAGTATGGTGGGCAGAGAATTATCTGAATTACATCCAGGGAGAAGGTTTCAATTGATTTCAAATGTTCTGAATGATTTCAGCTAAGTTAAAACTTTTGCTAAGTCCCTGTTGACTTCCCAGTTTAGAGGAGAGGTCACAGTAGAAAATCTAGGTCATTGAGGACATACTTACTTTGTTCCGAAGTGAGAATGGAGAGTGCCTTTAGATACACACACACACACACACACACACACACACACACACACACACACACAGGTCTTCTCTCCAATTAGGAATCAATCTGGCTTTATATTTCCCTACTTTTGTTGAAAACAGAATTTCTAGCTTACAATGTAATTTCATTGATGTGCTACCCTTGTAATTAAATGAAGATTCAATGATTCTTTTGTTATCCTTGCTTGTTGATATTTATTTTCTTTTTAACATCTCCTGAGGATTCATTTCTTCCAGAAAATCTTTTGCAACTTGATTCTTTAGTTGGGCTGTAATCAATTACATGCTTTGGGAGCCCAAAGAGGGTTGAGTATTTTAAAATCCAGTCTCTTTATTTTACAGTTGAGAAAACTGAGGCCAAGTAAAACTAAGTGGCTTGCCCAACATCATGTAGCTAGTTAGTGGCAGAGCCATGACTGGAGTCCATGTTTTAATACAAGATTTAAAGACCTTTATACCTTAATTAGTCAACTAACAAAGTATTATTGAGTATCCCCTCTCTTCTCTATTGTAAGTTAGAACCTGTTATGGAGCTAAGATATATCAAGAGAAATTAGAAATAATCATTTCTCGCCAAAAGTTCTACTTGTAGTCCTCAAATATGTGGGATTTACATTTCACAGCAAGATCTCCCACTGTGGTAGTCATGGATATCTATTGATCAAATGTCCAAAGTTCTACTACCATTCTTCAACCACATTCAAATATATCCTCTTACTACTGTTGGGGCACAAAGAATAATACTCCAAAAGTATGGTGGTTTGGCATTACTAGGAGAACCCGCTCCTGATGGTTAAGTGGGTTCTTTTCTATTTCCCAGGTGTCTTGGCTGGTTTGAGAAATAAAGGGAAAGAGGACAAGAGAGAGAAATTTAAAGCTGGGTGTCCAGGGAGACATCACATGTCGGCAGGATCCGTGATGTTCCCCGAGCCATAAAACCAGCAAGTTTTTATTAGCGATTTTCAAAAGGGGAGGGAGTGCATGAATAGGATGTGGGTCACAGAGATCACATACTTCACAGGGTAGTAAAATATCACAAAGCAAGTGGAGGCTGGGTGAGATCACAGGACCACCAGATGGGGTGAAATTAAAATTGCTAATGAAGTTTCAGGCACGCATTGTCACTGATAACATCTTATGAGGAAACAGAGTTTGAGAATAGACAACCTATCTGACCAAAATTTATTAGGTGGGAATTTTCCTTGTCCTAATAAGCCTGGGAGCGCTACAGGAGACCGGGGCTTATTTCATCCTTTCGGCTTCAACCATAAAAGACCGCACACTTCTAAGGGGGCCATTTATAGGCCTACCCTCAGGCGCATTCTGTTTCTCAGGGATGTTCCTTGCTGAGAAAAAGAATTCAGCGATATTTCTCCTATTTGCTTTTCAAAGAGGAGAAATATGGCTCTGTTCCGTCCGGCTCACCGGCGGCCAGAAGTCTTATCTCTGGTGTCCCCTGAACATTGCTGTTATCCTGTTCTTTTTTCAAGATGCCCAGATTTCATTGTTCAAACACACATGTTCTACAAACAATTTGTGCAGTTGACACAATCATCACAGGGTCCTGAGGCGACATTCATCCTCCTCAGCTTACGAAGAAGATGACAGAATTAAGAGATTAAAGTAAAGACAGGCATAGGAAATCACAAGGGTATTGATTGGGAAAGTGATAAGCATCCATGAAATCTTCACAATTTATGTTCAGAGATTGCAGTAAATACAGGCATAAGAAATTATAGAAGTATTAATTTGGGGAACTAATAAATGTCCATGAAATCTTCACAATTTGTGTTCTTCTGCTGTGGCTTCAGCTGGTCCCTCCGTTTGAGGTCCCTGACTTCCCTCAACAGACATGCTGAGCACTTAGAATTAAAAGAAATTGGAAGGCTCTCCTCCCTCTCCCAAGTGCAGGGAGAAACTCTGGTATTTCCTTATCTGACTAAGGATATTTATTTTTTAAAAGAAATGCAAATGTCTTAGGAACCCTTCCTTGGGAATATTGTCAAATAACCAGGAATGATTAATCATTGGAGAAGAGAAGAGACTAAAAGTCATCACCACACCTGGATAGACTTTTCATCTGTGCTTCTGAGGGCAGTTTTGAGAGATTACCTGGGAGACTTTATCTACATAAGAAGACAGTCTTTGTTCACAGTACAGTTCCACCCATCACCTTCCCATAGCTTCCCATTTAGTTTCCTAAGAAAATAATGTAAAAGATAATGTCTGTATCCCAGGCCCATTTATTTTCCCTAAAAGTCATGAACTACCTTTCTAAAATTGCCTACAGCACCCCACTTCACTCTCCCCTATGAAGAGAATAATTAAGCCTCAACCATCTGGCCCTTTTTGCCTCATATTTGCTGGACTCCTGTGTCCACGTGTATGTTAATAAATTTGTATTGTTAACAGAGAAAACAAACTCTGCAAAATATTTTAAACAGGTTTATTCCGAGCCAATATGAGTGATCATGGCCCAGGGAACACAGTCTCAAGAGGTCCTGAGAAAGTGCACCTACAGCAGTCATGTTACAGTTTAGTTTTGTACATTTTAGGGAGGCAGAAGTTACAGGCAAATATATAAATCAATACATGGAAGGTATATATCAGTTTGGCCCCAAAAGGCAGGACATCTCTAAGTGTGGGCTTATAAGTCATAGGTAGGTTTTATGTATTCTTTAGTTGACAGCTGGTTGAGAGTTAAGCTATTGTCTAAAGACTTGAAGTCAGTAGAAAGGAATGCTTGAGTTAAGATGAGGGAGTTTGGGGGGCAAGACCCTTTTTAAGTAAATGAAGCCTCATAGGTAGCAGCCCTTAGAGAGAATAGATGGTAAATGTTTCTTTCCAGTCCTTAAAGGCATCAGACTCTCAGTTCATCTCTCCTAGATCCAGGAAAGACCTGGTTGTATTAATGGAGATTCTCTACAGAAGCAAATTTCTCCCATAAAAGACAGATTTGCAAGGTCATTTCAAAATATGTCAAAAATATATTTTGGCTATTTCTCATCTTGCAAGATGGAGGTGAAAAAGTTGAGAAGCCAGATACTAAAGACAAGAAACTCGAAGCCAAGAAGGCTGATGCTGGTGGCAAGGTGAACAGGGTAGTTACCTCAAGGCTAAAATGCCAAGAAGGGGAAGTGCCATTGCGGCTGCAATCCTGTCCTTGACAGAAGAATTGGCAGATATTCCCGATCTGCTATGTATTCCAGAAAGGCCATGTACAAGCGGAAGTACTCAGCTGCTAAATCCAAGGTTGAAAAGAAAAAGGAGAAGGTTCTTGCAAGTGTTACAAAATCAGTTGGTAGTGACAAGAATGGTGGTACCCGGGTGCTTAAACTTCTCAAAATGACTAGATATTATCCTACTGAAGATGTGCCTCAAAAGCTGTTGAGCCATGACTTCAGTCTGCATGGGAGAAAACTACGAGCCAGCCTTACCCGCTGGACTGTTCTAATCATCTTCACTGGATGCCATAGAGGCAAGACAGTGGTTTTCCTGAAGCAGCTGGGTAGTGGTTTGTTACTTCTGACTAGACCTCTGGTCCTCAATCAAATTGCTCTATGAAGAACACACCAGAAATTTGTCATTGCCACCTCAACCAAAATTCATATCAGCAATGTAAAAATTCCTAAACATCTTGCTGACATTTACAGCTGTGGAGGCCCAGACACCAGGAAAGTGAGATCTTTGACACAGAAAAAGAGAAATGTGAGCTAACAGAGCAGCGCAAGATCAATCAGAAAGCTGAGGACTCACAAAGTTTACCAAAAATCAAAGCTATTCCTCAGCTCCAGGGCTACCTGTGATCTGTATTTGCCCTGATTGTTGCGGGAAGTCAGGGACCCTGAACGGAGGGACCAGCTGAAGCCATGGCAGAAGAACATAAATTGTGACAATTTCATGGACATTTATTAGTTCCCCAAATTAATAGTTTTATAATTTCTTATGCCTGTCTTTACTGCAATCTCTGAACATAAATTGTGAAGATTTCGTGGACACTTATCACTTACCCAATCAATACCCTTGTGATTTCCTATGCCTGTCTTTAATCTCTTAATCCCGTCATCTTCGTAAGCTGAGGAGGATATATGTCACCTCAGGACCCTGTGATGATTGCATTAACTGCACAGATTGTTTGTAGAGCATGTGTGCTTGAACAATATGAAATCTGGGCATCTTGAAAAAAGAACAGGATGACAGCAATGTTCAGGGAACAAGGGAGATAACTTTAAACTCTGACTGCCTGTGAGCCGGGTGGAACAGAGCCATATTTCTCTTCTTTCAAAAGCAAATGGCGAAATATCGCTGAATTCTTTTTCTCAGCAAGGAATATCCCTGAGAAAGAGAAGGCGTCCCTGAGGGGAGGCCTCTAAAATGGCTGCTTTGGGGATGGCTGTCTTTTACGGTCAAAGACAAAGGGATGAAATAAGCCCTGCTCTCCCGTAGTGCTCCCAGGCTTATTAGGAAGAGGAAATTTCCACCTAATAAATTTTGGTCAGACGAGTTGTCTGCTCTCAAACCCTGTTTCCTGATAAGATGTTATCAATGACAATACGTGCCTGAAACTTCATTAGCAATTTTAATTTCGCCCCATCCTGTGGTCCTGTGATCTCGCCCTGCCTCCATTTGCTTTGTGATATTTTATTACCTTGTGAAGCATGTGATCTCTGTGGCCCACACCCTATTCGTACACTCCCTCCCCTTTTGAAAATCACTAATAAAAACTTGCTGGTTTTATGGCTCAGGGAGTATCACGGAACCTGCTGACTTGTGATGTCTCCCCCGGACACCTAGCTTTAAAATTTCTCTCTTTTGTACTCTTTCCCTTTATTTCTCAGACCAGCCAACACTTAGGGAAATAGAAAAGAACCCACATTGAATATTGGGGGTGGGGTTCACCTGATATCAGGAAAAGTGAGATCTTTGACACAGAAAAAGAGAAATACAAGATAACAGAGCAGTGCAAGATCAATCAGAAAGCTGTGGACTCACAAAGTTTACCAAAAATCAAAGCTATTCCTCAGCTCCAGGGCTACCTGCAATCTGTATTTGCCCTGATGAATGGAATTTATCCTCACAAGTTGGTGTTCTAAATTTCTTAAGGAGAACTTAAATAATCGATAACTATATATATATAGTTACATATATATATATGGGTAAAATATTTTTATTTCCCTCAGGTCTGCTATCTGTCATGTGATGCTATACCAGAGTCAGTTTGGAAATTAAGCCACATACACCTGATTGGCTCAGTGGTTCATTTTACAGTTGAAAGTAGCAAACTATGTCCTTGTCCCAGTGGAGATGTTGTTAGAGATAGGCGATGACTCAGCAGAAGCCTTCATGGGCCATGACTGAAAATCAGATGGTCATTCTAAGCCCTCCTCACCCCTGCCTCTAGTCAACATTTTGATACAACATTGACGAGAAGGTGGGGCACCACAGGAAGTACAGAGGCTTAGTAATCCGTTAGCCTGTTGAAATGGGTATTTGGAGTCAGAAATTAAGTTAAAGTACAAAAAAATATAAAAGTGATAGTCAGTGTACCCATGAAACTGTGGATGGAAGTGTATTTCTGCTTTGTACTTTAGTGTAACATTCCCATCTGCCTTAGTTCATTTTGTATTACTGTCAAGGAATACCTGAGGCTAGGAAATTTAGGAAGAAAAAAGGTTTACTAGCTCACAATTCTGCTGGTTGGAAAGTTCATGATTGAGCATTTCCATCCATTGAGGGCTTCAGGAAGCTTCCTTTCATGGCAAAAGGCAAAGAGGAGCCAGCATGTGCAGAGACCACATGGTGAGAGAGGAAGCAAGAGAGAGAGAGAGGGGAAAGGTGCCAGGCTCTTTTAACAACCAGATCTCTCAGGACCTGATGGAGTGAGAAATCACTCAGTCCCAAGGGAGGGCATTAATCTATGCATGAGGGATCTACCCTCATGACCCAAACGCCTCCCACTAGGCAGTACCTCCCAATAGCATCAAACTGGGGGCTAAATTTCAACATGAGATTTAGTGGGGACAAACAAACCGTATCCAGATCATAGCTTCATCTAACAAAATGTTCCCTTTGGGCATCTCAGATAATTAATACAAATTTCTCCATGTGTAAGCTGAACAATGTATAGTATAAAAGATATTATTAAAAACTTTAAAAACCACTTGGTTTTGGACAATATGTAACATGTCACTATACTCCAATGTCCCACAATGTCCTCAACGAATGTTCCTTCAGGTATGTCTTGAGAATCTGTCACCAAAACAATCAAGGCAAAGAATTAAAGCAATTTAAAAATTTGCTAAAAGCAAAACGTGTTCTAAAATCAAACTTAATCATTTCACAATAAATGGTGAAGGCCTGCCTAGGGAGGAACCTTCCCTCGATTAATTGTCACATTCTTTTTGTAGCTTTGAGGGATGTTCTGTGATACACGGATTTTTTTTCTTTGAGGTACTGTGATACAAGTTTTTTTGTTCCCTGTAAATACCCCACTTTTGGACATTTTTGCAAATAAATATTTAACCCACCTGTTTAAAATCAGTGATTGTCCAAGTCAATTTTTCTCTCCTGCTGAGTGGCAGCCTCACTTTTATGCATTACACCAGATATGTGAGGGTTCACTCAGCATGTCCATAGCAGAGTAACCAAAATTGGGACCTATTGTGCACGGCTGGCTAGCCCATCTGGAAAGCCTGGGACATGGATGTGATTCCTGTGGAATAAAATTTGCCATTTTAAATTTGCACCCCAGCCAGTCATATCAGCACTGTCTTCCTCAGTCAGGAATCCCCAGGAAAAAAGTGCTATAGGTTCACTCTCAGAAGTCAAAGAACAACATATTTATCAAATGGAGGAAGAATTGTTCCTACCAAATAAATATTTCATCACTAGACCTTACATTACCCAATACAGTAAGAACTTATCAAGTATGTTCAGAAACTGCTTTGCTTACTGTCACATGTACTCCAAAGGAAGGATTTACATGGTAAACTTGAGTGAACACTCTAATATGAGCAGAATTGGCCGTCATAGTGACAAAAAAGGAAAATTTACATTCTTATAAAGGCATTTTGAAATTTCATTATTCATGTAGTTTATTTTGCCCTTAGTCTTTCCTCTATGGAAAAATGAAACTTATACAGTTTCGTGTTGATACTATGGTTGAGTTGCTAAATATGAGTATTATTATAATTTATAAATCATAATCTCTTTGTTGTCATTTTAGTCCCTCGAAAGGGCTTCTTGCTATTCCAATAAGATTTTTGTTCTTGCTTCTTCCCCCTACTGCTCCACCCTCCAATCAGTGTGTTTCTTTTGCATTGGCATTAATGTAACATAAGGGAAAGTGTGGGAAATGATATCTAAAAAAATTGAGTAAAGTTTTAAATATTGTTTTTGCTCCTATTTAGATCTAAGACAACAGGAACAAAAATATTTTTTAAATTGCAAAACATCAGTTATAAAAGGAAAGTAAGCCAGACTACAGAAACACACACACACACACACACACACACGCACACGCACACACGTAAACCTGGATGAACATCATACCATGGTGCTGCAAACCATATTTTCTGGCCAGGATGCTTGAGTATGTTACCATTTTCTTGCAGGCTTGGCATCTCAATATTAGGGTTATAGCTCATAAGCATGGTTTATAATGTAATTTTCTCCAAATTTATATTGGTGAAACCAAGTGACCAGAAAAAATATGAGTTAATTTGAAGGCTATAATCCAATATTAAAATGTTAATGGCATTGAAGAGCTTCTAATCCTTCCAAATGAGGTCATGACATATCAGAGATAATAAGCCATCTTGAAAAGATCCTAAGAACCAGGTCTCTGGGCAATGGTTTACAAACTAGACAGCATCCATTCAGAATATTTTCCATCCCAATTTAGAAAGCAAATAAATAATTACTATTTTGAGGGGAGAATTATAGCACTTAAGCATTCTGAGGGTTACGTATTTTAAGGGACTAATTCCTTATTGCCTGATTTTAAATTCTCAATATATCTACTTTAATCTTTGCTAGTTTAAAAAAATATTTAAGTATTCAATAAAGTGCACTAATTATACATATATAACTTGATGAATTTTTATGACTCAGATCAAAATATAGAACATTTCCAGTACTCTGGAAGGCTGCTTCATGTCCCTTTCCAGTCAATACCCCCTTTATTTATTTATTTATTTATTTATTTATTTATTTGCGATGGAGTCTCACTTTGTTGCCCAGGTTGGAATGTGGTGATGTGATCTCGGCTCACTGCAACCTCCGCCTCCCAGGTTCAAGCAATTCTCCTGCCTCAGCCTCCTGAGTAGCTGGGATTACAGGTGTCCACCACCATGCCCGGCTACTTTCTTTTTGTATTTTTAGTAGAGGTGGGGTTTCACTATGTTGGCCAGGCTGGTCTCAAACTCCTGACCTCAGGTGATCCACCCACCTTGGCCTCCCAAAGTGCTGAAATTACAGGTGTGATCCACCGTGCCCGGCCCAATACCCTCTTTTTAGAGATAAAAAGTATTCTGACAGCTAAGCAATATTAATTAACTTTGCTTGTGCATGAATTTCGTACAAAGGAAATTATATAGTCTATGTCATTTTGGATCTGGCTTCTTTCACTCATCAAGTCTGTGAGAGCTATCCATGTCACTGTATGTTTTTTGTAGTTCACTTTTATTGTTGTGTATTTTTCTGTTATATGAATATATGACAATTGATATCTCTTTCTCCTATCGACAGGCATTAATGTTGTTTTCAGTTTAAGTTATTATGAATAAGGCTACTATGGGCAAGTTCGTATATGTCTTTGGAACACATATGCATTCATTTTTCTTGGTTATTTCCCGGGAGTTAATAGCTAGGTCATGTTTATCTTAAGTAGATGCTTATTTAGCTTAAGTAGTTACCATCAGTGTTTTAAAGTGGCTTTACCAATTTACTTTCCTACTAATAATGCATATGAAAGGTTCAATTGCTTCACATCCTTGCCATCACTTGGTATTATCAATCTTATTAATTTTGGACCTTCTATTCAATGTGCAGTAATATCTTATTGTGATTTAAGTTTGACTTTTCCTGAGATTTAAATAAGTTGTACACCTTTTTATGAACTAATGGACCATATGGATATTCTATTTGTAAAGTGCCTGTTCAAATCTATTGCCTGCTTCTAAATTTGGCTATTTGTCTTTTTTATATTTGTTTGTAGGGGTTCTTTATATATTCTGGATATGAGCCATTTTTTGGTAGATCTAAAAATGTTTCTCCATTTGTGGCTTGCCTTTTTACTACCGGAAAAGTATCTTTTGATGAACAGGAGTTCTTAATTTTAGTTAAGTTTAATTTATCAATCTTTTTTATGGTTAGTGTTTTTAGTGCAATTTTAAAGAAAAATTTGTACCTTTTCTAGTTTTGCTTACCGGCCAACAAAAAAAAATATAAGAATTGAATCTAGCATTCTTACTGATGTGGACAATCAGAAAACTTTAAAATGCTATAAAACGCCACTGGAATAGCTAGAATTTTAAAGACTTTCGGGAAAAAAAAAGTTGGTGAGGATGTGGAGCAACCGGAAGTCCCATTGCTGATGTGAGTGTAAAATAATATATTTACTTTGGAAATCCATTTGTCAGTTTCCTATAAAGTTAAATGTACACCCACTCTGTGACCCAAAATTTCTACTTCCATGTATTTACTTAAGATAAATGAAAACATATGTCCACAAAAAGCCATGTATAAGAATGTTTACAACAATTTCATCTTTAATAACCCCAAATTGGAAATAAATGAAATATCTATCTACAGATCAGATAAGCAAACTGTGGTATATTCATACAATAGAATAATACTTAGTGATAAAAAAGAATTACTGATACAAACAATAATATGAATAAGTCTCACAGACATGCTCAGGGAAAGATACCAGACACAGAGACTACATTTTGCATAATTTCGTTTATATGAAGTTGTAGAACTTGCAAATTAATATGTGGTAATAGAAATCAGAACAAGCTGACAACTTTCAGTTCTAGAAAAGATTTTTCTTGCAGAGAAAACACACTCAAGAGTTGATGAACAATGCAGGGAGAAAAACTGTATTGTCTGAAAGACAAACACAAATCCTACTGGCAGATAGTTTCAGTTTCTCTTTGAGGACATCAAGATGGCAACTTTTATCATTAGCAGCCCGGGAAACAGAAACAATGTGTGTCTGTGTCAAATGCTTTATTCTCCAGCACTGAAGGACATTTGGAAGCTTTGGTTCATAGGAAACCAGCCAGTGTGGCTATTAGGGAGGTGACAGTCAAGAGGATGAAAGGACTGGAGGGGAAGCAGAGCCCAAGACAAAAGGAAAGAGGAAGGTCCCCTCTGCTACCCAGAGAGAGGTCAGTTATTAAATAGCTTCCAAAGACAGAATGCCAATTCTGAGACTTGTCCTAAGCAGATTTTTTTCATTCTCACCACTTGGTTACAATCATTACTGTGACACAGATTATACAAGCACTTGGTTGCTTATTGTTAGTATGTGCCATTGTGTGATCTTTGGACTATTGAATTTCAGGTTTCAGCTTGCATTGATGCTTACTTCTCTTTTCTTAGTCTACTTTAATTAGGCCACAAGCAACGGGACACTGTAATTTTTTCTATTCTAGGTACAGCTACAGATGGAATTATTTCCATGTTATGAGGAAATGAAAACTAAGGCAGAGAAAAAGTTGTGTCTGTGTTTTCCACTCCAATGTGGAGATCTTTTAGAAGGCCTAAGGTTCACTGTTAGCATCTTTGAGATACTTTGTCTTTTTCTATGAGTTCTACATGTAGGAGAGGTGGGCATGATGAAACTTAATTCATTCAAGAGGTGAGGCTCAGAAACATCCGCTGAAGGATAAGAAAACTGAGTAAGTGCATACACTGTTGATAGGAATGTAAATTAGTATAGCCACTCTGGAAAACAGTATGTAGATTCCTCAAAAAACTAAAGATAGAACTACCATATGATCCAGCAACCCCATTGCTAGGTAGATACCCAAAAGAAAGAAAATCAGCATATTAAAGAAATGTCTGCACTTCCATGTTTATTGTAGTCCTATTCACAGTAGTCTAGATATTGAATCAACCTAAGTGCCTATCAACAGATGAAAGGATAAAGAAAATATGGTATGCATACACAATAGAATACTATTCAGCCACAAAAAGAATGAAGTCCAGTCATTTGCGGCAACATGGATGGAACTGGAAAACATTATGTTAAGTGAAATAAGCCAGGCACAGAAAGATAAATATTCCATGGTCTCACTCATATGTGGGAACTTAAAAAATTAATTGGAGTTGGTGAATAGAGTGGTGGTGACAAGGCTGAGAAGAGTGGGGGAAGGAGAGCATGAAGAAAGGTTGGTCAATCAGTACAAAAATACAGTTCAATTATTTTATTTTATTTTAAATTTATTTTTTAAAAATTTATTTTATTTTTTTTTAAAGACATCACTCTGTTGCCCAGTCTGGAGTGCAGTGGCATGATCATAGCTCACTGCAGCCTCAGACTCCTGAACTCAAGCGATACTCCCACCTCAGCCTCCTGTGTAGCTAGGACTATAGATATGTAGCTAGGACTATCACGCCTGGCTAATTTTTTAGTTTTTTTGTAGGGATGGGGTCTTGCTATGTTGCCCAGACTGATCTCAAACTCCTGGCCTCAAGTGATCCTCCTGTGTCAGCCCCAAAGCACTGGTATTACAGGAGTGAGCCAGTGTGCCTGGTCCAAGAATATAGTCAGATAGAAGGAATAAGTTCAATAGCACAGTAAGGTGACTATAGTTAATAATTTGTTTTATATTTGAAAATGATTAGAAGAGAAGATATAAAATGTTCCCAACACAAAGAAATAAAAAATGTTTGAGATGATGGATATCCCAATTACCCTGATTTGGTCATTACACATTGCATGCATATATTATAATATCACATGTACCCCATAAATGTGTACATCTATTATGGATCAATTTTTTTAAAAAACTACAATAACTAGAAAATATTAAAGAAAACAGCAAATTTAAAGCATCTCTAATACTCAAGAGTTGGCCTGGTCCTATTAGCTAATCCTTGGTGTTGCTAAGAGCTCGCTTGGCACTTACAGCTAAACCGTGGTGTTTTCTTGATAAGCATAAACAATCTCACAGGGCACCAGATTCAGATAAGCCCACTCTGTGACCACGATGGCTGAAGAGAAAATAAGACCACCTTGTATCATGTCTGAACACAAACAAAAGCATGAACATGGTTCAAACCACAAAAATGATCAAACGGCTTTCTATCTTGGCTAATATACGTAACGGATGCTGCCTTATCAATGACAATGTTAGCCTCATACTAGTCTTCCTTCCTTTAGATAAGATTTATTATGATACTCAATAATAGAATTATCATTTCTTAACAGCATGTAATCTGGAATAAAGTCCTTCTTCCTGAACTTTCCTCCAAATCACGCACTACAAGTCCAAATACTGTGATAAGTCCCAACACCTCTACTGAGATGCCCTATGGCTCCCCATGGTGTTCATTCACTCTCACTGTAATAAGTCAAAAAAGTCAACTTTCACTGGCTCTAAGTGTGCTCCTGAAGGTCTTTAGCTGAAGGACATTAACAGAAGCATAAAGAAATTGCGTGGAATTTCTAAGACAATGTGAATACCAAGAAAAATCACACCTTGAGGACCATCTGCATATAGCTCAGTACCAAAACTCAATTATGTGCCATTTGAGAGACTTCTTGTATCTCAATCATTTTTAGCCTGGCCTCTTGGCTACTAGAAGCAGAAAGAAACAAAACTTACATGTCTCATATGGAAACCTTGTAGTGAATATGTGCCTCACTTAGATAAAGACGTCCAGAGAAGAGGTGTATGGTGTCAATATTTAGTGGGTCAGAGATGATAGACATCTTTGTCAGAAAATGGGGCTCATGGAATCTGGAGAAAGACAGGTGGAATCATCACTGGGGTGACTGACGTAACGGAAGAGCATTAAGAGAAAGAGTGAGAGACTGAGTCCTGGAGTTCCTTCCATAACATTTACACCAGGAGAAAATGCTCTCTGTGCCTAAACCCTGGCCCCAGCCCAGACATACAAATGCCAGTTTCCTACAATGACTCTTGGTGAACAAATTCATTCCCAAGGCTCTAGGTTGTTTTGTGAAGACATTGTCCTTTTGACAGGACATTTACAGTTAAAGTGACTATGTGGTAGTTAAAAATCAGGTTCTGGAGTCAAAAATACCTGGGTTTAAATCCTAGCTGCGTCACTTATAAGTTATTGTTCTTGGGAAAGTTCCTAACCTCTTAGTGCTTCAATTTCTTTACCCAAATAACAGAGACAATAATAACTGTAACAACTGTGCCTACTTTGTAGGATTTTGTGTAGTGCTTGCATAATGTTTGGCACATGGTAAGCTTTCAATTAACTATAGCGATTGTTCATATAATTGGTCTATATTTGGAAGTATGATGATGTTACTTTTTCCTAGTATTTGAATATTTGTTTCAAGAGAGTTTTACATAGATGTCAAACATCCTTATGTAGTTACATGTGTACATATGCACTCAAATACATATGTATACATATCCATACCCAGATGAACACTTGCATTCATGGGTTTTTCATGAATACTGGGCTGGTCCTTAGGTGGGTAAATGTTGTGAAATTATGGGGCTCAGGTTAGCTCGGGAATGAATACAAGCCTGCAAAAGGCTAAAGGTGACTTTGTAAATTTCCAAATCTTAGTGCTGATAAATTTTACTTGGCTTTTCCTGAGCTGTTTTCCTAAACTTAGAAGTTTGCTTCCTTAAATAATTTGACAGCCCCTCTTGTCATTTTACATTTTCCCACTAGTTCTTATCCCAGAAGTTATCGTGACTGTTAATATCAGCCCTCTCCAACAGTGTTTTGGTCACAAAGGCGGCAAAGAGCCATGGCGAATAATTACTTAACTATTGTTAATTCTTGTCCCTCAAAAGGGAGCCTGGCTGAAAGAAGTCCCAATGGACCATAACTCCAAAGTCCACACAGTAATAATGTTTTCTATTAAAAAGAGTTTGGAATGACTGCTCGTAGAATCGGGGAAACCATCTCACACAGGGGAAGTGTGATGGAGGATAAGTCAGAGTGGAAAAAGACAGGGGCCTTACTCAGTTATGCTTTAAAATAGCTTGTATTTGTGAATTTGACAAAAATATATGACCATATGAATCACTGCTAGGGCCCCTTCCAGGGCCTTGGAAGGATTCAGTACAAGCATGGGGCCCTGAGGTTAAGCTGTTTTAGTAATGCTGCCTATGCCTCCAACTCTCCCAGGCACCGATAGAGTTTCAGTTGCAGTTGTCACTTGTTCGTCCAAAGGAATAGCTATTTTGTGCAGACTGGTGGGAGAACAGGTTTAGGATTGCCATTCTGGGTGTTGGGCATGGACTGTGTCTGTCTTGTTAGCACTGAAGCCCCGGGGCCAGCCTAATGCCTTCCACAGAACAGGTGCTCAGTAAACATGTGCCGTATAAAGGAAGAAACCAAGAATTCCAACCCCAGGATGACAGGGATAGTGAATTCCAATGATTTATTGAGTGAGGGATAAATGATACAGAGAATGTGCACAGCATTAAAGTTTACAAAAGTCTTTCATGTACATAAGAGGTTGGCAAAACACAGCTCATGGATTGGTAGGTCAAATTTAGCCTGCTGACTTATCTTGTAAATCAAGTTTTATTGGAATACAGCCATGCTCATTTGTTTACCTATTGTCTAGACTGTTTTCCTGCTGAAATAGCAGAGGTGAGTAGCCACTGAGATTACATGGCTTGCAAAGGCTAAGATGTTTACTATCTGGACCTTTAGAAAAGTTTGTTGACACCTCATGCATATTATCATATTTTGATTTTGAGCCTCATTTCATGCCTGTGAGGGAGGTCAGAACTTAATATCTCTTCCTGACAGATGAAAAAAAATTGAGATTCAGGTTAAATGTCTTTGACTGGAGAGTTGATGTTGAACCTAAGTACTGGGACTAATTCAGGTGTGCCACAAATGTAGGTTGCTAAACTACTTGTAAATGAGCTCATACTGTGAACCTTTAGAAATGGAAAGCAGTTTTCAGAGGAGCTCAGTAAATGAAGCAATTCAGTGTTTCCCATGTTGGTGTGCTGCACCCATCAACTCGTCAGCACCCATCAACTCGTCATTTACATCAGGTATAACTCCCAATGCAATCCCTCCCTCCTCCCCCCTCCCCATGATAGGCCCCGGTGTGTGATGTTCCCCTTCCCGAGTCCAAGTGATCTCATTGTTCAATTCCCACCTATGAGTGAGAACATGCGGTGTTTGGTTTTCTGTTCTTGCAATAGTTTGCTGAGAATGATGGTTTCCAGCTGCATCCATGTCCCTACAAAGGACACAGACTCATCCTTTTTTATGGCTGCATAGTATTCCATGGTGTATATGTGCCACATTTTCTTAATCCAGTCTGTCACTGATGGACATTTAGGTTGATTCCAAGTCTTTGCTATTGTGAATAGTGCCACAATAAACATATGTGTGCATGTGTCTTTATAGCAGCATGATTTATAATCCTTTGGGTATATACCCAGTAATGGGGTGGCTGGGTCATATGGTACTTCTAGTTCTAGATCCTTGAGGAATCGCCATACTGTTTTCCATAATGGTTGAACTAGTTTACAATCCCACCAACAGTGTAAAAGTGTTCCTATTTCTCCACATCCTCTCCAGCACCTGTTGTTTCCTGACTTTTTAATGATTGCCGTTCTAACTGGTATGAGATGGTATCTCATTGCGGTTTTGATTTGCATTTCTCTGATGGCCAGTGATGATGAGCATCTTTTCATGTGTCTGTTGGCTGTATAAATGTCTTCTTTTGAGAAATGTCTGTTCATATCCTTTGCCCACTTTTTGATGGGGTTGTTTGTTTTTTTCTTGTGAATTTGTTTGAGTTCGTTGTAGGTTCTGGATATTAGCCCTTTGTCAGATGAGTAGATTGCAAAAATTTTCTCCCATTCTGTAGGTTGCCTGTTCACTCTGATGGTAGTTTCTTTTGCTTTGCAGAAGCTCTTTAGTTTAATTAGATCCCATTTGTCAATTTTGGCTTTTGTTGCCGTTGCTTTTGGTGTTTTAGACATGAAGTCCTTGACCATATACATATGTAACAAACCTGCACGTTATGCACATGTACCCTAGAACTTAAAGTATAATAATAATCATAATAATAATAAATAAGTATGTGATTTAAAAAAAAAAAAGATTCAGTGTTTCCACTAAGGCATTTGGGCAAGTTTTCACAAGTGCCACATATTCCTCGGGCCTTAACACTTAAGTCTACCCCAGCCAACTTTCAACTGCAAATGTCTACTTTTACTGTTTAAGTGGAAGGCCACTCTCCTTATATGTAAGGCAGGCTGGAACTTCCATGAAACAATTCCTCCCAAGAGAGGTTAATTCCTGCCAGAAGTTGGTATATAAATACCCCAGCTCCCTTTCTCCTTGGGTTAAAAACCCTCAAGGCATAGGTTTCACACCGCTTCTCAGAGTTGCCCTGTAGGATTAAGCTCCAGTTTCCCACAGTGGAAGCTGGTTTGATAATGCATCCTTTATTGGCTGCCTTCTCTGTTTTGTCACATTTCCCCACTCTCCTACCAGTGTTATCTGCACCTCCCAAATAAACTACCTGCCCTTGTATCCTTCTCTCAGATTCTGCATTTGGGGAAACCCAAGCAAAGACAGCTTTGGATAAATGGAGGCACTCTTACAGAGGAGCAAATATTTGGCCTCATTAAGATAGTTCACTGTGATGTTTCAAAGGGAAGGATCAGTTATTAGGATGGGGTTAATCTTTTGTACTTCATTCTATTAACCCAACTACTAGTTTGCTGATGAGGGCTCACTTTTCCTGCAGTCGCTGATCCTGGAATATGCTCACCTGCTTGGGGAGGAAAGTCTGCATCAGCCAAGACACACATGGCTGCTGCTGCTGAGGTGGAAAATACTGCAGTGTCATCAATCAATGCCTTCCACATGCTCTCGGCAGAAGGGCAATTAGTGTTACTCAGGATGAAAACGAATATAAGGCTGTGGATGAATGGGTTATTGAAGAGACTATCGAATCAGCCTGGTTGTTAGAAGTGGCCAGGGGCAGTGGGAAGGCCCCTTGTCTGTGCTGGGCAACAGCTAGTGCAGAGCAGCCTTCTGTCTCAGGCTTGGAAGGGGTCATTCAGCTGACAGAGAGATTAGTCATTTTTACCAGATCAGTCATTTTTACCACTTCCTCCCTTCTGGGTTATCCTCTCAACAGACTCAGCAAGTAGGGCACATCTACTCACAGGGCTGTGGCCATATTTTCTTTGATAAAAGCCAGAAAATTGAATCCCTTCAGTGTAGTGACATTATTTTTTGCAAGCTTTTCTTTTTTATCCTTGCCTTTGGCTGTCTCTCACTGTCTATATTTCTCCCTTTGGCTCTTTCTGCCCCTAACCTGTCTCTCTATTTCTGCTTCTGTCTCTCTTCCCTTCCTTTCTCTGTACCTAGTTTTCCTGTCCACTTCTCTTTCCTTTTCCGAGTTTGTCTCTTTCCCTCCCCACCTTCCTCTGCTCTGGTCCTTCTTTTGGTCTTTGGAATATTTTCTCATGTTCTGACATTCTTTAAGGTAGATTCATTTATTGAATCCTTGATATATCTCCAAAAGAAAGACAGTTATAATTAAAATCTTTCTGTTACTTGTGGGCAAATAACCCCATATAAAATCGGATTCACTTTCAAGTAAAATTCCCTCTTGGGCTTTAAAATCTTGACTCCTAAAGTTCCCCAGCTGGATAGACTGTCTGCTTCTCTGTCTTTAAACATTACCCAGGCACGCTGGGCACAGTGGCTTACGCCTGTAATCCCAGCACTTTGGGAGGCTGAGGTGGGCGGATCATGAGTTCAGGAGTTCAAGACCAGCCTGACCAATATGGTGAAACCCCATCTCTACTAAAAATACAAAAATTAGCCAGGCGTGGTGGTGCATGCCTGTAATCTCAGCTACTCGGGAGGCTGAGGCAGGAGAATTGCTTGAAGCTGGGAGGCAGAGGTTGCAGTGAGCCAAGATCGCGCCACTGCACTCCAGCTTGGGTGACAGAGCAAGAGTCCGTCTCAAAAACAAACAAACAAACAAACATTACCCAGGCAGCAGGGTGCACAAAGTTTAGCCACCTTTTAGAAATAGGTGCCAAGTATTGTGTCCTGCTCTGTTTGCCTAGAGAGGCAGGAGAAAAAGTGGTAAAAGGTGAAAGGCAACTATAAAGATCTGCTGCTCACTGCCACCATGGGCTGTGGTTTATTGGCTGTAGTTCACAGGTGGGCCTCTAACAGAGGAGAAGACATAAGCAGCTTTCACACCAGAATGGAGCCAAGATGTCCGCAGGCTTAGTGACTGGATCTGAGACATCCCTGATATCATCACAGGGTTGAGACCTGGAACTTTCAAAAAACTCTTGGCTCTGTATTATCAGTCCAGAGGCAGAAGTACTAAAAACCTGCTGGAAAGCAGCAACAGGAGGAGAGAGAGGGAGAGAGCTCTGTCTCAAAGACTCAAAATGGTCTTATAAACCACAATTCCAAAGAAAGTAAAGAAATTGTGTGTTAAGAAAGACGGCTGACAAAATCACCACTCAAACACGAATTCACTCAGGATGAAATTAACATAATTTTAAAAAGTTTAGAAAAGACTTGATCATAAGTATGCCTAAGATATGTTGAAAAACTACATTTTCATAAACATAACAAAAATTATAAAACAAAGCAGACTTGAAAGAACAAGGGTGGATAGATATGAAAGGAAGCAAAACAAAACAGAATGAAACATATAGTTAATTGTGCTAAAGACTCAATAGATAAAATGAACTGAAATCCGGATACATTTGAATAGAGAACTTGTGAATCAGAAAACAGTGTTGAAGAATTTAAGCTGAATGTTACACAGATACTGATATCAAATATCAAAGAACAGTCACAATAAGGTTGAGGAATAAACAGGCATAATGTGAATTATGTGAGAAAAAAGAGAGTGGGAAGTTGAAGAGGCAATATTTAAGAAAATACTGAACATTTTCCATAATTGACAAAAGACATGAGTCTTCAAACCAAAGCACACTTTGAGACTGAGCAAGATAAATAAAATTATACTCACCTTTAGACATACTGCAGTGGAAATGAAGAGCAGCAAGAATAAAGAGAAAATATCTTAAAAGCTACCAAATAAAAAAGACAGATATAACAAAACAATTAGAGAGCAGACTTCTGATTAACAATAGTTGCAAGGAGACAATGGAGTAACGTATTCAAGCTAGAAATTTATGTGCATATAAATTACTATTCAAGAGTGAAGGAAAACTTAAAATATTTTCACATTTACAAAGGCTATATTTATGATTCAGACTCTTGTTGAAAGAAATATTACACTATGTACATTATCAAGAAGAGAAGTGAACACAGAGGGAATGCTTAAGATGTGTGAAATCGCAATGAACAAATAAATTGGTAAAATATGCCAGTAAGTTTAATTAATGACTGAAAAAAGTAATTGTTTTGTATAAACAAAAGTATAACTAAATTTCAAAGCAACAATAAAATGATTGAGTTGTTCAGTGGATTGTTAGAGCATGCTAAAATCTTTGCCTTTGGAAGGAAGATAAATAAAACTGATTAACATTGTATTGCTTAGAAAATTTATATGTAAATATGTTTTTAAAAGTTGATGAGTTCTAAAAAAACAATAAAATATATATAAATTAGTTAAATTCACCCAGTGAAAGACATAGACTGTCAGATTAGAGTAAAAATGAAAACCAAATCTGCCACCTTAATTTATAAGAGAAACTCCTAAAACAAAACTATACATAAAGGGTTAAAATAAAGACCTGAAAAAAGTACATCAGATCAATATTAACCAAATTAAAACTTGGATAGCAATGGCAATATATAAAATGAAATTTAATTAAAAGTATTGCTAGAAATAAAGAGAAACATCATATTAATAAAAGGAAAAATCCACCAGAAATAATAGAAAGAAAAAGGAACTTCTTAATGCGATAAAAGCTCTGTTAAAAACTTACAATAAGATGGGCACAGTGGCTCACAACTGTAATCCCAGCACTTTGGGAGACCAAGATGGGAAGATCACTTGAGACCAGGAGTTCAAGACCAGCCTGGGCAATATAGCAAGACCCTATCTCTAAAAAAAAGAATTTAAAAATTACCTGGGTATGGTGGTGCATGCATGTAGTCCCAGCTACTCAGGAGGATCACTTGAGCCCAGGAGTTCAAGGCTGTAGTGATCTATGATTGTGGAAAATTGTGTATAAACATACATATACATTAAGCAATGTAAAATACGTACAAATTAAAGAACATATTTTTAAAAGAGAATTTAACATCATTCTTAAACAGAATTCTGCTTTTTGTCACAGTCATACAATCTGCATATGTGATTATTTGACTCATTGCACTTTACAGAAGTGTTTGCATCCGGATAAGGTGTTTGATTTTCAAAAAACCTAAAAAGTAGCTCAAAATTAGTTTAAGGAAACATAGGCTGAGATTTTTCACCTTGAACATCTCAACATCACACTCTTTCCATATGATTTTCTACCAGTAAATGAATTTTTCCAATTATTTAAAAAATTAATTATTGTCTAATTGACAGCTAAGTATTGCTTGTTTACATCAACACTAAGGCGTTTTGGAATGAAAGATATCACATACAAAATTAATAAGTGAGTGACTTAATAGGAAATTTGTGTAACATCAAAAACTAAAGTCAAAGGATTAATACTACAATATACAAGGAAATCAAGCAAATCAACAAGAAAAAGAAAGGAGAAATAGGAAAATGGGCAATTTGTATGAAAAAGAAAGACACAGAAAGAGAATTCTAAATGGGCAAACAAGAATAAGAAGACATGCTCAACCTCAGATAATGCAAAGTAAAACAGCAATACACCTTTATTCTCATTTTATTGTCAAAAAATAAGTCTGAAAATTCCAAGTATTTGTGAAAAGGTGAGGAAATCGAAACGCATGCACTACTGGCATGCAGTAGACTGGTGCAGTTATTGTGGACAAAAGCATTGGTATCCTAAGAGAAATTATGCAAATCCCCAATGAGCTGGCAATCCCACTCCTCTATATATGTGATAACACCCTCACTCACACTTGTAATTGCATATGAATAAACTTATTCATTGGAGCATTGTTGCCATCCATCACTAGGGAAATGGATAAATGAAATGCATACTATTCAGGAATTAGGAGCAATTGCATTGTGGAAAGATCTTAAAAATGCACTCTCAAGTTAAAAAAAAAAGAAATATGATATCTACAAGACAATACCATTATATGAATTTAAATACATACATTTTATAGTTTGCAAAAATGTATATATGTCAAAGGAGATATAACAAATATGTTCAAGTGGGTTTCTGGTTTGAGTGGAAATGGAGCCACAGGGCTGCTAACTGGTGATGAAAGAAAATAAAAGAAAGCAAAACAAGAGAGTGACTATGTACCACCCTGTGGTGACAGTATTCCCCCCAGTCTAGGGAAAGAAAGGACTCAAATTCTGTATCTGGAATTAAATAAAAAGTGATTAATTTTTGTCTGTTTTTGTTATCAGCCCTCATTCTTATTGAACTCTTTTATTCGTACCTGTAATTATTCATTATAATGTCTTAACTTTTAAGATAATATGCATGTTAATTGGGGTTAACTTTGTTTCCGTTCCCTCTTTTCATATATAACTTACTTTCCCTGTCTCATTAAATAGCCTTGCACTTTCATAATGTTTTAAAATATTTACATTGTGAGGGAACAAAAATTCTGTGCTAAAGAATTTTCTTTTGTGCTGCCATTAACCTTTTCAGTATAAATTCTATCACAGGCTAGATAGGAGATGACAGAGTTTTAACTTAAAACCCATTGTAAACACATTGTATTGATGACATAGACTTCACACTATGTGTGTCTATTAAATGAGTCCATAAACTTCATTAACAGAATTGCAGGATGTTTAAGTTTGAAGATACTGCTTGATCCATTGTTTCACAGAGAAAGAAGCTGAGGTTCAGAGGAGGTAATTGGCCTGCCTGACGACATACAGCTCTAGTTTTAGATCCCAGACTAGAGCCATCTAGTGCCCTTTACATCTAACTTCCTTAGAGATGCATTTACCATGAAGCCACTAAAGCTTAAGCTTCAGGCCCCTCAATTGCAGAGGCCTCTTCCATGCCCCTGGCAGAACATGAGCAATGTGTTGTCATGGCCATATAGGTTTTGTAAAATCTGAAAAAGAAAGATATTTTAAACAGGCTCAGTTAAGAACACTCTCTTTCCATTCTGACTTCTCCATCACACTTCCCCTCATGTAAAGGAGCATTGGAGTGGCCAAGGATATTGAACGTGTATAACTTCATATTACTTTTCCAAAAGAAGTCCCTACAAAACCTGGATCCACCTCACCTGCATTTATAATGTTAATAATACATGTTATTTATTATTCCATGACCATCCATGAACCTGCTATTTAATGCAGAAATTTGAACATACCAAAAACTTACTTTAACTCTGTATTCTGCCCCTCTCCCATCCTGCCTCTCCCTCAGAGATAGCCACTATATTAATATTGTGTTTATTGTCCCATTGTCTTTTTGTTTTGTTTGGACACGTGTCATAAGCTTTAATATAAATACATGTTTTGACTTGCACTGAACTTTGTGAAAGAATATTGTACTTGGTCTTCACTCAACATATTGTTGCAAGTAGTTGTGGTTCCATCATTTTCACTGCTGTTTAATATTCCATTGTGTGAATATATCATAATTAGTTTACCCATTCTCCTGTCATGGGCATTTGGGTTGTTTCAAAAAGTTTTGCTATTTTGAAAGGTGCTGATATAAACATTTTTGTATATATTTTTGAATAACCATGTGCAAGAGTTTCCTTTGGGTATATACCTGGCAGTAGAATTGCTGTTTCACAGAGTTTAAAACTGTTCAACTTTATGATATAATGTTATGTTGTTTTCCAAATCATTTGGAACAATATACAATGTATGAGCGATACATTACTTAAGAGACCTATTGCTTCATCTCCTTTTCAATACTTGATATTGTCAGGCTTCCTATTTTCCCAATTGTATGGGTGTAGAATGGTATCTCTTTGCAGTCTGGCTTTCTGTTTCTTTAATTACTAGTTAAGTTGTGCATCTCCTCATGTCATTTGCAATTCTTACAACACTCTTGTAAGTTAGGGATTATCATCACAATGTGATAGATACAGAAAATATGACCCAGAGAGGTTAAGTAACATATCCAAAGTTACCCAGCTAGTAAGTGGCAGACCAAGGATTCATACCTAGTGTAAGCAAAGTTCTCACAACAATTCTGTTACATTAACCACCTTATTTCTTTGCTACATATAGTGTGGAATAAAGAATCTTGGAGAAGTTGCTGGTCCAGGTCTTGCAAGATTGAAAACCTAATCATTAGTAAGGCTTTCTTTCCACAAGATTGAATTAGTAGCCATTAATCCACCAAGGCTAATGTCTATGCCCTTTGGGTATTTGAATTTATTGAAACAAGTCTCTGCAGAAGTGAAATGACCTAATCTGTGTAGTTCTCTGGGTTTGTGAAGTGGGAACATCATTCTGTTTGCTTCATGATGAATTCTTGAACTAATACTTAAATCATTCCACAAATATAGAGTGAGGCTGAGGAACCAGGAGACACAGAGCTAAGAAAAAGTTGGTTTTAATATCATTCTCTGAACCATTAATCTGTCAGGAAAGATGAAAAGATGTCATATTTTATTACAAAGGTGCCTAGAATATTCGATTAATCTAATTACTACAGTTATTATTATTTTTTTAAAAATCAGTGCTTCCTATGCCCTGGGCTCCGTAATCCCTCCAGCCCATGAAGTGACTTAACTGGGGAGAGTAGTATTGGATCACCAGCCCTATCTGTTTCTACCCTGGAATGTTCCCAAGAAGCCACAGTCCAATCAAGGTGTCTGTGAGACACCTTGAAAGAAAGGGAGCTGTGTGGGACTACCAATTTTTATTTGTCTATCTCTCCGCTCTGCCTCAGGGATATAGGAACAGAGTAAACAAATGCTATAAATTCCTGCCCTAGGCACTGATTTTTGAAGGAATTGAAAAGACAAACAACAACTGCAACCCTGTAATTTTGGATGCAAAACAGTCATAGCTTCAAGGTGTCCTGCGTATCCTCAGTCCAGATGCTTTCAATAAGCAGCCAAGAGATAAAGAATGGGTTCCTTTGTGGGAAGTTTGAAAATAAATATGTCTGCATCTTCACTTTGTAATCTCTGGAAAGGGATGCTCACAGGTATTTAAACAAGCTGGCTCTGGGCAGCTGAAAAGGCAGGGAGAAAAGCCCACTTCATTTTTTTTAAAAAATAGCTTTAATGATAATTCATATGCTATAAAATTTACCTTTTGGAAATATACCTGTGATTTTTAGTATATTCACAGAATTGTGCAACCAGCATCACTATCTAATTTTAAAACACCCTAATCACCTCAAAAAGAAACCTTGTGCTGGTTAGCAGTCACTTGTATATTTTACATGGAAGTCCCTTATCAGATAAATGATTTGCAAATATTTTCCCTGTTCTGTGGGTTGTCTTTTCACTTTCTTGATATTATTTTGAAGCACAAAAGTTTTTAATTTTGATAAGGTTCCATTTGTCTCTTTTTTCTATTGTCACTTATGCTTTTGGTGTCATATCTAATAAACCGTCATCTAATCATAGGTCAGGATTTACTTCTACATTTTCTTTTAAGAGTCTTATAGTTTTATCTCTTATTTTTAGGTCTATAATCCATTTGGAGTTATTTTTGTGTATGAGGTGAGTTAGGACTCCAAATTTAGTCTTTTGCGTGTAGATATCTAGTTGACCCAGCACCATTTGTTGAAAAGACTATTATTTCCCCATTTAATTTTCTTGGTATTCTTGTTGAAATGAATTGACCACAAATATAATGGTTAATTTCTAGACTCTCAATTCTGCTCCATTGATCTATATGTCTATTCATATGTGAGTATTACACTATTTTGATTACTGTAGCTTTGTGGTAAGTTTTGAAATCAAGAAATATTACTTTTCCATCTTTGTGCTTTTTCAGATTTTTTTTTTTTCTATTCTGAGTCCCTCGTACTTAAGGAAAATTGGCAATTGCCTTCAAACAGGCAATTTGGATTTTGATAGGGATTGCATTGAATCTGTAAGATCAATTTGGGGAGTATCGCCATCTTAACAATATTAAGCCTTTCGATCCATAAACATGGTCTGTCTTTTATTTACATTCTTTCAATGATGTTCTGTAGTTTTCGGCATACAAGTCTTGTGTTTCCTTTGTTAAATTTATTCCCAAGTATTTTATTCTTTTCGATGCTATTATAAATGGAGTGGTATTCTTAATTTCCTTTTTGGATTGTTTATAGCTAGTGTATAGAAATAAAATTGATTGCTGCATATTGATCTTGTATCCTGATCAGGGATCCTAATTACTGAACTCATGTATTAGTTCTAATAATTTTTTGTGGATCCCTTAGGATTTTCTATATACAAGATTATATCATCTGCTAATAGAGATAGCTTTACATCTTCCTTTTCAAACCGATGCCTTTATTTCTTTTCTTTGCCTAACTTCTCTGGCTAGAACCTCCACTACAAGGTTGACTAGAAGTAGCAAGAGCAGATATTCTTGTATTGTTTCTCATCTTAAGCAGAAACTTTCACCATCAAATATGATTTAACTGTCAGTTTTTTATAAGCGCCCTTCATTTGCCTGAGGAAGTTCTCTTCTATTCCTGGTTTGTTAAGTGTGTTTATTTAATTTTTAAAAAGTGTTAGATTTTGTCATGCTTTTTCTTTTGCTTGTTTGTTTGTTTGTTTTGTTTTGAGACAAGTTTTCACTCTGTCGCCCAGGCTGGAGTGCAGTGGTGCAATCTTGGCTCACTTCAACCTCTGCTTCCCAGGTTCAAGTGATTCTCCTGTCTCAGCCTCCCGAGTAACTGGAATTACAGACACGCGCCACCACACCCGGCTGATTTTTGTGTTTCTAGTAGAGATGGAGTTTTGCCATTTTGGCAGGGCTTGTCTCAAACTCATGAATCAAGTGATCTACCTGCCTCGGCCTCCCAAAGTGCTGGGATTACAGGCATGAGCCACCACGCCCAGCTTTTTTTAAAAAGAATTATTTTTTATTTTTTTACTTTAAGTTCTGGGATACATGTGCAGAACATGCAGGTTTTGTTACACAGGTATACGTGTGCCATGGTGGTTTGCTGCATCTATCAACCAGTCATCTAGGTTTTAAGGCCTGCGTGCATTAGCTATTGATGCTGATGCTCTCCCTCCCCTCACCCCCCTCCCGCTGACAGGCCCCGGTGTGTGATGTTCCCCTCCCTGTGTCCATGTGTTCTCATTGTTCAACTCCCACTTATGAGTGAGAACAAGTAGGAATGCTTTTACACTGTTGGTGGAATGTAAATTAGTTCAAACATTATGGAAGGCAGTGTGGCGATTCCTCAAGGATCTAGAACCAGAAATACCTTTTGACCCAGTAATTCAATTACTGGGTGTATACCCAAAAGAATATAAATCATTCTACTATTAAAACACATGCACACGTATGTTTATTGCAGAACTATTTACAATAGCAAAGACATGGGACCAACCCAAATGCCCATCAATGATAGACTGGATAAAGAAAATGTAGTACATATACACCATGGAATATTATGCAGCCATAAAAAGGAATGAGATCATGTCTTTTGCAGGGGCATGGATGAAACTGGAAGCCATCATCCTCAGCAAACTAACACAGGAACAGAAAGTCAAATGCTTTCTATGCATCTATGAAGATGATCATGTGGATTTTGTCCTTCAGTCTATGAATATAATGTCTTAAATTAATTTACACATGTTAAGCCAAGTTTGCATTCCTGGAATAGGTTAGATTTGGTCATGGTGTATAGTCCTTTTTGTATGTTGCTGGATTTAGTTTGCTAGTATTTTGTTGGGATTTTTTTTGTGTCTATATTCATTTGGGATATGGGTCTATAGTTTTATTTTTCTTTTCTTGTGATATCTTGTTCGGGTTTTAGTGTCAGGACCTCATAGAATGAGTTGTGAAGTGTTCCTTCTTCTGTTTTTTTTTTTTTTTTTTGGAAGGGTTTATGAATAATTGGCATTACTTTTTCTTCAAATGTTTAGTAGTATTTACCAGTGAAGACATTTGAGCTTGAGCTTTTTCTTTGTAGACAGTTTTTATTATTATTATTTCAATCTCTTTCTCCTACTTAATAGGTCTATTAAGTTTTCAGTCATTTCTGGAGTTAGTTATGACAGTTTTTGTCTTTTTAGTATTGGTCCATTTTATCTAGGCTATGCTAATATGTTGGCACATAATTGTTCATAGAATATACTTATAATTTTTTTTATTTCTGTAAGGTTAGTGATGATGTCCCTTTTTTTCATTCCTGGTTTTAGAGTATTCTCCTTATTTCTCTTGGTCTGTATAGCTAAAGGTTTGTCAGTTTCATTGATCTTCTTAAATAACCCACTTTTGGTTTCATTGATTTTCTTTATTGTTTTTCTATTCTCTCTCTCATCTATTTCTGTTCTAATCTTTATTATTTCCTTCCTTCTGCTTGCTTTGAGATTAGCTTGCTCTTCTTTTGATAATTTTTGAGGTGGAAGATTAGGTTATTAACTTGAGATTGTCCTTTCTTAATATAAGCATTTACAACTGTAAATTTCTGAGTACTGCTTTAGCGGTATCTCGTAAGTTTTGGTATGTTGTATTTCCGTTCTCATTCACCTCAAAATATTTTCTAATTTCTCTTGTGATTGTTTTCTTTGACCTACTGGTTATTTAGGAGTATGTTATTTAGTTCTTACAGGTGTATGAATTTCCTAAATTTCCTTCTGTTATTGATTTCTAATTTCCTTTCACTGTGTTTGGAGAATGTACTTTGTATAATTTCTAGTTTTAAAAAATTTATTGAGATGTGTTTTTGTGGCCCAACATATGGTCTGTTTTTGACAGTGCTCCATGTGCACTTGACATGAACATGTATTCTGATTTCGTTGGATGAGGTATGTTAGGTCTAGTTTATTTACAGTGTTGCTTGAACTTTTTATGTAGAAGTGAATTTTCAGATGTTCTTATACCACCATTCTGGAAGTGGTTTTTCACTACAGTTAACAGAAAATAGCTTTAGTGTGATGTCCTTAAATAAAGAACAAGGATTTTCCTTAGGTTGACAATGTAGGCAATAATAAAATAACTTACTTAGCTTGCACTTATCAGTTGTTCAGGAGGTGCCTGGTTAAGATGTAACCTTGTCATTGATCATTTCTGTTAAATGCTGTGGTATTTTCTTTGACAACTTCTCAAACTATACTTATTAGTTGAAGAAGTCAAATTATTTTCCTGGCAGTATCTAATGCCAAAAGCTATGATCAAATCTTTAAGAAACCCCTGAATATAAAAAATCAAAGACTGAACGTGTGATTTTGCCATCCAGAATACATTTGGCAATGTCTGGAGATATTTTTGGTTATCAGAACTGGAGAGTGGTACAAGCATCTAATCAGTAGAGGCCAGGGATGCTGCTGAACAACCTATGATGCACAGGGCAGTCCCCCATGACAAAGAATGATCTGGTTCAAAATATCAATAGTGGCAAGATTGAGAAACCTTGGTCAAAGATTAAATCTAATCTGTGAGATCAAAATGAAAGAAATTTTAAAATTTTGTTACCAAAACCATCAGTCATATACTAGGTGTCTTTATTTTGTTTCATTGAGGAAAGGGATTCAGAGGCACAAGATAGAAATATGTTTTTGAAGGTGATAGATGACAAACTTGAGATTCAGGGTGTATTACCAAAATCAGCAAGAGATTAGCATAGGACAAACAGTGTTAATAGAAATAGTCTCTCTCTTTTTTTTTAGTGGTCACCATAATTTTATTTCTCTTTTAAAAAATACAATTTCAACTTTTACTTCACCTTCAGGGGGTACATGTACAGGTTTATTACATGGGTATGTTGCATGATGCTGAAGTTTGGGGTATGAATAATCCCATCACCCAGGTGGTGAGCATAGTACCCAATAGGTAGTTTTTCAGCCTTTGCTCGCTGCCCCCCGCCCCCGCCCCCCGCAGTAGTTCCTGGTATCTATTGATCCCATTTTTATGTCCATGTGTACTCAGTGCTTAGCTCCCACTTATAAGTGAGAACATGGGGTATTTGCTTTTCTTTTCCTGCATTAGTTCGCTAGGATAATGGCCTTCAGCTGCATCCATATTGCTGCAAAAGACATGATTTCGTTCTTTTATATGGCTGCTTAGTATTCCATAGTGTATATGCACCACATTTTCTTTATCCAATCCACTGTTGATGGGCACCTAGGCTGATTCCATATCTTTTCTACTGTGAATAGCGCTGTGATGAACATATAAGTGCATGTGTCTTTTTTGTAGAATGATTTATTTTCCTTTGGGTGTATATCCAGTAATGGGATTGCTGGGTCGAATGGTAGTTCTGTTTTAAGTTCTTTGAGAAATTTCAAAACTGCTTTCCACAGTGGCTGAACTAATTTGCATTCCCACTAACAATGTGAAAGTGTTCCCTTTTCTCCACAGCCTTGCCAGCATCTGTTATTTTTTGACTTTTTAATAATCGCCATTCTGACTAGTATGAGAAGGTATCTTGTAATGGTTTTGATTTGCATTTCTCTGATGATTAGTGATGAAGAGCATTTTTTTCATATGTTTCTTGGCCACTTGTATGTCTTTTTTTTTTTTTTGAGAAACATCTGTTCACATCCTTTGCCCATTTTTAATAATTATTTTTATTTTATTTTATTTCATTTTAAGTTCCGGGGTACATGTGCAGGATGTGCAGGTTTGTTACATAGGTAAATGTGTGCCATGGTGGTTTGCTGCACCTACCAACCCATCATCTAGGTATTAAGCCCCACGTGCATTAGCTATTGATCCTAATGCTCTCCCTCCCCCC